>NW_019725846.1:90518-95225 GCF_002891405.2 Cryptotermes secundus
TACATACCAGACACATATCAACGATGTAGATGTTGATAATACGAAGAACGTGACATTGTGTTTTTAAATGTTAAGTTTTAGACTGGGTTCAGTGTGGCAGCAACGTTAAGAGTATACACCTGATGATGGCCGATAGAGGCCGAAACATGTAGTGTAGAAAGAACAAGATCAAAGACATATAAATGTATATTGTTTGCACTTAGGACGGAGTTTGTATCATTTATCATGTCTTAAAGTGACAACAGAACAACCTTAGAGCCAACACCAATGGCCTTCACACTAAGACTTATAGTCCAGGAGCTCAATGAAGCAGTGATAAACTGATGTAGCTCAAAATATAGCATACATGCTATTAGTTCTGCTGTGCATTGCATTAATGCAGTGGTCTGAACCAAGCACAATCTGTTGGGGGGGGGGAATGAACCATAATGAAAGGAGCCTTCTTTATCCTTCTAACAGATGGCATGGCACTCCATGAACAACTTTTTCATATGTCATGTCAGACTGCCCTAAGCAGAGCACAGAATCCTCAAAATAAATCAGTAAATCACAGAAATTATAACTAATACTACCTGCAAAGCTGCACTGCCTTCAGCAGGCAGAAATATCACCAGTAGCTGGAATTTGGGCTGATCAGCAGTGATGTAGAGTTAGGCAGCAACTGTGTTATTAGTACAGACCTGAACTATTCAAGTCTGCCATTATGCAAATTAAAGCTAGTATAAACCATGCCTATGACAGTTGCTACATAACTCTTTTTAATCATCCTACACATGAGATATGTACATCGAGATATTATTAATACAAAGATCTTACATTGCATCATGACTGCACAGGGCCTGCACTTCTGACACATCACAAGTGGTCCTCTGACAGCAAAACTCTTGGACAAAATAATCAAGAACTTTAAATCATGCCTCAGGTAAGCAGCCCTGATGAAAAGAACCTCACTTACTCTGTTTAATGCTGTTGTATGATCGGTACTCTCATTTCTGTGACACAGGACTACAGGCCATTATGAATGAAACAGTGATGATACATGCAAATAAATAATGATTAAAAATTGTAACAATAATCAGTTCAACACTCCTGAATACAGCATATGACAGTTTCTGCGGCATGACTACTATTAACAAGTGTTATCTGCTGCCAGAATCAAACTCTACTGGAATGAAAGATTGTGAAGGCCTTAACCCAGACACACTGGAAAGGCTTTTAACCTTGTTACACTGCCGGACACTTAATTTTTCACCTTCTGCTTGGCCAATTTACAATACTCAGACTTGCAGCAATATATTTTAGTTTCAAGGAAAGATATAATTGCTGCTGAAATGGCTCAAACATATATTGTTCGGATGGCAACACTGCTCTTATCCATTAAAACATTTTGCCATACAATGTACCCACTGTCCAAAGAAGTATACTGCATAACGCTCAATAACGCATTGTGAAGCACTAACAGTGAGATCCACTTCTACATAAATGCATTCTAATGACTGATCAATTCAATGCCTGCGGCACCTAAAGCAGTAAAACATAAACATTACCACTGGCCTTATACAGCAGCAACACAAAGAATATTTAATTCCGTACTGACAAAACATTTTCTTTTGAATGACTATCATTAGGATGCATGACCTTAAATGAAAATTGCTATTATGTCAAAATTTCAGAACTCAATTTTAAATATTATGAATCGGCTACTGCCATTTCTTACAATTCTTGATTCTTAATCTGAATCTATGTTCTGACACAGTTGGAAAGCATCTAAATTAACTTTCTTACACCTTTCACTTACTGATACACAAGTTATGTGGCTGTCTTGTGGCCATCACATTTGTCAAAGAACGTTGATTTAATTCTGTTCCTATTAATAAAGGACTGATGTTGGCATCTTGAGATTCATAGGAACAGGCCTTAACAACCTGACGCATGATAATACTGAACTGTTCTGGGTAAGATTCACAAAACTATAACTATAATGAAGCCATGAATAACAACTTCTGAAAGTTTCCTTCATTCTGTTGGATCGGTTCTGACAACAGTGACCAGAAAGAGCAGCAACTCCTGGCATGTACCACTGTGTAGTACAACAGCCTACTGCCCTTCTCAAATGCTGGATTTTCACCATCCCAGATGGTATTATTCCCCTTCAATTTCTGTTTGTTTCCATCAATCTACCTCACATTTTCCAGGATATTGGGGGACATCATTGGGTTGAAAAATACTCAATTACAGAACATATATTCATAATGTGTATAGCTTCTGATGACTATGAACTGTGAAAGAGGTATCGAGAAACAGAACATCAGAATGTTAAGACAAAGACTGCCTACCACTTGTCCCCTCATATAATGGTCCTTCCTTCCTTAGGCCGGGGCCAGGCATCCTAACCATACTGCATACTTCTCCTTACACAAAACGTTGTATCTGAAAGTAACATGTAAATCCTCTTGCTGTCATTTGAAGAACAAACTGCTAAAAGTTACAAAGTAGCACTGCCAACTGAACAACATGGCCTGTCACTCTACTCAGAAACACTGATTGTGATGGTCTTGCCCTTGGGGTCATCATACTGATCCATGGTTCGTATATCCATGATCATAGCAAGGCCCCACATCATAATGAACGCAAGAATTGATGTAACAAACAGTCCAGACCAGATGGGCGGTGTGAAGAAGAGTTCACAGTTGTATGCATCATCAAATGCCTTGGTCTTCTCCATGTACGGCTGTGCCTGGAAATTCTGGAAAGTAAGACTAATGTTGACAGCCTTAAACACAGTTTTGGAAGAACAGTGGTACGAGAACATGACTGGGGCAACAATTCCAGACTCGGGAGTGAGCACCATTTTGTTTGTGTGGTTTGGACTGTTAATGTAATATGTGACATTCTCCAGTGACCAGTACCCAGGTGAGCTGGTGGAGTTGAAGAAGAAAAACTCCAGAATGATTTGGTCAGTGGAGTTTGTACTGAACTTGGCCCTCACACTCTGGTACGTGGCGCTCTCCTTCCTTTTGACTGTGTCAGGCAGCAATGTCAGAATCTTTTTGATGTCTGATTCTGTCACCTGTGGCTTATCACTGGCATAAATCAGGATACTGCTCGTGTTCATCAGCATGACGGTGGCATTAGGGGCTGGCTCCACCAACAGCCGGCGCACCCTATGTAGCACTGGTTCATTCTCAGGCTCGATCCAGGAGCTGTAGCGTCCTGTGTACACTGCGACAACATCATCCGCCTGGCTAACCAAGCGAGAGTACACACTGCTGATCAAACAATCATGGCGTCTCAAAAAGTCTGGTCTGTCTTCATCTACTTTTGCATTCTCCATTTCCAACACCATAACGACACCACCGTGCTCTGGAACATTCATCGTTTCCAGGTCTCTAACAGTCTGCCACTGGTAACCGAGTTTCTCCAGCCTCTGCAGTGCCTTCAATGGATTCGACACTGATGGAATGAAATCTACATTTGCTGCAGTAGCAATTACACTTTCTAAATGTGGAAACACTGAGTTCTCCGCAAGATCCTGCCAACTGAAATCCTCGACACTCAAATTTTCTTCTGTGAATACTACTACAAGTGGTTTTTTACCAAATGCTGACAATTTATTTATGAAGAAATCTGCGAAATCGTCAGTACTGTACTTCTTCAACGCAGGAGAACTGATCTGTACATCTGTTGGCTTGTTCGATTCCCATACAAGCACAGGAACGAATTCTGCCCCGCACGAACCACCGAATATCACGACCAAACAGCAGAAGAAAATATCGAAACACATCCTTCGTCCAGCCATCTCGGATCAATCATATGACTTCTGACCTCGTTTAGGAACTCTCACGCCACCTTCTGGTTGCTTCATGAAACAGAGTTGACACTGAACATCGACAAACATTCACATTTTGAAAATACATATCTTCTAGAACATAACAAACCACTGATGCGTAAATTTTACTGAAATAATGCCTACTTCCATCTTAATTCAAATTTCTGTATATTTTTGAATGAGCTTCTTAGATGTATAACCATTCCGACTATTCCGACGAGGAATAACAGCGTCGAAGTACAAGCACCTCCACTGACATCTGACATGTCAGGGAGGTAGCTTTTCATGCAGTTCTGCTGACCACTTAGCATTTTAGTAACAGGACGAATTGTGGACAGAAGGGCACAATGCAGTGCGAACGAATTTGATATCTTAGGCACATTTATCTATACTCTGCTGTCTCCATGTACCCGAGACCCAACACTGACCGATTCTGTGACTCCGAATTCAAAATTTGCAGCGCGTATTCAAAAACCCATGGCAACAAGCAGATTGGGAAGCATGCTACGCAACTCTCCCAACCAATTTAAACATCAAAATTGAAACAGAAAAGAATACACTAAATACTAATTATTTTTCGATTTGTTATCATCTGTGTTTCAAAAGAGACACATAGAGCAAGCAACAAAAATATTCTTAAATGATTTACGCGGAAGTTTAAAAGCAGTTTTCTTTTGTGTATTTGTACACCTGAACCAGAGCGCACAGATACGATTTGAGGTTTTCCATGGCGTTCAAGATTCGTACCATTGTCTTGTAGGTTATTTTTATTAACAGAAAAACGCACGAATGTGCATTACATAGATTCTGGGTTTTAGCCTTTGCTATAATCACACAGAGATTTATGGTTGTTATAGCAGGGATTGGCAACTGGAATA
>NW_019725846.1:95285-125225 GCF_002891405.2 Cryptotermes secundus
TCAGCACCGTCATCACTAGACCAGGCTCGACAAAAACGACATGTAATTGCGGGAATTCAAATTGGTCTTTAATGGCTCTCTGGTCACTGTTTCACCTTCTCTTATGTCAGTTTCTACTGCCTGCCTGTGACGGTCTTCTTTTACTTGTAAACCCTGGCTGCCACGGCTAGATTACTATTCCGTGTATGTAAATAATCTGTGATGATTGATTTTATTATTAACAGAAAAGCGCACGAATGTGCTCTTGTGGGTTATGACATCACGTACACTGGTCGGTGAGTACAGACGGGTACAGACGATACAGACGTATCGGAGGAACGTGCTTTCAAACAGTGAAGCAGTATAAGCTACGATCCATGAAATAAGGGGTAACCTACTCCTCTCTTCCCAGCAAAATCACTCCATTATACACTGAATATACAAACTGTCTGAAAAAAGATAGAAGCATGTGACCGATGACAATTTAATTATGTTATTCTACGTTGATTTCATATTGTCACGTGTTTATGGTCGTAAAAATTTCACAAGCTTATGGCATCGCGACTAATATTAATCACAATTAATTACAACAGCTCACAATCAATGACTGCCCAAGACTCGCTCTATTCCCGTTCTCGTTCTTATTCTCATTCTCTTCAACCCCTTTCTTCCACAACATCCAGCTTCAAAACTCGAGAATTTGTTACACCCACTTGGCACAGACCCTACGGAAAACACAGCCCACATTATTGACAAAGCCTGTATACAGCTCCGTCACCTAGAAATATATCTATTGTTCCGCGCGTTTGCTTCTGCGAGAATGTGTTTAGAAATCCGTTGCCTAGCAAATGGGAATGGCGCGGATCCACAGAAAACAATTCTTGCAATACCTTTTCTATTGTTGAGTGTGTATTTCGGGCGTTGCCTAGAAGTGGGGTCCACATGTCACAATAATAGTACAATGATAAAATGAGCTTTATTAAAAATGTTGAACTATGCTCCTGTCGAAAGGCGAAGGCCTGCCATGCTCGTCTAGTGATGGGTAACTCTGCCGTTCAGGCAGTGGCAATGGAGAGTAAACGGGATGAACTGAAACTTGGGAAGCAAGTCAAGTGACAGCGCCAGTGCCAACTTTTCTAAACAAATCGGGATTCATGTGGCATTCAGAGGATGGGCCAAAGTTACGTTCAACTCCGTACACATCCCAACAGGAGAATGCGAAGCTCTGCGTAAAGAACGGCCACACAAGCACAAAATGAAGAGCATCTTGCCGAACAGTCAAATTGCATTGAAAACGTCACGTGCGGAAAACGAGCAAAAGTTAACTGGTCGCCGCAGGATGAGACATGGTGGGGGGTGGGGGGGGGGAGCCTTGATAAACGACACAAAGAGCGTTCCGTGTGTCGCGGTCGTGCAACACGGTGTATGCGGTGCCTGAGTTCGCACATATTTGTGAAACACAGGATGATTTCAGATGACAGGAGATACTATTCTTGTGGCGTAATCTGTCGGACGTCACATGTCGATAAGCGATTAACAGATAAACAGAGATAACATGAGTTGGCCACAGCGATCCGGGCACCAGGTAGGGGGACATCGCACTGCAACACTAGTGAGTAGAAACTGAGTAAAACTACGGTCTCGATTATGAACTCCTGTGGGTTGTGCAGGAACTGGCCGTGGTCGTTCTAAGGTTGCATTCATACGTGATGAGCGTGATGAGCAAGTGAAACTGGTCTACTTTAAAGTTTTATCCAGGTATGAGCACAGGAAGTTGAGAAAACCCACATTCTGGACTACGGATTGCTGAGGGCTGTAAACGGAAGTGGACATGGTTTATTTTTAAGGTTTTATCCAGAGATTTTTGAGGAACTGAGAAAAACACGGTCTGAATTGTGAATTAAGCAGGAAGTTGTCGTGATGTATTTTAAAGTTATTGTAACAAATTTGATCAACACGTTGCCAGGCAACAGCTCTGTATAAACACGTAAAACACGCAACAATAGATAAGGCTGTGTTTTATATGTCGTCCGTGCCGAGCAACAGCAGGAACGGGGTTCTCTGTGACCAGTTGTTAGGTTACGCAACGGTTCTTACAGTACAACATAGTCGTAACCTGAAGAAGTGAGTCTAGAACGTCTAGAAGAACTTTCTGTTCCGAGGTTCCAGAGTGACTGAAGACGAAACAGCTGGAAGACTTCATAGAGATTTGAAGTGCTACTTTCCGTGTTGAGATCTGCTGCCTGGAGACGACCAATGAAGATGGACAATCCTAGTGCGTGTGGAACGGTGAACTGGGTATTGTGTAAATCAGCGATAGCGCTGTATTGAAGTGTGATTAAGGTACTAATAAATCAAATCATCCGAACTAGAACCCGTTATTTTCGTCACGCGTACCCCCTACAGGCGACATTATTATATCCAGGCATTTGTGTTGAGGAAATGACGGAAGCTACTCACTCATGGACCTAATGGAGCTTAGCCCTTCTTGAGAAGCTTTCAGTTGTGCTGGTCCTCCAGCTTGGGGGATGGGCGTGGGGCTAACAACTCATTTTAAAAAATAAGCTTGTTGCGAAAGCTACAGTGTGGATTAGTCGCACTGTTTGCTGTGCTATTTTTGTTATTCATTTGCGAGGGCATAAAATGACTTCACTCATGTTTCATTATGACATTGTTTCAGTGTGACATCACATCTGTACTTCTGCAGTTATTACCATGGCGACGACACGGCGTCTCTTTATCATTGCTACAATCATCCTTGCTTGTGCTGCCGTGGCACTGACTGTCACATCGTTAGTCACCAGCTTCTGGGTGGTAGCAACCCTCTCTGATCCTGATGGCGCCTTCGAACCAAGTGACATTAATTATGGGCTGTTTGTAGGTCACATGGTTGGGACAAGGGCTGGAATAGTGAATATGAACCTCTCCAGTAAGCCACATAGCCAATAGAGATTAATTTTACTTGTAATAGTAACTGTGGTCACTGGAACTGTTACACCAGCCAGCCACAGAAATAGTTGCAGTATGAAGGGTGGAACACAGGTCCATTTACTACCCAAGGCAAAAACATTTTCATTGCTCATGTCAAGGAAATATGTATCTGGCATAAATGTACTTAGTTCACTTATATTTACATAATTTAACCATGCTCTATAAACTTTTGACCAGTATATATCTTTTTTGGAATTGATACTGTGTCAAATTTGGATATACAAGACATTTTCTTAATTCAGAAACTGTAAAAAAAAACACTTTAATTTCTGTGCCAGCACAGATAAATCTGCATCACAGTTTCACAAACTTTTTTTGTTGTTCAATGCTGTATAACACTCAGTTGTGTCCATCTGAAATCTAGAGAATATTTTTTGGAAACTGGGCCTATTTCCATCCTCAGATGAGGCAGGGGAGACATACTGTACTGCAGTGGTTCTCAATCTTTATCAGACCGTGGGCCGGTAAATTTTTTTTTTATAAGACGAGGGCCTGTTATAATTGAGGCCAGGACCCAGCACCAGGCTGTGGCCTTGCAGTTGAGAAACACTGCTCTACTGAATCACTTAAAAAGAGTTCAATTCTAACAAACCATTTCAGAGTCAGAGTTCAGTGCCTCTTGGTGACAAACCCCTTGAGACTCACGACAAGCATTTTTTCAACTGAATACTTTCAGCTATATGAACCCCTGAGAAGAGGCTATAGTGCAGGAAGGTAACAGGAAAATATAAATAAAAATTGTGATAGAGGATGCACAGACCTGAAAGTAAGATAGAAGGGGAGGTGAACATTTTACACAGCAGCCAAAAACCAAGTTCGCAGAACCCAATGCATAGGATTAAATGGAGATTGTTTTGAAACCATTTTGTGCCTGCTGCTAGTGACATCTGTGGAGTAAAACCCTGAACACTACGGGCTACAACGTTATAGAAACCCGTGAGGAATCTGTCACATCATACTGATCTCAGTGAGCTGGTAAACCTCACTGCTGACAAGGGAGATACACATGAGAAAATATCCAAACTGGATTGGCAGATTGTAATGGTTAAGCATGTCATATAGGTCAATTCATTGTATTTCCTATCTTTGCTGTTACTTGCAATTTCAAAAAATCCTTTCTTCATCCCAGCCTACCTATGATCACAGAGCTGCACAACTAGGGGCCTGCCTATTTTGCCAATGGAGCTTCTTGAACATTCACATGGAATGCTATAGAAGTACTGCATGGGTTGGGGATCTCTTTCTGGCCTGGTTTCCAAGTTTATGTACTCACTGTCTTCATGGAGGCACTAACAGGGAAAGGAAACTGGCTTGGACTTGAACCCATACAAGTAACAGCAAAATCAGCTTATTTTCCCAGGCTTGTCTCTCCAACAGGAACACGTCTTTACAGATTTATTTTACACTGAAATGTTTGGAAGAAACTGGGGTTGGAGAAATAAATGGACATTTGGCTATTATACAGAGTAAGTAGAAATGATCTTCACAATTTTGAAAATCTACTGTGAAACAACTAGGCAAGATAATTACATCCCACCTTTCAGACATTAGATTACAACTGTCACATGGAGTTGCAATGATTTACCACCACAAAAATTGTGACACCTCTGTAAAAAGCGAAGTGCACCCTATGATTTAATAAAGCCAAATGTGTGAAACAAGTGGAACAGTGAATGCTATTGGATGAACTTTAGAGTGGATCCACTTATGCACCTTACAAAGAGTTCTGTGGGACAGGCTGTTTGTGCTGAGGGAATGTTCCCTTTGCAGCAGATGTAAGGAAGGAGCTGGAATACCAACAGTATATGGAATACCATATAAGGAACACCTCTAAGTGGTAAGATAAATTCAGACAGTTGTAGTTTACTGTTTAAATGTTCAGATGTTGTATCTTGCCATACTGCTTCACAATAAATTGCTTGAATTATGAAGATCATCTCTGCTCACCCTTATATACTTGTAGGTATCTTTAAATTCTTTAAGGTAACATATTAACAAGTGCAAACATATCAGGTCTGTAGAAATAAAACAAAAACCCTATAACAACATAAGGATAAACTGATTTATTAACAATAAAAAATATATGAATCAGGGTTTACATTATTTTATACATTTTAATTACATAAAAAAATCTTCATCCTTGTGTGCACTAGAATCAATGTGTCGCTTCCTAGTCACTAAATAACAGTGCAACTTCAGATGGCAGCAGTATCACTATATCACTCATCCCCCAATGCTCCTGTTTCTTGTGATGTAATTACTGCACAGTGCTGCACCAACTGCTGTGCTAACCTTCAGCCCGTAGGCATGAACCACAAAGACTCTGTAAAGAGTGACACACATTCTGTTGCAGTGTCGTGCCTCTTCTCAGAGAATGTGTGCCTTATGTCCTGCCAGACTGAAGACACAGCACGTGAGGAGGAGTTGGAGAACCTAGTGCATGGGTCTGTAGATTTTGTGTGCCCAAATGTCGATGGAACCGCAAATAACACAAGTAAGTGGCAAGACTGTGCTGTCAGTGTGACTACAGAAATACACTACTGGCCATTGTGATGTGGCTACACTTTACTGCACCTGTGAATCTGACAATGTTCCAGACTCATCAGAAAAGAAGTTCATCAATGCAGGCATCTGGGTCAGCTCTGTGCTGTTTTTGGCAGTGGAACTTCTTGCTGGAGTGTTGGCAGCAGTGTTTGCTGTCATAAACGCTACTACCAACCCCACGGAACCGATAGTAGGAGTGTTGGGTCTGTATGTATGGAATGGCATTGCAGGTAAACTGTCGGGCATGACGAGAGTGATATTATTTCAACTTGGTGGCTGTGCACAATGGGCCCGCCAGTGGTGTGAGTGCTTCGAATGACTGGAGGTTGTCCCTCCATGTCAACACTCAACACAATGGCCATGCCACATTTAATTCAAGGCGTCACCTGCAGCACTCAATACAGAATCATTAAAGCTGTACTGTAACAGATATCTGAAAAATCCTGGCTTTTATCTAAAGTGGGAAATAACAATGTTTTGCGTCTGAAAACGAAACTTGTCAGCATGCGCATCATGGAAGATAAATTCCAAACAAGAAGAACCTGGTGTCACTGAAAATTACTCACATTATATTTTCAAATTCTGACAGAATGCAATCCACCTTCCTCATTCACCTGATCTATTTAATGACACTTTATGAACAGCCGAAGGCATTCAAGCATTGTCAATGGCAATAGCTTTTAAACCAGTGGCAGGGTAAGAATGTATATACATAACTGTAAACATAGGAACACAGTATGGGACTCCTTCAGGTTTACTGTTGCAGTGGGCTGCACACTCCTGGTCATGATTCTCTGGGGCTCCCAGTTTGCTGCCACGCTGTCAGACAACATAGCCTACTCAGAGACCATCACTGGCATCTTCAGTTCACAGGGGCAAGCAAGCCTTGGTGTGTCTTACTGGTGAGAGCAAAACCATCTTAATACTCAGTAAAATACAGTTATTATCAAAGCTGGACAACATATACAGTAAACCCTCACTAATCCAGATTAACTGATAATTGGGATTAATGAAGCAAAAGAGAGCCAAAAAATCCTAAGAAAACAAATAGATGGAAAATTTAATAACATAGGCAGTATCTTGGGGTATCTGCCCTAGGTGGCTTGTCCCAGTTTTGGAGCTTTTACCCTTGCATGACTTAGCATGCATCACACTGAGTACAAATAAATGACATCTCTCAAGTTTTAATGATATTCATCTGCCATCAGAATGAGTACCCTTGAGGCTATGCTCTAGCAAGGGTTCACCACATATAATTAATATTAGAGTCAATTTTACCGACCACACAACATATTTTTATTATTATTACACTACACGTTTCGACCTCAGGTGTACGAACACAGCTGTATAATTACACGCAATCACATTAGATTACACTGTTGAGGTACATTTTAATAGATGCTGAGAACACAGGAAATACTTCAGAAAAAACTGAACTCCCTAATGAGGGGATATACATGATCGAAACATTTTCACACCACATTTCTCTAAGAACCATCATATTATCCTCTCATCTACACCTGTCTCCCCCTAATAATCTCTTTCCACACATCTTTCCAACCAAGATATTGTAAACATTCTGTGTTTCCTTCATCTGCAAATGTCACGCAACTGTTTATGTGGAGACACCAAGTTAACATTTCACACTGTTACTGACACAGGTTACTCCTCATCGTGCTGTTCCTTCACATCGCCAACCTGACACTGCTTGGGGTTCGCGAATATCTGCTGTCTCGGGAGCCACCACCCCCTACCATCAAGATGGAGGAGAACACAGATGGAGTCATTTTCCTGTACTGACAACAATGCACACAATGGTGCCAGAGTGTTCCAAAACAGAATTCTTAATTAGTAAGAAAGACAAGCTGCTTCTCATATCATATAAATTCACTGAAGCAAATGACATGGCGATTTTACTGAAGTGCTGCCTGTTCATGACAAGGATATTCAATACCAACAAACATTGCCATGGTGACCTGGTACAGTGCAACAAGACATTTCATAATTCCTTTTGAGATGCATAACCACACTTGAACATTTAGAGCTTTCCACATACTTGTTTCACAAGCTCCACACATTTATTGGAACTGTGTCGAGTGCATGGAATTTACATCAAGCAGCTTACATTATGAAGATCACTGTCCTCTCTTTCAGGGTGTGATGCCATGAAGTCTGGTGGGATCTTACCAACTGCCCTGAGTCCTCCCTCTCTATCCACCCTGAAGACTGAGTCAGACACCTCCACACAAGACTACATGGCATCATATGCCACAAGACAGGAATCCTTACAGTCATGACCACATGAATGTCAACACGCTGTCTTTGGACCCTCCAATTTCCTCAGTGAATGACTGTGGGACCGCTGCTTACCGATTATGTCTCTTGTTTACTTACAATTTGTACCACATCCATGAAGCCAAATTAATGTTTACATTAAAGACATTAGAACTGTAATTAATAGTTGTGGATAAATGTGTCTTGCTTGGAACACTGCAGTGCCATCATACTGTCAGTATCTGGACATTCCTCTTGTCAGAGCTGAGTCTCCTGTCTGTGCCAGTGTGCTTTTCTTGGTCACAAACACAAACCCATAAAAACCACATACTCCTCATGACTCACAGGTTTCTTACACAGTGCCCTGTGCAGTCACTCCAGGTCCTCTCAGGCACAGCTACTCTGGTCTTCAGATTTGAAAAATGGTTTCACAGTAACTTGACAGCAATGTGAACAACACAACTGGTGCAAAATATCAAAGTGGATGCATGTTTGATACTATATGAATAATTAACTCGGAACTACAGGAAACTTGTTTTCACATTGTGACTACACCACAAGAATTATGGCTGCTCACTTGCCAGCGTGAGTTTCTGCTTACAGAATTATTCCATAAAAGGCTTAGATGGCCCAAGGACGATCTTACAAAATATTCCATTTTCTCTGGTAGTACATAATTTTGGATTCTCCTCAGAGATGGTGGTGATGTTTCCTCAGGAACCCTTCAGCAAAATAAGCATCCTTGGTACATCTCGATCACACTGAAATACTCAGAGGTCTTCATTTTTCCAAAAATAATCCAGATCCATTGTATTTTCCTGTATATGAAAATCTCACACCAAAGTGGTTAATGCTGACCAACAACAAGCATAAAAGAATATTTCTATGGAGAATGATGCCAGACTATGTTTGTGTGTGGACTTTGCAACTCCCAGTACATTGTACAGATCTAAACACAACTGTTACTGATCGTTAATCTGTCTGGGCTCTCAATGCCCAACACAAATTCCGATCAACAAGTTACCTCAATTTTTACAATATTAAATTCATAAATAATTCCAGAATTATTTATTGCATCTGGTTCCTATTTAGAAATCAGGCTAAAGATATCCAGAACAAGTATATCAGGCTACAGTCTATAAATCAAGCAAATACAAATTTTTCCCCATGTTCCCTTTTGAGACTGTTAAGAGCATTGACATCCATACTGCATTACATACAAGATGCCTTGAAGCATGCATCACAGTTGTGTAACATGGATCTCAGTTTTACCATTTCCAGTTGATGGTCTCTCACAATTTGTATACTATTCACTTTAAACTTGTCCAGCAGAAATGTAGACTAAATATATTTCCATTACAAATGATTGTAATATTTGTGCCAATATTTGATTAAGTTCTGATTCGTATTTAATAAATGTTTATTTATGATGCACACATTAACATTATCAATACAAGTTGAACTGTTACCTACCCGGACTGTAACCAGTCCGAAATTTCAGGAGAGGGAAAGGGGGAGTTCATTCACTTGTTGTTGTGGGAAATACACGCACAAATTGAGAGCTATGCTGACTGAGTTTAACAATTACAATAATATAATAACGAAATAAATATACATTTAACAATAATAAAGGAAAAAAACATATGACGTGAATACCAGAAATAATATTACAAAAAACCTAGCATGACCCACTCCGGTCATTCAAGCCAATACCTTATTCATGGGCCACCGCCCATTTCACTGACCATTTACTTTCACAAACCAAGGAAAGAAAAAAATACCAATACTCACATGTGTACATATACTCACAGGGTGTATATATACTCAGAGGGTACCCATACATATATATTTATATAAAACACCTTTGCCTCGCCATTGCTCCATAGCTCGGCAAAGGGGCCCTCTCCCGGGACACACAGCGCTGACTTCCAAAAATAAATTTAATTTTGAAAAAGAAAGGAAACCAAACAGAAATTTCTAAGAACAGGGACAACCACCCTGAACGACCGCCACCCAGGGAAAGAGAGCGATCGTTTGTGTCATCTTACCACGACAAGAAGAGGAGGAAGGAAAAAAGAGGGGGAGGGTCATGTGACATCGTTGAAAAGAACTTTACAAGAAATATGTGAGCATTGGCTGTGGTGGACTGCAATTCCATGACGCCTTTCACGGGGCGAACCCTTTGAATCGTCTTCAGACAGTTCAAAGTGTCAACTTCTTTTTGAAGTTTGTGAGCCAGAAACAGATGTATTTATCATTTCTCTCTTATAGGAGATCCAGTCATATAATATAATGGCTTCTATACTTCATCCATTGTCTAGTACTGCAAACAGAATGCAATCTTTTGGAAAACTAGATCTGTTTCATCCTCAGGCGAAAAGTTGGAGGGGGCACCTACTCTGTTAGCTGTTAGAGAGAGCTAATCTGTCAGTGCACCAGGTCCAGTGGCTGAGATCAGCCCCTTTTCAACAGATCCCAACACAGGAATCCTAAACCAAAGTACACACACACCCCAAAGGTAAAACTATCCTTGTAATAGACAGTAAAGGCTCCCACATTATCTAGACAATCAGCTCACATGTCAGTCTTTTATTGTATGTGATCTGTGCATTTTATCTACTAACAGATGTTGAAATTATTCTTGAAAACAGGCGATGGATCCAAAGTCTAGCAAATGAAATGCCAGAACTGTCACAGGTCAAGTGCATACAACAGCACATTTTGCTTGAGGATGGTGTACAACAGACCCAAAATATGTTAAGTAGTCTGTTAACCTTTAAGAGCCGAACGACTCCATATGGCGTCATGAAAATAAAGTCAAGGGGACGAATGACGCCATATGTCGTCGCGCAGTCCACGCGTGCGGCCGGCTTTTTAAAATCTAATTTTGAGTTATAAATTCTTTTTCTACTTACATGATTTTAGGTCACCAGCTTTATAAGTTGTCTCTGTTCCCACCTGCGTCATCTAACGGAATGTTGGCTTCGTGTGGAAATCTTGGAAACATCCGGAAATCCAGAGTCCGACGTCGCACTTCACGCACTTTGTCTGGACGGTTCTTCGTTTCCCACGCGAAAAGCACACACGACACCTCAATTGCGAAGTAGAGGAAGTCGGCCAGTGATGTGGTTTGGCCTCCTATAATCGGTATATCTCCGATAAAACGGCAGGGGTTCGATCCCTGGGCCGTTGATGGCGAGGTGGACCCCTTCCAGCATGTTCCTCACAAGAGCGAGACGAAATTCTCTGTGTGACAACAGGATGTAACTGTTCAGATCCAGGAGATGGAAAAATAGTTTATTTGTCCATTTCCAGGTTCGACGACAGATGCTATAACTGTTTGCCACAGTTTGCCCACAGCTCCACCTGAATAATTCACACTCCTCTTGCCATGCTGGTGTGGTGGTCCCCAGGTTTCCGACCAAGATGATGGTTCTTCGTCGAAATCAATTTCTGATTCACTTTCCTCAACGCCACTCTCAGAACTGTCGGTACAACAATCTGATTCGGAGTCGTTTACGAGTTGAAATATGTCAGCATCTTCCAAACAAGACAGCGCAATGGTTGGTTCATGCTTTTGACACTGCTTGGCTGTGCTAACCATGAAAGTACTTATAATCTACTTCCAGCAGAGTGAGGACAGAGAGCTTGTTGTGTTGCGACAAGCGATAATAAACAATCGGGGTTCTTGTATACGAATAGATACTCACCCCACATCTCTGCATACCAAAAGAACTAAGTGTATAATCTTTCGATACATGCAAGAATAAACATGGCGACATAGACCATCCGCTGTGTTGCAACATTTACATAGAGCATTCTTACTTCCAAGAACTCTGAATTCATGTAGAGAGATGACAAATGGGAATTTTTTAATTGGCATCAGTCTAAAAATTTTTACACATTTTATAAGGTCTGTAAATTACAATATCTGATTCTATATTCTTTCTAGAAAAAAACAGTGTTTATTTGGTTCGTTTATCACAAAAATTGTAGAAATCACAGCAATTTTAGGAAATGATTACAGTTTTTATTGCTTTAAAATTGTGGGTATTTAAATCAAATCCGTCCCGCTGCCATTACTGGAATTTAAAGGGACGTCACTTAAAGGTTAATGAATCTGGGTTGAGTTCATGAAATAATGTCTGACTGCATAAGCAACTGTTTCTGAGATGCAAATGGAATGGAATGAGACAGGAACAAGTGTGAAACCTCATACACAGTTGTCCAGATTTGAATTAAAGAACTGCCAAACTGTTGACAAACTAACACACATGTCCTAACAAAAGCCAGTTCACATTCTAACATCCAATTTCCATGATATGCATTTCACCACTACCCTCCCACCACTGTCCCTGATTCAAAATTGCTGTGTTCAAACATATATTACCACCAAATACAATTCTGTGACTTCAAGTACCCATTCTACAACACAAAAATCTTTAAAGTGAGGGGGCTGTTAGCCATACGCCTTCTATCAGCTGTCCACATATTCAGAGTTCCACATCTGCTGAACTCAGTGTGTATTTACTGAGCTCCTGTCAGCATGAAGCTGACTACTCACCTCCATCATAAGCTGATCTAAACACCAATGAATGTGACAAGGAAAAGATCAGAGACTCGTCATTATTCACGCTCCTGTGGCACAACACAGGCTTCCTGGTCCACCTTGCTCCTGATGAGATGCACTGCTGGCAGAAGACACAGCCCACAAGCACACTTCTGTCCCGACACAAAGTCAAAGGCCCCAACACGACCCTGACATTTGGGACAGTGCAGTCGTCCTTTCACCCAACCCTCCTGCAAGTACAACAGTCACCTGCTTCAATTCACATGCTCTTCACTTCCTACCTTTACCTGTCCTTTGTTTTATTTGGCGATATTTGCCTTGACCAAGAGCACAAAATTAAAGGAAGAGATGGCTGAGAATGTGGCCTTCTGTGTTGTGACACTGTATGGTGTAGTACTGCAGAAGCTGTAGCAACATTTTGGGGGAACATACTACCACCATGTTTGGGGTCAGGATAGCGGCCTCCATAGTCTAGGGGTAATGTTCCCACCTCATGACTCAAGGTACGCAGGTTCAAACCTGGTGGAGGTCGTGGAATTTTTTAAGGGGAGAAAAATTCAGGGAACAAGTCCTGTGTCGTAGATTTAGGGCATGTAAAAGATCCTCATGTCTGTAGGAGACCTCTGAACAAAATTAGGCAAAAAGTTTCCCGCCCAAGTAGTTTCCTCCGGTAGATGGGGAAGTATCGGGGACCACTGCCAGAGAGGGCCGACCTCGCTGGTAGAACGGGGCTGATGGCGAGCACCAGTACTGGAAGGGCATGGCAACTAGTAGAATAATTAAAGGGGGACGCACAATAGATCAACAAATGGTCGCAGTGCATGGGGAAACCCACCCCCTCCAAAATAATAATAATAATAATAATAATAATTAGGGTCAGGATGTGGCAAGCTCACTGGAGGGAGGTAGGGGGTGGGGGGGAGAAGCAGGTGCTTTGACTGGGCTCGCATCACCTGCAATATTGCAGTGTCACCATCCAGGAGACCATAATCTGAACACTCAGCAGCACAGAAATATGAGAACTTCATACTGAATATTACCTGGAAGAGGTCATTTACTTTAAGTTCTGTCCAAAGCAAAAGTATAACAGCTACTCACTAAGACATGGCTACTTCAGTGAACTACTGTCCCATGTTGCTGCAGAAAATGTCAATTTTTACATGTATAAACAAGCAAACAAACATGTAACACCACCTCTATTAAAACTAAAAACGTTCAGTTCTAAAACATTTCAGATTACATAAAAGTTACCAACAGCAGATGTTCTAACATGCTATCTCAGAACTTACATAAGACGACTGAGGAAGGCCTCACTCATGATCAGCACCCTGACTCCCAAATATGAAGAAATAGTGTTAATGAACACACCATGACAGTCTCTAACTTCCACATCTTCTTCAAAGTCCTTACATGGCTAAAATGTTTCTTCCACTGCTTTTACATACGCTGTACAAGATTGCTGGGCCTCTTGATGTCTCACACAACATAACAGTGAATCATTTCAATTGGTGCCACACTCTGTCACCATGCTATCTACTGACCATAAAGCCTGCCATTTGTTTTGTAAAGCCATGAACTGTGAGGTCACAGTTCACGGCTTTACAAAACAGCACAGGGTACCAAGGAAAAGTCTGGTTCTAAGAGACACAAATTAAGAGAGAAATCATGTAATTGAGAAATTTACAATTTATACAGCTTATCTACCATTACCATATTTATTCGGCACTGATAAGGGCAACAAGAAATGCACAAGGAATCTCAGCAGAAATGCTCTTGGAAGACTGGAAACTGAAAGGAGGAGAACTATTCTGACGACATGAATTAACTCAGAATCGTTTGTTTGAGTTTTCAGATTCAGTTCCCAGATTGTTACCACCTTAAGAAATTCGTGCACTGCACAATTTTTGGACTTAGAACCTGGAAGGTATCTCCATTACAGACCTTGTCTACAATTGTCTCGATCCAGGCTGGAAGCCGGTCCTCTTGCAAATAAAAGACTGCACCAAATTGTACTGCTGCACAGGCCGCATTGGCACCGATGTGTTCTCCATGTGCCGTTAGTACAGCATCATGCTGCGTTAACAGAACCTGACGACACTTCCGACATTTCAGTGACATCTGAAACTGCAATGCTAAATGAAAAAATGATATGATGTGTTTTGACTTCTAATAGAAACCTACTGTGGTTAAGCTGTCCTTCACTGCAACGTATATCCTTCCGCCTTAAACTCAAATTTGTATTCAAAACAAACAAGAAAAAATCTTATTTATCAGATTCAACTGAAAAAATATATTCTCCTACCTATAACTAGGCCCTTCGTTTTAACGTAATACAATTTTAATTAACAGTCAACTCAAGCACATTTCGCAATAAGCATATCCATCATGCACCGCGACGACCGCGACTTCCCTTCTGCAGAATTGCCAACGTAATAATTTGATTTGAAATTCTCACAGCTGTTGTTACCAAGAGCACCATGGAGCGCTATCATCTGGGGTATAACGCCATGTGTTCATGTTTCAGGCTGGGAGCGCACAAAATGCGTCCGTTGTAGAAATAAACAAGAGAGGCGAATGCTATGCTTTCTTCTGGCTCTATTGCAGACAAAATACTACGCACCGCATTCTGCAACTGTGTGGTGTCCTCAGCAACGTCCGTCATAAAGTACGTTCGTTGCAACGGACGTAGTTCGTGCGCTCGTGAAGTCAACCGACGTTGCGGAGGAATAAATCGCCTCCAATGTCATCTGCTTTCTCATTGGTATCTTGTTCGGCTTGCTGGGCCCTCAAGATAGCTCAAATGGAGGCGATATGTTTCTCCGAAATGCCAGTTGACTTTCAACGGACTACACGGCATTATATCCCAGAAGATACTATTCTTTTAATATTTTGTCCTTTGTAGTTTATAATAGTCAACACAGATTACTATGGAAATGAGGTAAGGTAAAGGTAAAGTTGTCCCTGTGCTTGACTAATTAAGCATTACCCATGAAGGCGTATGGAGGAATGGATGTATAGATCCACATTTTCTTGACCTCGGCAATAGTTTGAGGTGAGTGGTCAGCTTCACTCCCCAGCCGCTTTACCCCCGGGGAAAGGGCCCTCGATACCCATTGGATGGGAGGCTGGGTGGTCCCCAGAGCCGGTATGGACAACGTGCAGAAGAGAAAATTCTTGGCCATAACGGGACTCGAACTCCAACCCCTCGGTAGTCCAGCCCGTAACCAATCGCTATGCCGACTACGCTATCCCGGCTTCATGGATTATTTTCTTAACATTAAATTTTAGAAGCTAAATACGTCTCGTAGACAGAGTAAAAGCAGTCATTATTCAAAGCCGAAGTCATACATTAGTCAGAATTTTAAGAATATGGAAATGGTTACATAATATGGATACCATAGAATACTAAACAGGGAACTGTAACAGAAATTTTAATTTATTTGTTTCATTCTGATCCGTCACACTAACAATTACAAAGACAAAAATAACACCGTCCAGTGTGACTATTTAAGTTTTATCACTTGAAAACTTATCACCCTTTCGATTCCTACGGGTCATTCCATGTGAGGTCATCCAGAGAGGTCGCTCACCATTTTTAAAAGAATTCAAATTTTGTACACTTATTTCTACACATTTTCACACCTCAAAAATATTTAAAAAAAAACTGTAATCCGCTCGGTTCTCCCGGTACAGCTGTTCTTATAATGCGAGAAAACGCGTCCTCGGCTCAAATTGAGGTTTGCGTTATCTGCTGTATCTCCATAGCTTTTGCAGCTAGAGACTCCAATGAAAAACCAATTTGTTCCTCATGATATGGGCAACAAATCATATTATTATAAGGTTTTACTCAACTCACTTTCTCTGGGTGTAATTAAGCTTGAAACTTACCTATCGATTTTGGGAAAAACGCTATTTTTCACCTTCAGAAACCAATGGGAGGTGGAAAGTATCAGTTCTGTGGCTTCTACCCTTTATTTTCCCCTACATGGAGAATATAATCACGTAGTTCTGGACACCGTATCTATTTTCCAAAATTTTCCAGGACCTTCCAAACTTTGCTCTGGGCCCCAAATCGGCCATTTTTAACATTTCATATCTCCGGTGGGGAAGTTTAGAAAATTTTGAAATTCATAGCAAATAATGCTCTATTCTAGAGTAACTTGAAGTTAAAATTACAACTTTGATATTCAACTAATAGCGAAGCTGTGGGCACCTTGAGTTTTACAGATTTTGCAGAAAATTGTTCGTTTCTCGTTCAAGACGAGTTTCAAAGTTTCCACTGGGTAAATCAGCAGGCTACACGTCACCCTTTTGTGTATTACTGCAAGGCGGACACTATAACAAAATGCCCAACCTTGTGTATAATCAGTGATCATGTAAAGCACGATAGAGCCACAGTTTGTGTGTTGCAAAAATTTCTTATCGCCGATGTAAAAGGAAATGTGCCTTCAGTCAGGAAAGTTATTTATTTCAGTGCAGGCGCTGGAAGCCAATATAAAAACAAAGAGAATCTTTCCAATTTATGTTATCACTATGAAGACTTCGGACTTGGAGCAGAATGGAACTTCTTTGCCACCTCGCACGGGAAGAAAGCCTGCGACGGTATTGGCAGCACAACGAAGAGGCAAGCAACGAAAGCCAGTCTTCAAAGAACTCATTTTAATCAAATCAAGTGCCCGCTAGAACTGTAAATATTCTGCACACAAAATATCCCAGGGATAGTTTACATTTTTGTGCCAAAAGAGGAAGTTGCAAGAAATGAAATCATTCTAAAAAGAATTTTCCAAAAGTGCAAAACTGTGCTCCACACAAGAGAAAAACACCGGGTCGCCCATCTGGAGGAAAACACGGTCAGGTGTTATAAAACATCCAAGTCCGATGATTTCGAAGAATTCTTGATAGTGGACACTTGCCGACCCACGTGTACTTTCAAACAAACTGGAAAATATTGATGGGAGTACACAAAGAACTAATACCATTGGATGCAGGTAAGCCAATTGTTGAGGTATTGATTTTCTTTTTGGTAAAATCCAAAGTGCCCACAACTTCGCTATTAGTTGAATATAAAAGTTATAATGTTAACTCCATGTTACTCTGAAATAGAGCATTATTTGCTACGAGTTTGAAATTTTTCGGAGCTTCCCCACTGGATATAGAGATGTTAAAAATGGCCGATTTGGGGCCCAGAGCAAAGTTTGGAAGGTCCTGGAAAATTTTGGAAAATAGATACGGTGTTCAAAACTACGTGATTATATTCTTCATGTAGTGGAAAATAAAGGGTAGAAGCCACAGATCTGATACTTTCCCCCTCCCATTGGTTTTTGAAGGTGAAAAATAGCGTTTTTCCCAAAATCGATAGGTAAGTTTCGAGCTTAATTAGACCTACAGGAAGTGAGTTGAGTGAAACCTTGTAATGCTATGATTTATAGTCCATATCATGAGGAATAAATTGGTTTCTCACTGGACTCCCTAGCTTCAATAGTTATCGAGATACGGGAGATAACGCAAACCTCCATTTGAGCCGAAAACGCGTTTATTCGCATTATAAAAACGGCTGTACCGGGAGAACCGAGCGGATTACAATTTTTTTAAAAATATTTTTGAGGTGTGAAAATATGTAGAAATAAGTGTACAAAACTTGAATTCTTTTAAAAATGGTGAGCGACTTCTCTGGATGACTTCACATGGAATGACCCCTACGGATCATCCTTAGAGGGCATCAATACTTTTTCCGGAAACAACTATTACAATAGCTGTTAAATTATATACATACACATATAATGTATGAAATACACAATGTACACAATGTTCAACTTTTGACAGTCACAGCAGCCTTCCTGGTATCAAAATTTTTAAATTTTCTTAAAAATGTTGTTGTTTAAGATTATTTTTTTTTTTATAAAGCATGCAGGTTCGTGTCAATTCTCCTATTGTCTTTCTTAGAGGTGGCTGATCTTGTGCCGCCCGTCTATCTTGAGAAAGGAGATTCTTAGTATTTTCCGTGTCCATTCGTGGCTTGCTGTGTTGTTTACACTCTTCTTTGTAGAAATTTTAACATTATTTTTCTCACATGCTATATAGAAATTAAGCTGCGGAACATATCTGGTGTTGTTAATCACACTGTGCTAAACGCAAAAATTACAGTACAAGCCACCTCTGCTGAACTGTGGTTATATTTTCTTAAATGTGTCCTTTCAGGTCCTTTTGGGGATGTACAGTTTGGTATGAATCTACCAGACTGTACGGCGCCATATACCTGCAGACAATAGCCGCGATTCTGTGGTGAGAACCACTTATGAGAGGAATGTTTACGTTGCATGTTTTAAACATCCTGTAATATTTTAAGGGACATCCTCGTATTGTGGTGGCCGGTTACTTATTCTTCTTTTTGTTCAACGATGTTTTTGGTGAACAGACATTCGCAATGATATTAGTGAACTGAAAATCAATTTTCTTGCATTATCTTATATTTTTACGGATCTATACATTCAGGGGACAAGTTTGCCTAGTTTTTTAAATTTAACTCACGTATGTTGAGTGTTCTTATGTCAACAGAACATACATTTTTAGATACGTTATGGATAGATGATGTCATATAGGTGTGTATTTGGCCATTTCTTTCTGGGACAATATTTGCAAAACAACGCTGATATTGAAAACGAGTAGAGAATGCTGCAGGCCATGCTTGAAATTCCGATGTTGGCCATTCTGAAAACTCGTTCAATACGACTGTAGAACTCTGCCATCTATGTGAAAGCCTGTCAGCTGGAAATGGTTAATTCTTCTTTTGTTTGTCCGTTTTACCTTCAGTTGCTATAGTGCTCGGAATGCAGTCAATTCGGAAATGGGACTACTGATTCGTTCAAGCTTCATTTTTCGAATGAATGTTTCGTAGGCATCACATAGAAAACGAAAACTTTAACAGAGATCACGGAAGAAAAAGTTACAATTCTAAATTTATCAAATGTAGATCTACACAAAACATAGCTGCCCCTCTTCGGAGACTACATTTATTATAGGCGACTTAAAACTTTGTAAGGAACGTTTGCACGTAAATCTCTAGGGAAGAAACCATTTGGAACACTAAGGCGGTATAATAGTTGGGTTCAATGGCTATATGTTGATTAACTTTCGTCAGTTTTGTGGTCTTTTTTGGCATTTTGTTGCCGTGTTGTATGTTTGTTGCTCACTATAGCTGCCCTCTCACCATTAACTCAGATCCAGCCAGTTGTTCAGTCGACGTGGAGAGTTCTGGTTGTCATGGTTACGCTCATGTCTGGAGACTCTAATGCTGGGATAGCACACAAGACGGCCGTATAGGTCGCCATAGCGACTATGTGACATTTGAGTGGAACTGAATATTGGAAGATGAATTTATTTAAGCGGGGGATGATTTTTGTGACGTTTTTCGGGTCTTGCCTAGGCATAGCGCTGCTGGTAGCTGCACTGGGAACCAAGTTTTGGATTGTGGCACGTGCACGTCGGGACTCGAACCCAGAGGAATCTGATGGAAGAATTCACTTCGGATTGTTCGATGGAAAGAAGGAGTTAAACGTGGCCTATGGCTGGAGGACATATGACGTCAACGGTGAGTTGTTAAGTGCAAACACTTTTGTTTAGAAACGCGGCATCAACTGCAGACGCTAGTTATTGTGGAGGCAGTAAATAATCCGTTTAAAGGCAGTTTACAATCCTGGAGAGGATGAGGAAAATCATGAACAACGTATGGGTATCCGTTCCGACTCTGTATTGCTGTGCCGTTTTCAAATATCTGTTTTAATATTATCCTAGTAATTACGTGGTCTTCTTCCGTCATGCATGTTACATGTCCCGCCAATTTAACATAAGGGTTGAGAGAGTTTCTTATAGGTGTAAGGGGAGAGTGTGTGGGACTCGGTCGCGAAACTGCTCTGTGCAGTTTGGGGGTCAGCAGCAAATTGTGATGGATTGGCCTCTTTTTGTATCATCATGTGTCACATAAATCAGGAAGTTCCAATTTGATTCCCGAAACGGTTTGAAGATTCTGATATGTTGGGATTTTGGACTTTATCCATCGTCCTGGTTTTTAAGATAACAAATAAAAACACGACGTTTCGGAAACTGGATCTGTTTCCGTCCTCAGGTGAAGGAAAACACCTATTCAGTTGGGTCCCTTAGAAAGAGCTAGCCTCAATCACTGGATCGTCCAGTGTGTATAGGTGTTTTCCTTCACCTGAGGACGGAAACAGATCCAGTTTCCGAAACGTCGTGTTTTTATTTGTTATCTTAAAAACCAGGACGATGGATAAAGTCCAAAATCCCAACATATCAGTGTGTTATACACCATCGTCAGAATCCTATAGTAACGGTTTGAAGATTATTTAACAACTGCATATTGACTGAAGGGCTTAATACATCTAGCATGATCGAAGCAACATTATGGATGATGACCTTGGAGAGGTTTTCTCTTCGTTCAGTTTAACAATATATGTATCATTCTAAGAGTACTACACGAGCAAGCACCACGAACATATCAGTACGCAAACAGGACCGCACAGTATATGGAAACAGAGTACGTAGGAATGCACGTACCCTAAGAGAACCTGGTGCTACCATGCTCATCAAGGAAACGATCGTTAATTACATAGGACCCAGGACTATACGTCTAAATAAAACAAAATAAGAATTAAAATAACAAAACTGCAGTATTAACAACAAGAATAATTAATACTCTACCAGTATTGGTCTAATTTTAACTAGTTGAAGTTTATCTCATCTATTTTAATTTAACTGAAACCAAAGTAACTCTATAAAAACAGTTTCAGGGCTGATACAAAACTGCGAATAACAGATGCCCTTCGGAACGCTAGGACACATTTACAATATTTATTTAAGTGTACAACTAAGGGCCTGCATTGTGAACAAAAATACGACCTTCCCCGAGTTGTAAACACTGGCCAAGGGAGGTGGGGTATATCAGAGAAATTTGAGAGGGACGGTATAAAATACTGCCTGATGATGGCCAGAAATAGTGGCCGACATATGTCGTAGTAGAGACCGTATAATTTTCATTTTATGCATCCTGCTCTGTTACAATATATACAACTTATTTATTTGACCGTCACAACACAACAACTTTTGTGTTGTAACGGTCAAAAAAATAAGTTGTATAAGCTGTAGAGACCGTATAATTACCTTAGAATTATACATATATCGTGAGACTGAAACTGAGTAAAATATTCTATACACAATATGACGTTGAAATACAATACTATTGGAGGGATAATTTGGCCGGCGTCCATTTGAAAGTCAACGTCTGTGTAAACATTCTGTAAACATTCTGAGGGCTGGAGAACAAAATACTTTCGTTATGCAATGCGTTTAGAAACGACCCATCTCATTTGCAACTGTCTTCATGGAGAGCTTCCCAGTGGAGCGTGTATGAGCCACATGAACCCAGTCCACCCCCTGTTTCTCTGAGATCAATTTTAATATTATGCTCACATCTGATCATAGATTTCTCAACTGTTCAATTCCCTTCAGTGTCTGCGACTGAAATTCTCACCTCTTCCACGCATGCTACATGTCTTGCCCGTCTTATCCTCCTTTATATAATAAACCTAATAAATATTTGGCGGAGAGCACATGTTATGAAGCTCACATGCAACGTTTCTCATCCTCCGGTTCTGAGGTTCACGTGTTCTCCTTAATGCCCTGTTCTCAAGTGCCCTCTATCTACTTTCTTCCCTTAATGTTACAGACAAATTCCACATCAATACAAAACCAGTGGCCACTGTGGTTCTGCATATTTTAGTCCCAACTCTTTCAGATAGCAGGCGAGAAGACAAAACGTTTCGAACTGAACATTAGAATTAATTTCCCAATTTAATCTCATTTTTATTTTGTCATGAATTCAGTTTTGATTTTTAAATTACATTCCGAAGTATTTGAACTTTGCCACATTTTGGAAGCTGCTGTCTTTGTATTAGTCTGCGTCATTTATTTCGTCTTACCAAGACATCAGATGCATGTGGCCGTTTTGGATTCTAGGAGGGGATAACATTAATATTGATATTGATATTTTATTGTGACGATAATGAACCTACGGGTATGCATTGAATTGTGTAAGAATCGTTGACACAAACTCGACTTCTTGAGCCGGGTCGTCGAGAGAACAGAAAAACCCCGCGGGCATACTCTGCGGTCCTTGCCCGCCAGGCCGTCACAGCGCCTTCTGTTTGGCCAGTGCAGCTGGAATCAATATTTTCCGTAACATAAGCTATACAATAACAAAGGACTGCAGCTGCACTGAACGCACCCATTTCCGGTTCGTGCTTCTCCCGTACTGGACCGTGACCCTGAGCTGCTCCACTTCCTGTCCCGTGCCTCCAAATCGCTAGCCGACCCAGGGTCCGTAACTTTACAAACCAATCTGGCCGGAGCTTGGACTTCTGTCGGGGTCGAAGGCCGTCGGAACGTGTAGATAATTCCTCACTTCAGCTCTAATTGTTAAAAGAAGAATTCCGTGATGACGGACTTATAACGCAGCGTTGTTCGGGGGAAAAAAACGACTTTTCGGAAGAATATATCGCCCATGTCTTCAGGGTTTAAGGGCTAGCAGCTTACCGTCTGCTTCATGTTGTTTCTTACTAGGCTTTCTTCTAGACCATGAAGATGTAGGCGATATGTTCCTCCGAAATGTCGGTCACGCACCTTGTGGGCACAATCAGTCGATTTGCTGTCCTGTGTGCAGCTTCCGCACACTGTACTAGTTAATTACGCTAAGATATGGGACATTAAAGATTCACCTAATTCTGGTGGTATGAAGCAGTTCTCGCCTTGGCTAGATAGTCTTGAACCACAAGCTATGCAGGTTCAGTCCTGTTTTAACTTCATCCTGGCGATTCGAATCTTCTTGGCCACCAGCTGCTGGCGGTTGTTCTCAGCAGCGGACAAAACTGTGCCAAGGTCTCCTGACACAGTCACGATGGTATAATGTTACCGTATGAAGCTGGCAGCACTGAAGTCCAGTCCTCTGCTGTTTTGATTAGATGGGGTTCGATTCTCTTTCGAAAATCTCTCATGTGAAAAATTACAGCTTCTATTTTCGGGTTAAATTGAATAAAAATGAAGGGCCGACTGTGAATCATTCTGGGAACCTAGTTTCCTGTGCTGAATCAGCACAAACGGACTGTTGTCAGCGACATTTCAGGGCCCTCTACGCTGAAACACACATTTTGTACTTTATTCCAGTGTGTGAGATGGGCGAGACATGTAGCACAAAACTAGAAATACATACAGTACAGAGAATAATACTCACCAGAAGACATAATTTGCGGAAGTAGGCATAGGCGGAAGTATAATATTAAAATGGACTTTGACGATGTGGAGTGTATTCGAGAGTTGAGGCTTCGTGAAGGCAGTGAACGGATTGTCACTTTTCAATCTTTTGCAGGCAAATGCTTGCATGGTACCTACAAATAGATCGCATTCATTTTCAAATTTTTTCCCCTATTCATAATTTACAACCATCCTATCACAGTAGTTTGTATAACCTGTGCACATATCGTTATATAACTCAGGAGAAAGACTGGCTACGGGGCTGGACGACCGAGATTAGTTTCCCGGCAGGGGCCTTCAATGCAATCTGTATTGCAGATAAGACGGTTGGGGTGTGAGACGGACTAATCACCCCCATTCAGACCGAGTTTAAATTACGCAAGCTCCTTTTCTCCATCGCCTCTTCTTCGTCATCGTGACATCGCGCCAAGACACAGGCGCAACTTCACCTTGAGACTCACCATAGACTGCGTGTGGTGACTGTACCCTGTGACAGGCAGTTCTGTGATCTCCCTTCTGTTGCTTTAATTCGGGTTGGCGAGTGGGAATGTCTCTTTTTGCGTATCTCAGTCAACATGTATGGGCTTATGGTACGATTCGGAAAGACGCCTGCATGAAAAGTTTTTTGTAACACTCTCATTTGTCCGTGCCACTGAACACGAGGAACTGGATGACAAGCTCCACTTGTTTCGCTTCCTGCTCCAGCGCTGCTAATGTCACACTTTCCTGTTTACTTCCATTTTTCTGTCAGCGCCTGTGCTCCACTTCGCGCTAGTGTAACCATCTGGTGATAACGATGATGATAATGGCAGGTGCTCTACTGATATAGTCATTAAATGAAGCATAACAAATAAATGGACAGCGACTAGTGGCAATGGAAGTATGAACAGCTGTAAGCGTGAGGGCACACCAAGGAAACGGGCAACCGCAATTTCCGAGAATTGTTATCAGACTGAGCTGCACACGTGCAACTGAATGGAGCAACGCAAATTGAGTAAACGGCAACAAAATCGCAACGCATCTCGCAGAAGATTTGAGAAACTCAGCTCAACTCACAGGAAAATGAGGAAGCCTGTCTTCTTACAGTTTCGTTGCCGCGTGGTTTCCTCGTGTAAGCTGTTCTACCATGTATAACGTGCTTCTGGGATTAATTTGCTTCTTTGAATGGCACGAAAGGTTTACGAAGCTGGTAATTTGGTTATTGTGCAGTTAATCGAGCAGGTGTCTGGTATATATGACAAATGTCACGAGGACTATGATAGGCAGGACAAAACAGATTTGGCTTGGGAAAGAATTTCTCATGAGACGAAGGAGTCTGGATCCTGGTTAATTTCTTTCGAAACAACAATAAGCACCTCGGTTTAAATTTTCACTGACGGACGGATGCAACCAAAGTTTTCTTTTCTTAATATTTCATTAGAGCACCCTGTTACATTAATATATCATTCATTTCACATAGTCTTAAATACAACTTGTTATACAGCCACTCTTACTTCCATATTACGTACATGGTTCGGCTGTATTCCGCCATTATCAGGCGTCTTATATCTTGCTAAAATTGCTGCACTGTGCGTAAAGATTTCATATCGCCTGTGACTTAAAATAAATTGGTCTTAATTAAAATAAACAAACATCCCAATGTTTTCCTCATTGTTGTCCTCTTTTTTCACGCCGGCTCAACCACCACCATGTTATGGCAGGATCAGTATTATTATCTGACATTGAAGAAGATACGTGCACGAAATTCAAAATTACATTCGCGCATTTAGTCGAACCAACACACCCGCTTGAGACGAGGTGAGCAGCTAATCAAACATAAGTTTCCTCAGCGTGCGCCTGCTAGTCTGGAAACCAGTTTCCTGCTTGAAACCGGCGACGTTTCTCGGAAGTTGTTGCGTTGCAATTTTACAAATATTTGGCAAAGCGACATGTGCTGTATTTATTCAAACACAAACAGTGAATGTTATAAATAAGTTTTCTTATCTTGTCCTGCTACAATCTGCATTCAAGGACGACGGACGGAGTTGATGGAAGGAAGTAAATGCAAAAAATACTGTCTGAACATCCTCAAAGAGACCGGCCACTTACGAGACTTAAGCATAGGCGGAGTCTTAATATTAAAATACAAACAAGGTGTCAAGTACGCGAACATAAGAGAAATGGCTCAGGTTTGATATTTCGGATTCCATTACAACATGCGAAGCGCTGAATGGTGATGTCATGTGATTTTCCAAGTACTTCTTGTTCTTTGAATACAGAGATTGGGCGGATAAACCGGAGATCTGTGCACACGCAGAGAACCATACGTGTATGCCACATCCATGCAGGCCTACAGAAAGCACCAAGCTGCCTGCCCATTCTCTTAACAAAATTCCGCTGCCTGCCCATTCTCTTAACAAAATTCCTACATTATTAATTGTTGAGCTGTTTCCCCCATAGATTACTGTTAAATTCTATGAAAGTGCTGCGTTGTGCGCCGTTCACTTTGACTCGCATTCCACACTGAACTGCCCACAAGATTATGCTGTAAACTAACAGTATGACGTCAGCAACCTTCCGGCGACGCATAAAATTAACAATTCCGACTGCGTTTTAACCAGACAAAAGTTATCCTTCAGTATTTTCTTGTCCCATCACATGTCTAATTCATTTCGTGCGTATTTAAAATTACTATTTCACTAAATAAGCACTACACCATGAAGGGGGTATGTGGATGTGTGCGTTTTCTTGATCTTGGTACTAGTTCAGTCAGCTTCACATTCCGGCCGTTTTACCCCCGGTACCCATTGTATAGGAGGCTGGGCGGGCCCCAGAACCAGTCTGGACGAAGTGTAGAAAGTACTTGATCCTACCGGGACTCGAACTCTGACTACTCTGCCGCCCAGCCCGAACGTAGCCAGTTGCTATACCGGGACCTAGCAGTCATGCTTTTAGAAATTATATGCAATATACTCGTATTTATCAACCGTGGTCGAAAGTTTCCATCAAACGACATGTCGTCTGAACTCGAAACTGCGTCGTCCACAACTGAAGAAGCGTGTATTGCTTGCCAAAATAAAGATTTCACGCGTCAAATAACCAAATAAAAATATTTCGTGTAGTTGGAATGAAGCGCTACACTTCCCCCAAATATTGCAACCAATGGCTCTTCCTCAGATGTAATACACAGCGAACCTGACGACCTCAAAGTGTATCATGGCCAGCGAAGTCACCACGCCGTGGCGAGGCACGCGAGAGCGGATGTGAGTGAGCAATGAGCTTCACTCCCTGTCGAAAAAAGTCATGGAATCTATCTAATGGATTAGGCTGGGTGGGATACACAGCAGGCACGAATTATTTTTTTTTTTTGCATAGTGGTGGGTGGAGTCCAGTTGGGTCTACTCAGCACGGCGGCAACCGATTGGCCTATTTACCTGCCCCGGGTGTTCATGATGATGGAGAATTTGGTGGAATGAAGATTGGTAGGAGAAACCGAAGTACTCGGATAAAACCTACCCCAACGCCACTCTGTCCACCACAATTCCCACTTGACCAGACCTGGGTATGAACCCGGACCGTCGTGGTGGGAAGCCAGCAACTAAACGCTTGGGCTCTGGTGCGGCCTAAGCCGGTACGAAAGTGGTGCACAAAGAAAATCTGCCCTTGCTGGGAATCGAACCCGGATTCCCCAGTCGTCATCTTGAAGCCAAGTCATTAAGTGACTGAGTTATTCGCCGTCATTTGGTCATTTGAATGACAGAGAATTAACGGCAGCAGAAAGATGTAAACATCATACAGTGTGACTGAATTTTATGTTCATTTATTTCGGTAAAATTGCAAAGGTGATCACACAGCAAGGCAAAAAACAATTATTTCGCGTTTGTATTTCATTAAATATTTACCGAGTCTGAAAAGGTGTGGCTCCAGTCAGTCAGTCAGTGTGTTTATTTTATGTGAGGCACCAAGTTTCCGCCAGATGAAGTTTGATTTGCAGAGTTGAGGGCGAGGTGTCAGACTATTCCCAACCTAAATTGAATTCCCTCATTTATCTACTAACGGAATTTCAGTAAAATCCATTCAGTAGTTTTGTGTATGCAACATGTGGATAGATGAAGCACTCCCATGTTGTGCGCTTTGTGGAAAGAACTCACAAAAATGACCGAGACATAGAGGTATTCAATGTCATACCAACATTCATGACAGTTGTCTTCCTCTGTTTGAGATTGCAAGACTACTATGGCTTTCCTGCAATGCTGCTGATTCTCAACATTTTTGTGCCAAAGACATGAACTCGCAGAAATTACATTACAAGGGACAAGGATGGCTTGCCTGGAGAAGTAACTTGGATATGAGAATTAATAAGTGGTTAGAGTTTTGGTAGGGATGTAGAAGGAGATGAGGTGATAATATTAAATGTGGATGTGAATTTGATTGCAGTGATAGAGTTGATGCAAACAGACCGTGAGTTTCTCCTGTACGGGCTGTGGGTTGCTGCGATTGCTTGTCTGGGAGGTGCACTGCTGTTTGCTAGTCTCTCTGCTCTGTTTGCTGTTGTCAATACAGCCACCACCCCCATTGGAACAGCCACCGGAGTGCCGGGACTCTACTTGTGGAACTCTCTGGCAAGTGAGTGTGCACTGACTGTCTTTGGGTTGGGACTGCTGGTACCCTATGGGTCATTTTCACCTTACAATCCATGTAACTTCAACCTATCAGACACAGGATGAATGGTGGTATGGTCCATGCTTGAAGAGCTGAAACATTCAGTACTATCTTCTGACATCAAAGTTAATTGCATAATATTTTGTCTTTTCTCTGGTATATGTCATCAAATGCCACACACATCATAGAGGAAACAAAATGCGGTAGATTCAGTGAAGCATACTTTCTCCAGTTGAAATGCTGAACTTAAATGTGTGACAAAATTCCTTCCTTTTGACAGCTAATCATGTTCCCACAAGCACAGCTCACAATTTCTTAGAGTAGAAAGACTGAGATGAGTCGTTTACATTCCCTACAGAACGGACAATACTTTGTAAGATGAGGCACTGACTAAACAATTAATATTAATTTACTACATCTACGTCACGAGCCTCCTATACAATTTTATATACACAAAAATATAGAATATTCCAATTTGTCCATGGGAACACAACGAAATTACAAAACCAATGACTGATTCGATGATATAAAACATAAATCTAAGAATTTTATTCTTGTTTTATACTATAACTTCTGTTTTATATAATCTGATTTATTGTATTGTAACGTGTTGGCAAACCAGAGGAGTAACTTCTAGGGAAACGCTAGAATGGACCGTTACATAGGAAGTAACAATAGCGGCACTGTAACCCCAACAGTGAGCCATTGTACCGAAAACATCGAATCTCCACGGTTACGAGAATACGCGAAGGTTCCCACAGAGACAACGCGATAACAATGGGTTATTGCGTAGGAAACGCGGAGCCAACAAAGTGACGTTTCCACTGTTATAACAAAGGGTTCGTTGCCTAACAGCGGGCAAGGTTATAAATAGCCCAGCTTCAGCGAGAAACAGTCAGTCTCGGAAGAGCCAGCTAAGAAGCCAGCCGTGATCAAGCCTCCGGAGAAGAGAGTCTCGGGCCAGCCTTCGGAGAAGAGAGTCCAGTGTCTCGCCGAATATTGTGAGCAGTGATTGTGACACTGCAAGTGAAAATGCCTGTAAAGTGTGTAAGTGAGCGAAGGAAATAAATTCGCTATATTGGGACGACGGCGTGAACTTATTTGTAGCGTGTTTTATATAATTAATAATATTGTATCCAATTTTGCTAGTACTGCAGTTCAGTGGTGTATATATGTTAACCATGTATTTGCCTGATGATGGCTATTAACTCTTTGACTGGCGCAAAGGGTATTTAAATCCCACCCCTGTCCTGGCAGGCCCTTTAAACCTTATGTCGCTAAAATGCATGTAGTTACTTTTTCCTAAACAACTTCAACAAAAATTGGTTTTTAAAAACGAAATTTTCAGGAACTAATTAAAATACAATATTTTATGCAATAAATGCCTTTCCATACCTCTTTATTAGTTTTTCTTCGTGTGATAAACATTGAAACATGAAAGTTTGCAGAGAGCCACACCACAGCCTGCACACATGATACTTGTTTCTTTTCTAACCTTGTGCTTAGTATTCACGCGACAATTTCTCAGGCACCATTCTTCTTATTGTTACTGTTAGGTACATGGACCATTTTGTGAATTTTCAAGCCACCCTCTAGACGATTTGCTGGCTCTTTCACTGGTG
>NW_019725846.1:125721-153133 GCF_002891405.2 Cryptotermes secundus
ATATTTTCTGACCTTTTCCTTCTCAGAGGGTTCTGACAGTAATATAGACCCCCACAAAGTTTACAAGGGTTCTTTACAAACATGCACAAAAACTATCATATATATGTCTTTGGTTGATGAGTGCCAAGAGATCAAAGAAGGGAAGAGATTGTCAAAGCGTTAAAACACGCCAACGCCAGGGAACGGCTGGCATCGTCCGGGCGTTAAAACATGCCCGCGCCAGTCAAAGAGTTAATAGCCAAAACATGTAGCAGAGTTGAAACTAGGCAGTGATCTTGATATTTGTTGTGTTGTGATGGTTGTAATAGAGGTTGAGATGATACAGTTCAAGTGACCAGTTTTGATAAGTGGTAGTTAAGATAGTGATACATACTGTGTATTATTAGAATGCTGGGGCATCCCATACCACACCATATGAATTCTGTAAGGCTCACATAAGACTGACTGTGGGGCAGAACACCCTGTTCTATTCTTTTGCTGGGTAATGTTTCTCAAGAATGTTTTGTTTGTAGTGTTGTTGAACCTGTGTGCGGTTGGTCTCTGGGCAGTGCAGTTCCATCGGAAGCTACAGTACAATGTTATGAGTAGAGAGGACCGTGACAATCAGTGGAGCTCTGCCAACATGGCACACTATGGCTATTCTTTCTGGTGAGTTGCCGATGTGTGGGTAGATAGGCGAGTTTAGTGCAAACAGCTAAACCATTATTTATACCGTCCATCTTACTGTAAAGTTAAGAGTTCTGACCTCAGTTCTAAATGAATTGGTTGCTTTTGCTTGCATACAATTGATGAAGGGCGAAGCTAAGAAGTAAAGCTATTCCTGTAACAGGCCCATAGGGTTCTACTCCCACATTTTCTAGACAGTTGACTCACAGATGCCTGAGATTTTATCAGCCTTGTGTGCCGGCCACCCTTTACCTTCAGAAAGATTCCTGGTATTCATTTCTGTTGGAAGCCGAGTTGACCCCCAGGGCCATGGCAGGGCTGGAAGGATTAGATCAACTGAAAAATCTGATTACCTCATCAGGAATTGAACTCACGACCTTCCAGCTTGTAGTGTAGTGCCTCAACCAACTACACCCTCATTGTGAAGGGAGAGATCTGAATGCTTATAGTCTAGCCATCACATGTCATGTCACACCTAAAATTAACACAAGCTGAGGTGGGAGAGTCCGTCTCAGCTTTGGATCTGAAACCATGAAATGAATCTGATGAGATTTGTCACTGAGGGTCTCCACTAAAAGTAGGCAGATAATTCTAATTTTGGTCTATATCAGTCCAGTCAGGATAGTGACCAGCTATGGGCTGGATGACCAAGGGGTTGGAGTTTGAGTCCCAGTAGGGTAAACAAATTTCTCTTCTCCACTGGGTACCAGGGGTTTTTTCCCTTGGGGTAAAGCGGCTGGGGAGTGAAGATGGCCACTCACCTCCAGCTAGTGCCGAGGTCAAGAAAATGTGGATCTATACATCCACTCCCCGATATGCCTTCATGGCGTAGTGCATAATTAGTTAAGCACAGAGACAACTTTACATTCTTTTAATCAGTTCAGAATAGTATCCACTTACATGACACTGGAGAAGACCATTCCACAGAATGCAAACACTCTCTGCAAGACCAACCACAACTTTTACTGTGAACAACATAGGCTTACCTTGTTCTTTACAGAACTTGTTCTAAGGCATCAGAAACTTATGCCTCTGTGTTCATTTTGTCAGGAACAGATTTGCATCCAAACTGCATGAACATCATGGATGCCAAATTGTGAAGAACACACTCTGTATTGATTAAGATAATTTATGTTCAAAACTGGTGACAGATAAAACAGCCTCTCACAATATAAATATGTACCAATATCCACAGGTTTGTGGTTGGGGCAGTCATCCTGCACTTCCTCAACATTACTGCCATCTACATTGGCACTCGTGAGGCTCGTGAGAAGAAAACCCCACAGCCTATGATAGAAGAGAAGTCCAATGGTGCCATCATGTTGTATTAGTAGGAAGAACTGAAGATATACATATCTTGCGATACCAACGAATTAAGAGACTTTCAGTACAATGTTTGCATAGGACTAATTTATAATTTACCATACAATTTCAGTTGGGTATTCCTTCCAAACACTTTTCTTGTTATAATGAATGTTAAGACTTGGTTCATTCAAGTTGCCTTGTACTTAAAGTACAGCCACTGAAAGCACTCAACATTGTATGGAGCAGGCTCAAGTCTGCCATAACATAATATTGTTAAGTTTAGCCACACTGTCCTTTGGTGGTCTATCAAAACAAAGTCTGATTTAGTGTTCTAAAAAGTGAAACAGTGCAACAGGGATGGCTGGTGCTGATTTCAACTGCTCTGTCCAGACAGAAGAACAGAGTCATGCTGTACATATGCTCCATTATCTCAATGGTGACAAAAAGTGAAATGTAGTCTTTCCTAGTTTCAATTAACTCCTACTTGATTTTGTTAATCATGCTTTAAGTTTAAGAATTTACAACATATTTTGGGGGGATTATGATTGAAACAATATTTAATGCCTTACATAATATCTGAGGTTTCCTTGGCATACTATCTCAGGAACCGAACAAAGTGAACTCAGTTGGATGAGAAGACACTTTGCTTCTAGAATCCTGTATTTCATTCAAAGAAAACCTTTATAAATTTAATGTATCCCTTAAGCACTTGCCAAAGCATGCAATTTCAGTAGTTCTTACAAACAACTGCAGCATCCAAGGCCCTCACAGCTGCAGTTATGAAGAGTTCTATTTTCTGGGATATAATGCTGTGTATCCTGTTGAAAATCAACTGATGTTTTGGAGGAATATGTTACCTCCATCTTGAGGGCTGAAGAATAATCCAAGCATGAAACCAGCACGAAGCACTTAGCAGCAGACATCTGCTTCATGCTAGTTTCATTTCTTTTATTCTTTGACCCTGCAGATGGTGACAGTCATCAATTGATTTTAAACTGAATACATAGCACTGTACTCCAAAAGACAGAACATTTCATGAAACTACTGGTTCCTTCTTTACTTTTAAGACATTACGGCAGTTGTTTTGTAAGGCTGACTAGACTGCAAGAAGACAAAGGTAAGACATTCTGTGGACCAATAACTTTTCTACCAATCTTCAAGTATTGTTGATAGAGAGTGCTACATGTACTTCTGGAACTCCCAATGGTCTGCAACCGAGGCCTGTGGCCTCACTCTGAACATGACTTCACAGGGACAGAGATGTATAAGCACTTCACTGCTTATTGACATTCAGACTCAATCATTTGCTTTTACACTTTAGGTTACAAAATGTTATCCAGAGAACAGTTTGAGCAACATGTAAAATCAGAACCTCACTGAAATATCAATTTTAAAGGTATTAAAAAAAATATGAACAAATAAAATGGGCAAGATGCAAGTGAGCTTCTAGATGGTCTGCAGGTTTTAATAATGCTTTAATGACTCTGGTGATCAACTGAGTGGCACTGCAACACAGGGCTTCACTGTTTTGTTCATTGTACAAAGAAGTTGGGCCATGGTCACCTGCTTCTTAGTAGCATTGCTGTACAACTCTCAACACAGATTACATTAGTTACCTTTTGTACTTTCAGTAATGTTTATTTGAACTAAGATGTAAGTTGAGAAAATTACATTATTTTAGTCACTTCACCTTTGTGTGATGTATTTCATTGTCACAGTAAGACTGGTGACAAAGTTATGGCAGTATGTCCACTGCATATGTAGTGGAACAAATGTCATCATGAAATATGATGGGGTACCGAAAAGAAACCGAACTAATTTTTTTGTGGGCAGAGCTTTTGTAGTACCGCATTTTGCCACTATGAGCGCATAGAGCTAACATTCCTGAGTCGACAAGCCGATTACCGTTGCTTCAGAAGGTAAGGACTAGTTTCAGCAGAGTTTATAGTGACAACTGTTTTGTGTGATCGTCGTTTTTGCAATGGCTGATTTTTGTGAACAGCATGTGGCGGTGAAATTCTGCTTTTTGCTCGGGAAAAGTGGAACAGAAACTCTTGAAATGTTAAAAACGGCGTACAAGAATGATGCTATGGGGAAAATTCAAGTGTTTGAGTGGTTTTCCCGTTTCAAAAATGGTGAAATGTCAATTGATGACAAACCTCTTTCTGGTCGTCCTTCCACAGCCCGAACACATGAAAATGTTGAAAAAATTCGTGAAATCATCAAAGAAGATCGACGATGGACCATTGAAGAAATTTTGGAGCTGTCGGGAGTGACTTGGAGCTCAGCGGCCAGATTTGTGGCAGTCGGGTGACTGGTTTTTCCATCATGACAATGCCCCTGCTCACACAGCCCTGTCTGTATGACAATTCTTGACCAAAAATGGTATGACCCCTGTTCCTCACCCTCCATACTCACCCGACCTTGCCCCATGCGACTTTTTTTTTTGTTTCCTCAAATGAAAAGAGACATGAAAGAAAAAATGACGGAGGCGCTGTCAAGCATCTCAAAAGATGAATTTAGACAATGTTTTGAAAAATGGAATAAAAGACTAGACAGGTGTATTAGTGTAAGTGGAGAGTACTTTGACGGGGATTGAAGGTTTGTGCTTAAAATTTGAATAAATAAGTTTAAAAAAAAATAAGTTCGGTTTCTTTTGGGTACCCCCTCGTATATGTTCAATTTGGCAAAGTTTCAGCTTTGACATGCAAGTGATATATAATGTGTAATGAATGGTAAGTCATCTTCTAAACACATTCTATCATCTCGAATTGGCTTGCCAGATATCTTGTTCCAAAATACAGGACACACTGTAGAGTAGGGATATGAATCTAACCAGTGCTCTGAAGGTTCACCATTGCCAATCCCTAAGTGACTTCTTTCTTGGAGATTTATCTACTGAAATCCTGTTTGCATTTATGAGTTATATACTGAGCCCTTCCCTCTTTAATGTAACCACATGTATGCTGTCCAAGCTGCAGAATTCATTGCTGTGTTCCCTCTTTCTTGCTAACAAAAATTATAATGAAATACTATTAACTTGTACTTGGAGAGTCAATGGTAACATCTGATTCCTCTTGAAGTGTATCAGGAAAATCATGCAGTTTCTTGGGACAGCAGGCCCAATCAATAACAGGCCAATTCCATACAGACTGGTGCTATAAAGTCTATGCCTGTGCATTCCTAATTTCAACCTCAGGTCCTCCGTAACAGACCTCTACACAGTTTGGCATTTTTATTTCCTTTTAATTGTAAATTAATTTTACAGTGCTGTAATAGTAGACATATAATTAGCTTCTACTGCTGTAACCCGCCAGTTTCCTGTATGAATGTATGTCGATAACTATGTATCTGCCCATATAATGTATGTTCTGGATATCCTGATTTCTATATACAGTAAATAGCCCCCTAAGCTGACATGCCTCTAAACACTCACACATACAGTGACACGATAAGGCCAAATGTTTTAATCTCCTCAAAAAATGACAAAACCATGAGTAAGAGTAACTTAACATTATGTTCCTATCAGGATGAGCAATTATATATACGTGGCAGCTCCAAATGTTCTCGGCAGAAAACACATTTTGAATTCATCGGCCCTTAAGAGGATGCAGCTGCCCCCATGCCACAATGACGGAACTACAGTCACTTGAATACCCTTGAAGCATTTGGTTTTTAGTTGCAAATTTGAAATGTTTGCAATAACAATACTGTAAAACCAAGAACAAATATCACAAATTTTAAAATGTGGGACGTGTGTTCAAACCAAGGAAATATGTTACCATACCATTTCTGACACTTCACCTCAGAAACGTTCAACAAGGTGACCCCAGAAAATAATGTGAACTTTATATCTGTAAACTGCATGCATCTGACTTATGATTTCACTGTCACTGCCCAGGCTGTACTACGGACTACGGAAAACACTGCAAAACTCAAGTGTCTCAAATGGGATTTGAAGTGGGCAACTCCCAAGTCTTTGTTATGACTTGGGCCAAGTTATTTTGTGACACTTGAACAAATCCTTGCTCCTGCTGCAGGTACAGTGCATCTGAGAGCTCTACAAAACCATCTCATAGCAATGCAGCCTGACTGTGGCAGCAAGAGGACTCGAAAGGAAAGGGCATTGAAGATAGCCACGGGCTGGAGAAAGATTAACATGCAACTTTATTCCCAAACAAAATGAGGTGTGCAGTTACAGACTCCTCCACCACTGCACACAACATGAACAATCAGCTATATAATAATAATCACTAGCGACGGTTCACTTTCTGCCAGTGGCCGTCATCAACGCCATCCTCCAGTGCAGGCTGCTCTGATGCACGAGCTGGAACAAGAAGAGAAAAGGAAGCACAAGTCACTACTGGTTGCTGACACTACAACATTATTCTGTCAACTGTACACTAACATTTCAATTTACTAGCTCACTGAAGTCAGTGATAGGCACTGTCCTATTATTTTACAGCATCTGACCAGAACAAGTGGGATGTGAATCTAACAGCTGCAGATGAAAGCCAGAAAAAACAATTTCCACTGCTGCACCACTACACTTCTGCCTGAATATCAGGGCTGCAGACCATCCTAGGTGTAACTCACGTCTATTTTCTCTAGCTGAAGGATCATCTCGGGGACCCGTGTTTCGTTCCCCTCGACCGCGGTCATCCATTCGCCTGCGGTCATCTCCAGGACCTCGGCGCAGGCCTGATGAATCAGCAGATCGCTTTTCAGATGGCTCCCTGCGCCAGTCTGAACTTGTGGTCCCACGGTCTTCTTTACGGTTCACTGGGGGCAAAGGCCTCCTGTCATCTCTCCTGCAAAGCAACATCCATTCAATTTCTTATTGGGGTTCACATTCCAATGTAACACTGCCAACAGCCTGTTCATCAATAACTATAGCATGCAGAGAAAGAACTGCACAAGTACAAATACATTTCATTCTGTCACTGGATTATTCATATTTTAGAAAAGACTAGATTTATGTGAAAGACTCAAACATTTGTTAGTAATGTTTGTACACTTTACATTCCAGATTCTAAGTCCATTTCTGCAGTACAGAGAAACAGACTATACAAAACACATTTCTTTTTGAAAGCCAAGTGTGAACTGTGATTAAGGGTTACTCTCAAATGGCTAACCTCATGCCCCGACGATCATCATCTGGCTCCGGCTCGGGGAGTTTGTTCCTCCAGCTGCTTCCAGCCTGCAATAACATTCATACAACATTAGCAAATGCAGAATTTTGTACAAACAACAAACCTTCAGCAGTTTACAAAAACAGAGGACTGGGCTGCCACTGACAGAATATTTTTGGTGCACCTCAACTAGCAATAAGTACATAGAATTTGAGGCTTACATGGGGGTGAATTCCAGTTGTGGTCTTCTGGGTTATGATACTTTGTACTGTAGTCTGACAGGTGATTAATCTACTGGACTACACCCAGAAGACAACAATCTCAATACGGAAGTACATTTGTCTTTCATATATGATCTGTCACACTTCATACATCTACAAACACTGCCATTCCTATGGCTTTTACTATCAATTTGGCCATGCCATAGCTCAACCAGTTAGTCGCTGGCTTTCCATGGCGGCAGCCGATCCTGGGTCTGGTCAAGTGGGATTTATGGTGGACAAAATGGCGCTGGGGCAGGTTTTCTCCGAGTATCAAAGATAAGCAGCGACACACACACACACAGAGAACCTACACAGAACAATACCTGAACAGCGATAAAGCAAGAAGTGGCTGCTGCAGCACTAAAGACATAGGGCGTGTACCCCGAGAGAATTTTAATTTTTAAAAATTTGGAAAAAGAAAAAGAACAGAAAATTATAGACATTTTAATTTGAATTGAAGTTTTAAAAAAATGCCAATTTTAGAAATCAAATTGACGTGTGTAGGTTAACAAAGATTTTATACATACATACAATTGGAAAGACTGGCGATTTTAAATTTTAAACTATGGGCAGTGTAGCACCTACGTAAGAATACACACCTGATGATGGTCAGTTGGGGCCGAAACATGTAGTGTAGAGGAAGGGAAGAAGAAAGAACTACAATTAAATTGTTGCACTTAAGACGGAATTTGTCTCATATATATTGTGTGAGCGTAACAGGATGCTTAAATATAATATTGTTTGTCCGAGTACTTCGGTTTCCCTTGCCAATCTTCATTCCACCAGATTCTCCATCATCATAATCACCTGGGGCAGGTACAATAGGCCAATCAGTGGCTGCCATGCCGAGTGGACCAAGATGGACTCCAACCCCCACTAAGCGAAAAAAAAATTACTCTCAATTTCATAATTGAGGTTGGCAGCCATGATGTTAAGTCACAATAACTGCTCACACAGAACATTAAGAGTTCTAGTTTATGACAATTGTATCTGCCAAACTTGACAAATGACATATATAGAAACTACTGACAGACAGATACCCGGGACAGGCAACTCCATCCAGCATGTAGATGAAGCACAATTACTTGGTGAAAAATACAACAGAACACTTAAAATGGACCATTACACAGAGACTGGCAAAAATTATGTCTGTGCTGGGGAATACTGTCTCTGAGTTTTGAAAGGGCAATGAATAAAATAATTCTAAATTATTCATTGTGAACGAGGTTCATCTTATAATGAAAGCAGTTTCATAGTAGGATGAAACATGATTGTGATGGAAGCAGTGCACCACTATGGCAGAGATAATGTGGCACATAACATGCATAGAACAAGAAGTGCTTGGTACTCACATTGCCAGAACCTCTATCTCGCTCACGGTCAAATCCCCGGTCTCTGTCGTGGCCGCCTCTGTCCCTGTCCTTTTCAAAGCGGTCAAAACCTCTGTCCCTGTCATAGCCTCGATCCTTGCCATCTCTGTCATAACCTCCCCGGTCCCTGGAGTCTCGCATTTCTTTGCCATCTCGCACATCCCTGTTATCCCTTGTATCTCGTATGTCCCTACTGTCTCTGAAGTCTCTCATGTCACGGTCCCTCTCAAAAGTGCTCCTGTCCTTGGAGTCATGGTCAGCATCAGGGCCCCTTCTCCAGGCATCTGTCGACTTGCTGTCAGACTCACGCAAACGAACTGCAACAAGCAATGAATATCATGTAACCTGTATATCCATATTCATGCAGAAACTTGGTGTGTAAGCTGCGTGTTACCTACAAAAGCGCTGATGGATTATGTGCTATCTGAACTTCAACAAAAATCCCATTCTTAAATACTACATTAAACATAACCTATTCTTTTGGAATGACAGACATTCAAATCTCTTACCATTAGGTCTCCAAACCTCTGCTTTGGAGCGTGGAGGTGCTTCATCCCGCGCCACGGCAGGGGCTGATGATGGTGCCGAATTCTTACTGCGCCAGTCTCCATCTCGATCCCTGCGCGGACCATCCATCACATCACGGTCCACATCACGTTCAGATCGAAGCTGTGAGGGAGGAAGTGGCACTGCCCCCATGGGGTTGCGCCGCCAGCTGCTGCTGGCTGCTACTCGTTCTTGCTCTAACCTCTTCTCCTCCATTCTCTTCTCCTCTGCCTCCCGTTCGCGCTTACGAGCCTGCTCTGCCTGACGATCCAGCACTTCTTTCTGCTTCCTGCACAGCATTACAAACCAAAGCACATTCAAAACTGTCTGTGCCCAACAATACATTAGGTCTCTGTCCCCTGACTTTGGTGACATTTCTGTGATAAACAGGGTAACAGAATTACAGCATGAACTTAGTCAGCACTTAGCAATTAAAAGCTATGCTGAGCTTCTTGTGGATCTCAGCATGGGTGTAATCATCACAGGGTCAGATATCCGCAGCATCACTCATCACAGATCCACATAGCCACATACTGTCTCCTGAACATGCACTCATGTGCTTCATGTCTGCATTTGACTTGGCGCACATTATTTATCTTCATCATACAGGAATTTCGGATTCAGTCCTGAGGCTCGAAGGCAGATTTTAACTTGGGATGGTAACTACAGAGAAAACATATGTATCTTTCAAAGCATTCCTACTAACATATTCAAGTACAAAGCATCTGAAAGAGGATATAATGTTGATTTATAGTATTTTTTATTAATAAACATATATATTTTTTTCTCCTTAAAATCTTGATCTCTAGAAAGAAAGAATACATTGCCTGCGGAGTCAAGTGAGGAATAAGTCTGTCTATAAATTGTTGACAAATGAAAAGACAACCACTAACTTGAGTGTCAAATAAAAGCATCTGTGCTAGCTTAAGAGTGACTCTATGCTACATACCTGTACTCCTCAGCCTCCATCTCTTTGCGAATTTTCTTTTTCTGCTCCTCCTCTTCCTGTTTCCTCCGAGCCTCCTCTTCCTGTAACCTCTTTTCCTCTTCCCGCTTCCTCTCTTCTTCCTCCTCTCGTTCCTTCAGCCACTTGGCTCTCCTCTCCTCCTTGCGATGCACTTTCCTCTCTGCCAGACGCTTCCTGCGCTCCTCCTCCAGCACCTTCTCAAAATCCTTCAGCTTATCCTGCACAGACCCACATCAGTGTACATCTTATGGCATAAATGTGGCAACAGGACTTTAAGAAGCATTCAGGGTACGGAAGGAAGTGACTCACCAGATACAGTGTCTTGCGCTCTGCCTTCAGCTTCTCCAGAAACACATCCTTGTCTGCCTTCATACGGGCCAAGCGCTCACGATGCTGGACGGCCACTTCTCGCTCAGCCACTGCCTCCTGGATGCGTTCAGCTTCAAGCTGTTCCCAAAATTTGCGGTCCTGGATCTAACAAGAACAAATCTGTTACTGCAAGATTACCGCTAATCACTCACCTGTTTCACATCTATTGTGCACATTTTTTCTTTCTAGTCATACCTGTTTTTCCTCAAATGCCTGTTCCAAAAGTGGTATTTCCTCCAGGCGCTTCGCCCGTTCAAAATAATCCACCTTTTTCTCCTGTGACTTTAGTTTCTGTAACAACTCGCGCCGTTCTTTCTGCAACTCCTCTGCTTCCCGAGCAGCTATTTGTTCAGGATCCTTGATATCCTACATGACAAAAAAAAATATAATTCTAATTCGGAGTACATACACATGAGAAAGGAAATATGGGAAGATATCTGCATGCCATTTTGCTCTCTCAAGGCTACCACCTTACATGAAGGCCTAGTATGTGATCACCACATCAGTACAATGTAAACGAAAAATGTTGTAAACAAAAGACATGGATGTAATTAATGAATGATTCGCATAATTTTGTCTGAGCTGTCACAGGAACAGTTGACAGTCGCCATACAGTGGACCATGCCACTGACATGAGCACTGTGCAGTGGATTTCCTTAACTTATGGATTGTTTTTTCTTGTGTCTGTGTCTTTCCACCCACAGGACTGAACAATGGGTGTTACATTTACAGTAAAGAAATCCTGTAACAAAAATGTTCATAAATTTCACTAACAGCACTGGGATTAACTTTTACCTCACAACCTGCATGTTTTGAGGTGTCAGGAATCTGAAATGTTGCTGAGTGGAAACACGCATGTAGATGCCAAAAACTGTTGAAAATTTGAACTGGGCCCAAGAAAGTCATTTCATCAACTGTCCCAAGATACGGGTGTCTAAGCTTCTGACAGCCATGAAAATGCTGACAGTCTGTTTAGAATATAAGTGGCACGCTGTCTCCAACCTGAAGATCCAGTTTCAAGTGTCACAGAATTAACAGTGAAAGTCAAGTTCTAGAAATACTTATGATGGTGTAGTTCACCTTAACTTGTCTTATGTCAGAAGAAGCCTGGGTTCACAGAACCCCATCACATGAGCAGAAAACTGGTGTATGGTTTGCTGTGAACGCCGGGCCTATTTTCATTATGTACAGTAAAATGAGAATGGTCTGGGGACAACAATTCAATATAGGTTCTGCAGACTGCTTTTTGATGAACAAATAATCAGTTAAAAAAATGATGCTCTCATGTCCAGCAGATCTTAATCCATATACTACTGAGGTTTTACACATCAGAATCTGGAATGCCCTTCTAAAGTCACAGCTTGTGAACTTCAATGTGTCACATTATTTGTTACTCAGTGTGAAATGTGCGTGGATGCTGGAGGATGCCTACTGTAATGTCAGCCATGCAAACTGGTTCTAGTGAGCACATTTTTCAAGCATGGATGGTAGCCGCAATTACTTCATGTGACTGGATGAAATTTCATGTGAGTCAGCCTTTGGCTAGGTCAATGTGTTGGCCCACAGACAACTGTAATAAGGCCTGAAACAAACTACTCCATGTTGTGAGTGAGATACCCTGTGCACTACAGAAAGCATGAAAACAAGAGAGTAAAACATGGAAATGGCACTGGCATGCTACTCCAGTAAGAATGTACATGATTCACAGTTACTAATAATAGGCGAGAAGTGAAATGATTCTACGCACAGCTCTCAACACATTCAGCACACAACTGAGTGTAACATAAAGAGTCAGCTCTTCAGATCAAGCAAGGCTGCTGACAGAACATTAAACACATAACTGACAATATTATATTGCAAGCAGTTAACACATACTGACTTCAATATTAATTATACAGAACAAATAAACAATATAGAAGCTGCAACTTCATTTTGTACATGTTTCATGGGCAGATCACGATCACCATAATTATGAAATTGACTAACAATACATCCCCTCCCCCATATGCCTTCATGGCGTAGTGCTTAATTTGTCGAGCACAGGGTCAACTTGACCATCACCTTTTACTGACAATAAATATATTGCGACTCACATCCTCATTCAACTTTTTCAGAATCTTCTGCCCATGTGATGTCTGAGAAATCTGCTGCATCTTCTCCTTGAGGTGTCGATCCTTTATTTGCTGGATCTCATTCTCCTGACGCTTGCGTTCCCGTTCTTCCCGTTCCAGCTCCAGGCGCTTCTGTTCTTGCAACATCTGTTGACGAGCCTGCTCCTCCTGTCTCCGGGCTTCCTCCTCTTCCTGTTGGTGACAAGCAGAAGCATTATTTGTTTAATGTTGGCTGGACTGAGAAATTCTTAGAAGAAATTTGTAAAATTTGATAAAGATTGTTTCCAAAATTACTTACACGATATTTCTGAAAATGTGGCAGCCACACTCTTAAAACAATATACTTCAGTTAAGTGAGGAGTAATTTAACAGTCATGAATCCACTACTAATATTATAGAAGAGATATCTGTGCCTATTTACTAATATAAAATGCAGTCAGCACTTGAGATGGAAGAGGCATTAGGCACAGTTATAGTGGGGCAGCGCAGACTGTACTCACCCGCACAGTATTCAACCTCTCCAGGTACTCCTTCCGGTCCTCGATGATCTTGTGACGTGCCAAAATGCACTGATGCTCCTGAGACTTGGTCTCCTGGTAATGCATTACCATTTGTGCACGTAACTTCTCCCGCTCGAGCTGTGCACAGAAACACATTACCATGAGGAATACTAACTAGTACAATACTTTTTTATTTATTTCATTCTGGTCCGTCACACAATTATGAAAAAGTTAAAAAGTTTAGTCCAGTGTGACTGGTTAAGATTTTCTTATTTCAATTATTCATGCCCTTACATGTTTCGGTCTTCAGAGACCATCTTCAGAGGGACACCTTTACATCAATACTGTTAGAAGCCACCATTACATTAATGTTCTGTAACGCTGTATCTGCGTTACGTCAGAGGGCGTCCCCCTTCCAACGTTCTACTTCATGGTTCCCGTCGGCTGAGGTCCACAGCGAGTGTTCCATTCTGTTGTGGAAGCTTGAACTGTTCAGTAGACTCACTCTTCTCCTGGTCTGTACAATTGTGATTGGTTGATTGTCAGAGGCCTATTACCTCCAGGGACTTACACTGTATTTGCATTTAGTATATACGTGGTGTGTTCAAAAAATGACGGGAATTTCCGTATTTTGGAAAAAATATTTATTCATTCGTCTACATTAATGTTGTCGCCTTCAAAATAGTCCCCATTCGATATTATGCACTTACGCCAGCGCTTCTTCCAATCATCGAAACACTTCTCAAACTCGATTTTTGGGATAGCCTTTAGCTCTTTCAGCGATGCGCTTTTAATGTCATCTATGCTTGTAAAACGACGGCCCTTTAAGGTTCTCTTTATTTTTGGAAATAGGAAAAAGTCACACGGAGCCATGTCTGGCGAATATGGAGGCTGGGGCATCGTTACAGTATTGTTTTTGGCCAAGAATTCACGAACAAGCAACGAAGTGTGAGCAGGTGCATTATCGTGGTGCAAAAGCCATGAATTGTTTTTCCACAAATCCGGGCGTTTTTTTCGGATTGCCTCACGCAAACTTCTCTGATTGTGATTCGGCGATCATTCATAATCATTGCTTTCACTTTTTCCACGTTTTCATCGGTTGTTGATGTGCTGGGGCGTCCGGGGCGCTCGTCATCTGCAACGTCTTCACGGCCATCTTGGAAACGCTTATACCACTCGTAAACTCTTGTTTTACTCATAACAGACTCACCATAGGCCTTTGTTAACATTTCACACACTTTGTAACACTTTATTTCATTTTTTACGCAAAATTTGATACAAATTCTTTGATCCATTTCTTTTAACAAACGAAAATCGCCAAGCTCATAAAAACACGTCTAACCTTAGCGGCTGCCACAGACAAAGTAAGCAATGAATACAGCTGAAAATTTTATTGTACTTCAGGGGCATGTATACCAACATAATAAAAAAAAATTTTGACAATTGGACTCTCCAAACCCGCGAAATTTTAAAATTCCCGTTATTTCCTGAACACACTTCGTATATATATTATCATTTGGTATATTTGTTATAATGTCTTTGAGTTGGAACGTCCTACCCAAAAACCAAATTTCGGTCTTCAAGACCTCTTCACGTTTCAGTTCTAAAAGTTAAAATATACATAGCACGTCCACAAAGTAAGTTTCCCACTCGTCCCACAGCTAGCACACCCTATATTGCGTGAAGTGGCTGCGCGTACGTGACAAAGCAATGACGTAGCATGGCGCATGCACTAACGGAATTTCCCACGTTCCCACAGTAGCATCGTTGCAGCTGTTGAAGATGGAGGCTCTTATTCCANATTATCATTTGGTATATTTGTTATAATGTCTTTGAGTTGGAACGTCCTACCCAAAAACCAAATTTCGGTCTTCAAGACCTCTTCACGTTTCAGTTCTAAAAGTTAAAATATACATAGCACGTCCACAAAGTAAGTTTCCCACTCGTCCCACAGCTAGCACACCCTATATTGCGTGAAGTGGCTGCGCGTACGTGACAAAGCAATGACGTAGCATGGCGCATGCACTAACGGAATTTCCCACGTTCCCACAGTAGCATCGTTGCAGCTGTTGAAGATGGAGGCTCTTATTCCAGCTCCCGCCGACTGTGAAGTGCAGTCAGTGATAAAGTTTTTGAATGCACAGAGCATAGCACCGATCGAAATTCATCGTCAACTGTGCTGGGTCTATGGGCCTAACGTCATGAGCAAGCAGATGGTGCATCACTGGTGTAGACAATTTTCAGCAGGTCGACAAAGTGTGCATGATGAGAAGCGCAGTGGGCGGCCATCCATCGTTACAGACGACCTGGTGGAGCTTGTGCGGGAATGCATTATGGAGAATCGTCGCGTCACAATTACGGAACTCAGCAGTCATGTCCTGCAGATTTCCCGCTCCTTGTTGCACGAAATTGTCACGGAGCACCTGTTGTTGAGGAAATTGTGCGCCAGGTGGGTGTTGAAGCAACTAACACCAGAACACAAAACAAAGCGCATGGAGTCAGCATTGACATTTCTGCAGCGGTACCATGACGACGGCGACGAGTTTCTGAAATGGATCATCACAGGTGATGAAACGTGGATTGCACAGATTACCCCAGAAACCAAGCAGCAGTCAATGCAGTGGTGTCACAGTGGATCTCCCTGTAAGACGAAATTCAAGCAGACGTCGGCACGGAAAGTGATGTGCACGGTATTCTGGGACAGACGGGGTGATCTCCACGTTGACTTCCTGACCAGAGGTGAGACGGTGAATGCTGAGCGTTACTGTGAAACACTGCAGAAATTGTGACGGACCATTCAGAACAAGCGGCACGGGATGCTTAGTGCCGGTATTGTCTTCCTGCACGATAACACTAGGCCGCACACAGCTCAACGGACAGCAAGTCTCCTGCAGGAGTTCAGCTGGGAGGTGTTTAATCATCCACCCTACAGCCCGGACCTCGCTTCCAGTGATTTCCATCTTTTCATACACCTCAAGAAATTCCTGTCCGGGGAGCGTCAGCGTTTTGAGAATGACAGAGGCGGAGATGGTTGTCACACAGTGGTTCCAATCCCAGGCGGCAGACTTCTATGACACAGGTATTCAAAAGTTGGTCCCACGGTATGACAAATGTCTCAATTCTGGTGCCGATTATGTTGAAAAATAGCTGAACACTTGCTGTATCTGTTGCAATAAATATTTCCATGAAATTGTGTTTTATTTCTGCAAACAGCCCCAGGGAAACTTACTTTGTGGACGAGCCTCGTACAAGGGTCAGTCAAAAAGTTCCCAGAATGGTGGTATAGCACTCTGATGGTAGGACCCTTGCGCGCGCACACACTTATTCCATCGATCCTGCCATTGTTAGAAGCAGCGGTGGAAGGCTTCTTTTGGAATCTTCCAGAGCTCAGCTGTTGCATTCGATTTGATGTCCCCCATGGTTGCGAAACGTGTCCCCTTGAGGCCCATTTTCAGATAGGGAACAGCCAAAAGTCTCTTGGAGGAAGACCCAGAAAGTACAGTGGTTAGGTGATGACAGAAATGTTTTTCTTGGCAAGGAACTGCTGCACAATAAGTGATGCGTGGTTCAGTGTGTTGCCCCGATACAGAAACCACTGTCCCTGCCACTTGTCATGCCACTTCCTCTCAACTGCATCATGTAACCTCCACAAATTTGCATGTAGAAATGGCCAGTAACAGTACCAACTCCTTGCTCCAACTCTGCAATGGTCATTCTTTGATCACATCGCATCAGTTGTCTCACTTTTCCAATCATTTCTTTGGTTCCGGATGTCGAAGGTCTCCCGCTGCGCTGGTCATCCTCCGTGTCCTGCCCATTCTTAAACCGGGAAAACCAGTCGTAAACTGCAGATTTCTAGTGCAGTATCACCATAAACTTGCCGCAAGGCCGATAGCGACTCTGAAGCAGATTTTCCCAATTTGCACATGAACTTGATGTTCGCATACTGTTCGAACTGCAACATTACGCCGAATGACCAACACTCATGTCTAATTCAAACGGAACAGTAACGACACTGCAAACTGAAACCTGTCCAGACCTGTTGTGCCTGCGAGCAGACATGCTGAGCTTCCCACCACAACAGTGTGTGCAGTATCTTATCACTCGTTCTCCGTCTGCAGGGGAATTCCGGGAACTTTTTGACTGCCCTATGTATACATACAATATAAATAATATACAATTGGCTGTAAAATCTAAAGTCTTTACAACTACAGCGGCTGTTCCAATACATTAATATATTATACTGGTTGTCACTTTCCTTTGTATATGTTCGACATCATAATACATCAGTACACACCCACACTAACGTCACAGACACATGGAGTATAAATACGCAGTACAGCACAATCTAGAACAGTAAAATCAACACAGCAAGCCACAAACACATACAGGACAACATTAAAGGTAGGATGAAATAACAAAGTTTTTACAAAACATATTCTCAGCAGCATTGCACAGCAACACCTGTGAACATGGCGTTTACGCAACAGTGAAGAGATGTGGGTTTTCCATCGTCCGAATGAGGGTTCATAAGGGAGACCGAAATGCGTAAAGAGAGAGTTAACATGTAGCAGCTGCCGAAGACAGTTGAAGTCTATCAGTCACTGGGTTCAGTTGTAGCGAGTGAATTGTGAACGTGAAAAAGACATCATAAGTCAGTTGAAATATAGCAGCAGTCACGGGAAGAAGAATGGAACGTGTGTTATACTGAAGATAGTGTGAAGAGATTTGTGAGCAGGGTCTGTAAAGTGTGTAAACCCATAAGAGTGTCATAATTAATTGTAGTTACAATTTGTAGGTTGTTAAATAAACCAATTAACAATCTGAATGGCGTCTTCAGTTGCAAAACACATTGGAACAGCCGCTGTAGTTGTAAAGACTTTAGATTTTACACATTCATTCATTCATTCATTCATCAGTATTCTGTCAGACGACAGGTCCACAGTCTCTTCCAAAACAGTTCCTCCACTTAATGCGATCTAGAGCGTTCTCCTTCAAATGAGAATATCCTCCTCTATCCCCAAGGTCATCCAGGATCTACTTACATCTTCTGGTCACTTCTATCGGCCCTCTATCTTTCCTTCAATAACTTCTTTTAGAAGACAGTTACTGCGTAAGATATGACCAATCCACTTAACCTTCCATTTTCTTATTTCGTGTAGGATATTCCTCTGCTCACTGACTCTAAATAACACTTCTTCATTTCTCACATAATTGGTCCAACTAATCTCCTCCATCCTTCTCCAACACCACATTTTGAAGCTTTCCAGGTGTTTCTGATCTACTGCTCTAAGTGTCCAAGTTTCAGCCCCATACAAAGCCATGCTCCAAATGTAGCATTTCACTAGTTTCTTTCTCAAATTTAAGTCCAATTTGCTAGTAAAAAGATTCTTCCTCTGAAGATGGTCTCTGAAGACCGAAACATGTAAGGGCGTGACTAATTGAAATAAGAAAATCTTAACCAGTCACACTGGATGGAACTATTTAACTTTTTCAGTACAATACTTATGAGTTTGATTATCTCCATAATAATCGGATGTTCTTTACAATTACCTCCAGAACAAAATTCATAAATGTGGACAACTATTATTCAACTTGCTGTTCTGTATGGATGTGAAACTAGATCCCTTGAGGATGTTTGAGAACAATATGCCAAGGACAATATTTGGGCCTTACAAGAAGGAATTAAAGCAAAGATAAAATTATTTAATGAATAGCTTAATAATTTGGGTACTTAAAATGATATGATCAAAACTGAGTGATCATATATATAACTCATACAGAAAGAGTCATCACAGCAAATTCCAGATAGAAACAAAGGCCAGCTAGCTCAAACTGCCTTACTGTAGGGGAAGTCCAAATATCAACTTGGCCTGTTAAATTAAGTTAAAGACAACAGCAACAAAGACCATCTCACCTTCTTCTTGTGTGGATTGATCGTGGCCATGGCACGATGCAGCACAGTGGCCATATTGACCAGCTGGTTGCGGACCTGCTCACTGGGCATGCTCTGTAGGGTTGGGCCCTCTGGCCTGTCCTCCCGTTGTGACTCTGACAGATCCATGCCAAAATGGATGCACCTGGCCCCATGGTCAATACGGATCTGTAATCAGCCAGTTTCCCCTTACTAATTTGACATTATTTTGCAGTTCCTTTCAAATGTCTCAGCTTTAGCCTAATGGGACTGAAACTACAAAACCATCAGGGTAGCTGTGTACTGGGCTGATACTTGAGTTGAGATCTTCCAAATACAATGTGGGAAGCTCTTCCTAATGTCACATATGTGCTCTTTCTTTCAACCTCGAGCAGAGAGCAGTAGGCAGTTATTAACTTTCTCCATTCCGCAACTAAATAATGCATTACCAACAAAATGTATCCATAAATTTTGCAAATGGGACCGAAGAAATTTCAAACAGGTGTATTGGATTTGTAGTGTCTGTTCTTCACATAGGATTTGTTCACTTTCCTTTTCACTATTACAATACATACTAGCTAATCTACATAAATAAAAATGTAACTGTTGGTTTGGCTCTCCTCGAAGATCTCCGAAAGTTCTTCACCGATTGCTTCGAAATTTTGATACAACGTTGCATTCGAACATGCGCGTTTTTATGTGCCTATTATGTAGATGTCACACCCGTGACAGGTAAAAACAGGTAAAAGTATTAATTGTGTTCAATATTAATATACTGTAACGTGTTATACGTCGAATACCAACAGATTGTTGCCTAGGAATAACCGTGGCAACGAACTGTTGAAACAGCGGGTCATTGCCTAGGAATAACCATGGCAACGAACTGTTGAAATAGCGGGTTGTTGCCTTGGAATAACTGTGGCAACGAACTGTTGAAACAGCACATCGTTGCCTTGGAATAACCATTGCAACAAACTGTTGAAACAGTGGAAATAATGCATTTATGCGGCAACGAGCACAGAACACGTGAAGCGGAACCCTCGGTGAAAGTGCCCTCTATTGCTTCTGAAACCGGGTTATAACAGTCCAGCTCTGAAGAAATTTTCGGTGATACTGGACGTGATAATAATTGTGCTCGCTGGTGTAAAAGTGAGCGTTCAATAACTTAATCGCTGAATCCGAGACGTGTGTGGAAGTTATTTCGTAAGTATAGTTTATTTTTTGTTGTTTTTCTTTTCGTTTCCTAAGAACAAGCTTAGGTCGTCGTAGTCGCAGAGCAAAAGCAATGCGTCGAGTAATTTCAAATCAAACTGAGGGAGAACGGGCAGACTGACCCACAGCAAGGCGTGGCCGGGCACAGCTAGTATTTTAAATAACATGCAAATTAAGACATTAAAGTCTACTCCCACAATAAAAATGTTAAAAGAAGGGAAGACTGAAACTGGACCGAGAACCTGAACTGCAATATGCACACACTGCTTTAAGAGCCATGGCTATTGCATACTGGTAACGACAGACAGTAAATTGTGTGACATCTTTCAATGTGTTCTATTTGACTGGCAGCAGGAAACAGGACGCAGACAAGAAAATTACACTTCTTATATATACCTGAACAAACAAACTCATCCTGTTTGTGACACCTATCCAAAACAACACTTTCTCTGACCTGCATATCATTGTGGCGCACACAGTCAACCAGCAGGCGTTCCAGATGGAATGCAGATGCAAAGCGTGCAAGTTCCAGCAGGCGTGTAATCTCAATTGTCTGGTAGACCTGAGAGACCTGTCTGATGAGCCGTACAAGTGTGACATCCTGAAGTGCAGGCACATACTGTTGAAGGGGCGAGCCCTCATCTGCACACAGTTCTTCGACGACGGTGTGCACACGTGAACATAGCTGTAGTGGGTGGAAGTCCACCTCCAGCCATCCATACAGCTCCTGCAGACGAGGCGATGCTAACGAAACCACATTCACTCGCACCTGCAGCAAGTTCAGAGGTGATAACACATAACTCAGGATTATACTGATACATAAATGGAACGGCTATAGCATCATGGCTGTTTCACCAAGTAATCAGTGAGATGTGCACCTTATTTCAGACAAGAAGAAACATCATCATAAACATAGAAGGGGAACATAAAATCATAGCATTCTCTTGAAAGAACCACAAGAAACAGCCAGGACAGCTGATGATAATTTGCAGAAGACAGAGCCTTAAGCTTATGAGTGAGTTAGTGTAGGACAATGTTAAAAACTGAATGCCTTATTTACCAATGAAAACACAACTGTTAATTTTACTTTATCATCTAAAAGAACCAAGAGATGTCTTTTAAATTCACATTCAAGTAGCACTATACAGCCAACACTGTCAGCATTAGCAATAACTAGAATGAGTGAATAACCCTACACTCGTATCTTTACAGATATACAACAATCTGAAGGTCTGTGTCCATAGAACTGATCTTAAACATAGGTTACAATTTCATGGCAAAATGCATATCACTTCACTGACAAACATAAGTTATCCAGACCTACTCATCCACCCAAAGAGTTACAATTCAAAACATTAAGTTTTAAGACTCACAATGTCTTTCAGAAGAGATGCTCTGGTCGGAGGCTGTGACAGTCCAAGCAGAATGGCCAAGCGCTGAGCCTTCTCCAAGGGACTCTTATCTGTCTCAATGAATCGGTCAAATTCCGGGTGAGCAGATGGAAGTGGGATGGACAGAGTGGCCAGCAGCACCCGACAGGCCATCCTGCACATACACATACAGCATCGGAACATGTCATTAGGTGTCAGCTGAGAGAACTTAAAATACTTGACTGACTTCCATCTCTGCTTTTTGAAGATATCAGTACCTTTTACAAACACATTCACTCTTTTCTAAACATAGAACTTTTCTGAAAGTGCAGCTGTCAATTTCTGCTGCATGAGCATTCTGCGTTGTACTTCTGATGTAGGGCATTTCATAGTGCTCACCTCTGCAGCTCCTCAGGCGTGATGTTCTTCTTCATCTCCTTTGAGAGCTGAAACAACTTGAAGAGAGCAGCAGCGTGGAACAGGTAGTTTCCAGCTTTCCAGAACACCATGGCTAGCTTCTGGTAGTAGTTTGCCATGGTCTTCGGAACTGGAAGCTTCTTCGAAAGGTTCATCAGCCCATGAATGTCCTCGATGGCTTTGTACGCCTCCTGCAACAAGAAACAACCAGCTACAGGATGACTTCAGGCTTTCACAATCCAAACGGCGTCTTCAGTGGCAAAACACATTACAATTTGTTGAATCTGGTACAAAGGAATTAAACAGAGCACAAAGAAGTTGGCTGGTGAACTGCCCAAGTACCTGCCATAGCTCCATCTGAATGGCAGAGTCCAGCTGCACAAGTCGTGTATCAAGATTGAGTTGCTGTGTCTCAGGCTTGTGGATGCTCACATTCGCAGTCTGCGCAGGAAGTTTGCTGATATCCTCCAGATGCTTGCGCAGTTTGTCACACAGTTTTCGGAACTCAGTCTTGCGGTTGTACTTCAGACAGAAGGAAAATGCCTGCAACCATACAAAACGGTCCCATGGCACATCAGTCAATAATTACCTGGCTTGTCAAGAAATTCCCCTTTGTCATGGGAATAAAAATACCTATACAAAAGAACCTTTGGTCTGGCCAGTATCTTCCTGCTTTTCTTTCTCTGATATTTGACTTTAAGCCTGCAAAAACTCATGAGGCATACTTACAGTGGTTCTTTCTGCGTCAGATTCTTAATCAACTTACACTGTTATAGGCTGACTGGAATGTAAATGAGGGTAAGACTTGATCATATGAGCTGTCATGTCAGAGTTGGACTCACCATTCGAGCTATGTCATGATAGAGGGTCTCAACGTGTGCATTGGTGCGCAGAAGCTCCAGACACTGGCAGTAAGATTCCCAGAGGAACTTGACCCATGGGGTGAGAATAGTGCGGTCACTGCGGTCCTGAGCATCCTCTCCACTCACAGCACTGAAACACAACACACAGAATTAGCAACCTGATGCACTGTGACAGTAGCCTTTGTAAAAAAAAATACATATAGTTATCACAAATAACATATACCTTTACTATATCACACCACAATCCAGTGAATATTATTAGATTAGTATATCTCTAAGACAAATGTACCTAACACACAACTGAATTATAATCTCTATGCATACATGTCTAACAAAATGGTGTGAAGTCAGCACTCTGCTCTGTACCTTAACCAGCAGACAACATCCAGTACTGACTTCCTATGCCAATGTCGTTCAGATCGATCCTGTGGTTTGTGGCGTGAAATACGGGGACAACCAGAATTTACAATAAGGCATTTTATATCACGTACAAGGCCAGGCAAACAAACATCTGGACTCATATTTAATTTCACACTGGCCATCTTGCAATGCTGTTACTTGGGAAGTCAGGTGAGGCAACAAGAGACAGCTTATATGGAAAGTCTGGATAAACTGTGTTCATTATTTGTTGAAGAGTAGCTCATTAGATCACTCACTGTCTGTCATCAACTTTGTCCAGACATGAGAATGAAGCATATGATGGATCAGGGAGGCAATGAAAATGTTTGTGTTAAACTGCAGGAATCACCAAGTGAAACATTAGACACATTAATAACAGTTTTGGTGAATCCTCAGGTCAAAGAAGCAATGGCTGTGGAACTCCAAGATTAAAACAATGTTGACCTGCTTTTATAACATTAGGAGTATCATCCACTTTGAATTTGTACATGAAAGGACCACTGTTATTCAGACATTCCATGTGGAGGAGTTGAAAAGGCTTGTTGATGTCATGAGGTGCAAGCAAGGAGAGTTTGTGGAGAGACAGCTCATTTATTCAACATGACAACACACCAGCACATTCTTCGCTTTGGGCATCTCTGCCATGGATCATCTGCCGTACTCTCTTGTCTTTGCTCCAGCTGACCTCTGACTGTTTCCAAAACTCAAGAGTGTGCTTTCTGAGAAGTTAAGGACATTAAATTATCTGTAAAAAAATTGATGGACATCCCTCTTCAGGATTTCAAGAACTGTTCTGAACAATGGCCGAAGCGCTGGGAACATTGTAAAGAACTGGAGGGAGGTTACTTTGAAAAATTCTAGGTTGCCAACCTGCAGCTCTTAAAACAAATTAAAAAACAAATCAGTCTCAAAACTATTTGCCTGACCCTGTTTGTACAGAATGCCTAAAAATTGTAGCATATATTCCACAGGACCTGAGATGGGACTCACCTCAGAAGAATGCTTTCAGGGGTGGCCAGCATGTCAAGGTCATCAATATCAATCACAGCTTGCTGGGACTGTTCACGTGCAGACTCTGTTCTCTCTTCAGCTGTTCTTAAATATCCACGTATCACGTTCTCCAGTGAAGAGACATTCACCTACAACAGCAAAAAGTTAAAAAAGTCTGCCTCAAAATATCTGCGTATCACAGAAATCAAGCCCTGCATTAGTAGAAATTAGTACCATACTCTAACTTTAGCTGAAGCCCCTGAAATGCATTCATTCATTCGTTCATTTTTATTTTATCCTGTAGATCAAAATACATTGATAAAGGATATGCCCATCAATATGTACTTCACAGCTCAGGTTACTGCGAGCTCCAACCCCAAGGAAATTAATACTTTTTACATTAACTATTTCCCTATTCTTTATTAGGATTTGTAATTCACTTTCCTGCCTGCACTACTTCGTCTGAACAGAACATAGTGTTTTGATTGGATTTATAGATAAACTGCTTCAAAATACTGATCTGCGCTGTGTCAGATGCAGTACATCATTCACATATAAAGTGAAAAGTAATGGACCAAGAACAGAACCTTGCCTAAAGCTTCACTACTAATCCAAATTACTCGTAATAAGATGTTCACTTCCCTAGCAATTAAACTTCTCCAAAAAAATCTGTGTCTACTCTACAAGCCATTTACATATAGGTAACTCTCTTTCGTTCCATCATAATTACAGAAAAAAAATAATACTATCAACCGCATGTGAAGGGCAGAACACTAAATGCATAGAAACTGAACAGGAAAAAAGGATCAATGTCATGTTTAGTGACTAGGGCAGTTCCACTGTAAAAGAACAAATATATTTTGTTTCATGATTTGTTTAATCCGTCTTGCAGTGCGTACACTTATCTATCTTCTTCTCTCACTCTCACTACATGTTTCGGCATAAAAATGCCATCTTCAGGTGCTACTCAATTCACGTCAAACTAGTACATTGTATGCCTTGTCTTCACTTTAAAATAACTAAAATATATGTCCATCATATATATTGACAAATGTCAATCGTAAAAATATTAAAACTGTTCAGGATTCCCGATCGCTACGTCGTATCTTATTACGCCAGNGATTAAACAAATCATGAACTTAAATCAGTGCAACAGGACGCTAAAATATAACATATTTTGTTTCATAAGCAATTCCACATACACTTGTATGAATGGAAAATGAAATGAATGTCTCAGTTCCAAGCTAAAACCTTCAAATAACTTGGGAAATTAAAGACAATGCACTTTAAAGGTGAATATAAAACAAATTCGTAAATGACATAAGCTGTGTAGGTGCTCTCCCCACAGCTCTTGCAAGTTTGGCTGTCAACACTAGCCAGCACATGTAAACAATGCAGAGACATACAACAGGTCTTGTTCACTGAGATTTGGAAGATGAATTATCAACTGATGAAAATGATGGTGAGAAATGAGACAAATTCAAGTGGCTAACATCTGCTGCAACAATTCATCTCCAAAATCCATAACATGTGCAACAGCAACACAACTAGCACCGCATGGCAACAAGATAATTCAGGTTCAGTTGGTTTGAATGCCTACAGTGACAATGACATGACAGACTGACATTCAAGTTCTCCTTGTGCTTCTTCTCAACACTGCTTACAACACTTACCGTAGAAGTCGGCCGACTTTCTTTGGACTACATGGGGTTATATCTCACCAGAAAGAACCCTTCACTTAGGTGTGGGCTGGACAAATAGACAAATAGCTTGATGGGAACACATGTTCTGAACTATACGCTGAGATGCAAACCTGTACAACTCACCGACTGGAACATGTTGCGGTACTGGAACAGCCCCTCCTTGGCTATGTGTGACTTCTTCAGCTCCACACACAGGTCCAGGTACTTGAACATGATTGGTTCCAGCACACTCTCGCTCCAGCTGTAGGCCCATTTCTTGTTGCGAAACACTTCGTACAGTGTATCCAGAGCACGGGCAGGCTTGCCAACCTCAATAAATTCTGCAACATGTATTCAAAATCCTTACTTTTTCTGTGTACCATCATCTGTTCCAGAGAAATTGTGTTTAAAGCTGATTCTACAGGATTGTAAAAAAACAAACATTAATTAAGAATAAACTCCTACAAGTTATGTGACATGCCTTTGAAGTTATACCACACAGTTATGCAAGATTTGAGGTTTTTCATGGTGGTGACTATGAAGAATGCTATCGTGTGGGATGTGGCGCTGTGAAGATCTTGTGTGAACCAACAATTCAGAGGAATGTATCGCCTCCATCTTCAGGGTAGAAAAATCTGCGACTGAGGAACCTGCTAAACCCTGAAGATGGAGGTGATACATTCCTCAGAAACATCAGTTCACACAAGATCTATATGGTGCCACATCCCAGAAGACGGCATTCCTTATACCACACAGTCGCCACAAAATACACCAAACTCTCTGTGTGGAATATAAACAGTGGGTCAAAATCACATTAATCATCATCATCATCATCATCATCATCAGTAATCTGTCAAGACGACAGGTCCACAGTCTCTTCCAAAACAATTCCTCCACTTAATGCGATCTAGAGCTTTCTCCTTCAAATGACAGTATCCTCTTCTGTCCCCTAGGTCATCCAGCATCTTCTTATGTCTTCTTCCTCGTCTTCTTGTCACTTCTATCTGCCCATCTATCTTTCATTCGATAACTTCTTTTAGAAGGCATTTTCTGCGTAAAACATGACCAATCCAATTAGCCTTCCGTTTTCTTATTTCGTGTAGGATATTCCTCTGCTCACTGACTCTAATTAACACTTCTTCATTTCTCACATAATCGGTCCAACTGATCTTCTCCATCCTTCTCCAACACCACATTTCAAAACTTTCCAGATGTTTTGATCTACTGCCCTAAGTGTCCATGTTTCAGCCCCATACAGAGCTATGCTCCAAATGTAGCATTTCACTAGTTTCTTCCTCAAATTTAAGTCCAATTTGCTGGTAAAAAGATTCTTCTT
>NW_019725846.1:155437-161091 GCF_002891405.2 Cryptotermes secundus
GATCCGATTGGGGGAGTAGTTTACCTCCGGATTGTTTTGCCTCCAGAGGAAATATCTCGCATACATGGTATCTCTGTTTTTGGAAAGAGACTATCCAGGAAAAGTAATAATGTGGTAGTTTTTCCATTTGCTTCCACATTGCAGTACAGCAGCCGTTCAAACCACCATTAATCATATAGCCAAACAAAAACAGGAAAAAATTACTCTTTTTTTGGCAAAGTGCATATAATATGAAATGTATCTATTATCTTCCATATGTACACCTGTGTGGGATGTCATCTGAAGAGACAACCACTTGTTGAACTGTTCTACAATATTTATTACAGTTGCACAGTATACGTGTACACAGACGAACTTGAGTTTGAAGAGTTGAAGAATAATAATAACAATAGTGAACTGTAGAAATCTAGAACTGTACACTTCCAAGTCCAACTCCAAGTCACACTGCGATTGACGGTCCGACGGTCCATCGGTCAATCAGTCAGTCAGTCAGTCAGTAAGTCTTGGTGTCAAGCTCCATCTGGGGCTCATGACCAGATATTTATTAGTGTTTGGCATTTACAGTCTTGTTTTTGTGGGGAGCCCTCTCTGACGAGAGGACAGGTCTGCCTTTTGTATATGCTGCTGGCCCTTGCCAGTGCAGTCTTTCTTGGGTCTGAGTCCCTTGGGACTCGAGACCATATTTTACTCTCTCAGATTTGAGACTTCCCTTTTCGTTGCTTCTTATGACTCGCAGGGTCACGGTGTAGGTATTCAACCCTGCCTCCACACTTGTTAATACAAACTTCTTGATTGGAAGTCAAGTATACTTATTATATTAGATAAGTTTAATTTATCTTCCTCATCAGTACAATGGGGTACCCAAAAGAAACCGAACTAATTTTTTTGTGGGCAGAGCTTTTGTAGTACCGTGTTTTGCCGCTATGAGCGCATAGGGCTAACATTCCTGAGTCGATAAGCCGGCTACTGTTGCTTCAGAAGGTAAGGACTAGTTTCGGCAGAGTTTAGAGTGACAACTGTTTTGTGTGATCGTCGTTTTTGCAATGGCTGATTTTCGTGAACAGCGTACGGCGGTGAAATTCTGCTTTTTGCTCAGGAAAAGTGGAACAGAAACTATTGAAATGTTAAAAACGGCGTACAAGGATGATGCTATGGGGAAAACTCAAGTGTTTGAGTGGTTTTCCCGTTTCAAAAATGGTGAAATGTCAATTGATGACAAACCTTGTTCTGGTTGTCCTTCCACGGCCCGAACACATGAAAATGTTGAAAAAATTCGTGAAATCATCAAAGAAGATCGACGACGGACCATTGAAGAAATTGTGGAGCTGTCGGGAGTGACTTGGAGTTCAGTTCAGCAAATTTTGACAGAAGATTTGGGAACGAAAAGGGTGGCTGCAAAATTTGTGCCACGACTGCTGACTGCTGAACAAATAAAGGTCGCGTGGAAGCATGCTGTGCTTTGAAAGAAGAGTCCCAAAATGATCAAAACTTTTTTTTGTTTCCTCGAATAAAAAGATACATGAAAGGAAAGCGTTTTGCTGATGTTGCTGAGGTGAAGGAAAAAACGACAGAGGCGCTGTCAAGCATNGCCAATATCATGCAGATGCTTCAAACCCAAAATGGTGATTTAACGAGAAATGTAAATTTGTTTGTCGTAATAAACATGTTAATAAGAATGTAGTTCCAATAATTACGTGTAGACCGTAGACTCTTGTAGCTACAAAAAATGTAGATCTGGAACTTGAGTCTGCAATTGTGAAAGAGGCTTCTACATATTCATAAGCTTGGAGAATCATGAAATAAATCCCTAGAATTACTGTGAAGAATAATCCTTGTATTCCTTGTGTGTAGTTATTTTCTAGGAGCCCATGATGAGCTCATGTGACTGTTACTCCTGATGCAAGGAGAACTGCTGTATTTTGGGTGGAATTTGTAGTAGATTAAATGTAAGATTCCAGTAGGAAGTCAGGTTGACCCTAATTCAATTGTAGGAGACAATCTTCTATGGAAAAATGATCAGGAGAATGAAATGAAGGAAAATACTTCCGAGATAATAAATATAATTACACCTCATTGTAGCCCCTTAGTTACTCTTTTAGTGTGAAGGCCTTGGTATGTTCCCTCTCATACAATATCCCGTCATTGAATTATAGTTAAAATTATAATTACTCCTCCTATTATTAATAATTCTTGATTATATTGATGAAATCATTTGATTATACCCAATATAGTTTCCATGGCTCCAATGGTAATTGTACACTTCCACTCAATATATCTAACCTATACTCACAATGGGTTAAAGTAACTAAAGTAACCAAAACCTAGAGTCGGACATATAGAAAACATGTCACTGTCTGTATTCTTGTAGGCTTTGCCTGGCAACAGCTGTTTACTTGCTGTTGCTAAGCAATGATACTTGCGTTGTTACATTTGCTTGAATGTGGGCAGTTCCCACATCAGCTCCCGAGGAAGGCTTTAACATAAGTTTGTGTGATGACTAATCTAAGACCTTCTAATGGATTCCATCAACAGGGTTAATTTTCTAGTAATGGAAAACGTTTATGTGCCGTATGCCACAAGGCTTATTTCACAATTCTAATTCCAGTATTACTTCATGTAGGCAACTAGTACAAAACTTTGACCGTGCCATAGCTCAATCGGTTACTGCCTGGCATTCCACCGTGGTGGCCAGAGTTTGGTCCCAGATCATACGGAATTTATGGGCAAAGTGGCGGGGTCAATCACAGTACTTCAGTTTTCCCTGACAAGTCTCATCCCACCAACTGCTTTGTTCTTATTAATAATCTCATCATCAACACCAAAAGGGTCGTGGTACTGCTAGCGTCATGAAGAAACAACCGACCAAGTAGTACAAAATTTTAACTCATGCAGAAACATGTTTATCTTCCATATTGTTCAGATCACGAACGTTTTGAGACTTACCATTTGCCCTTTTCAGAGCATTTTCGGGTCGTTGGCCGTACCGAGCCATTTTCAAAGTAGATATCGTCTTGCTTTACACCAAATGAAATGATTTTCTGTACAACATACCACTTTCCACTGCGCAAGTATACAAACCACCACATACACAACGTTCCACGGACTGCTTCCAGCAGCGGAAGTTCGAAGTATAGTTTATTGAAAGTTCAACTTCATACTCTCTATAATTATTTTACTTTCTATCTAGACTTACAAATTTAAATTTCATTAACTAAATAATAATCGATGCAAATATAAATAAGTTAACTGATATAGAAATAAGTGAGACTATTTTAGGATCTGCGGAACTTAATTTATGTATTTATTTGTGTCACGAGGTTGCATTTGCCACAGATTTTAGGCAACCGCTTACTCGATTCTGTGCATGAGCTAGGGCAATCGTCAATCATTGTGAAGGTTGTTAACCGTACACATGTCTGTTTAGGTCGCTATGGTCGTTACTTATTTTGCCACTTCAAACTTTCCATACATCCCTCATCTCCATGACATCGCTTGATTTTTTACTATCTTGGCATCTTGGTACACACTTTTCACTGCCGTACACAACGAGTTGTCTTGAAAGCACAATCTGCAATGCAACTGTCTTTAAGCTAAATTTATCATGTTTTAGAATATTCTCTGTGTATATTATCTGTGTATATTCTGCATCTTAAATATTTTATGCAATTAGTTTCATAATTTCTCCATGGATACTACCATTCACTTTTCGTATATCATTTCTCCATTGCCATATCTCTATTTGGTATCGTCATATCATATGCTTTTAACATTTTACACTATCACATTTTGTTGTAAATTATTTGCACGGCTTTAAAAAATCTGTTTATCAGCAAAGGAACTCCGTGTTCAGTGGTATTTTTGTTGCGTTTTTTTTTTGTTACATTTGTACTCCGAGACAACTATTTTCCGATCTTCGATTCACTCTCTTGCATCTAAAGCAAATTACGACATGAATGGAAAGCATTAGTTGCATTTTATGAGAGGAAACGTTGGTTGTCAAATTTGGTTGCAATCGTGTACATTTTGCAGTTCTGATTTGGTTTGTTTATGTATTACATGATATAATCAGAAATGAGTGATGATATACGCCCAGAGATTGTAAGACGAACGCAAGACACGCTTGGGAAGTATATAAAGAAACCGCCGTTAACTGAGAAATTGTTGAAGAAGCCTCCGTTCAGATTTCTTCATGATATTATAAAAGCTGTAAGAGTATTATTTTCCACTTTATTTATGGAGTTACAGTGTATATTTATGAGTTATTATAGTGCACTGTTAAATAAATACGTTGCCATTTTGCCATTCGCCAGTTACTAGAGATTTTAACTAATTAAGCATATAATTGGATTTATTTTAATATATCTTGTTTGGATAGGCCCAGTAAATGTATTTGTAGATATATGCCGAATGTGAGATATCGTATTCTGCCTTGTCTTCATGGCTGTGAATTTTTAGATATGAACAGCTCTCAATCTGCATGTAGTTAACAAACTATGAAGTAATACATTTATGAGAGAATAAAATTTATTTTCATAAACATGATATCCATCAGATATTGTTCTTCTGAAATATTTAAATTCAGGTTAGGTTGGAAAAGGAATTTATATATAATAGTAAGTTCCTTTGCTAGGTGATACGAGAGACTGGCTTCCTCCAGGGTTTGTTCTCTGCTGAGGAGCTGAGCAATGAGACCATCAAGGATCGAGACAGCAAGATTGCCTTTCTGCAGAAAGTTATCGATGCTGTCAGTAAGTATGACTGAACGACAGTTGACTTTATTCTGACCATCTTACAGTGCATACATTTATTCACCTTACTCTTCTCTCTTGCAATACATGTTTCAGCACTAAAGTGCCATCTTCAGGCGCTTTTCTGTGTATGCCGAACTACTTCATTGCATGCCCTGTTGTCTTTATACTAAATAACTAAAATATATATTCGTCATATATAATGATAAATTTTAAATATTAAAACTGTTCAGGATTTGTCATCCTTAAGTCGTATCTCCATACGCGAGTCACACCTATCTTCTTCTATTGGAGTATTCTTCCTACTTTCATGTGTGTATCTGTAAAGTGAAATTGTTATTCATTAATACCGCGTTCTGAATTTTATTTGTTACGTGTGGTATTATAATGTTTAATACTCACTGTGCTTTGTGTTGTGTCTTGCTCCTGTGACTGTGTGTGTTATGCTGCTGGGCCTGCTGGGTATGTGTGTGTATGTGTGCTGTCTTTGTTTTGATTGAGTTATGATGTGGGGTTAGGTGGTGGGGTGTTGTTATGTTGTTCTGTATAGATAGTGTGTAATTCGTGGTATATTGGGTTATATATTTCTTTATTTATATTGTTCATATGTGTGTTTTTCTTTGTCGTTCTGTATATATGATAGTTTTCCAATGTGTTTAAGTATTGCCCTTTCTTATTTGTTGCTATGATATCCATAGTGTTTTCTATAGTACCATATGCATGTCCTGTGTTTAATATGTGTTCTGAGTATCCTGTATTACTGTTATTGTGTCTGATGTCATGTATGTGTTCTTTATATCTGGTATTAAATTTCCTCCCGGTTTGTCCTTGGGGCAATCTAGGCATTTCATACTATATATGCCGCTATTGTTATATTTATTTATTCGTGGTCTTGATTTTAATTTA
>NW_019725846.1:162383-172094 GCF_002891405.2 Cryptotermes secundus
GCAAAATTGTGATGCAAAGTAATTGCAATAGCAGTCGAAAAGTGCCAGTCCGCCACTGATACCGAAAGTCACAGTGACGAAGATGTCTTTACGCACAAAGTAACACTGGCTCAGTGTATTTATACCACTTCCGAGATACACAATAAAAATGATATAAAAGAAATACAGGAGTCTGACACTGACTTCCTAACTTTTAACAAAATATAGTAAATCCGCCACTGACGTCCTAACTGAGAATTCAACACTGCAAACCAATCCCTGAATGAGCCACACTTCCTTGAAAGCTCTGGCAGCACTGCTATGAAAGTGCTTACGAATATTTCCTCCTCTAACTTCTCAAAACAAAGCTGACCTCTATTGGCTCACCAGGTCATAAACAGTCATATCTAAACGTAAATAGTTTCGAAACCAGTACCCTGATAAACGATTTCATTGTTCAGAGCTAACAAATAAACATCTGACATGAAGTTCATGAGTTTGTTTGGGTTTCAAACCCAAGGTCAAACTGCCAGCACTCACAAAGGAAGCACGTGGCTTGTCCCTAAAAATTACAACATTCGGCCAGCTCGGGGTGCTACTTGATGCGAATAATTATAACATTCGGCCGTTAAAGGTTAAAGTCCCTCCCGGAGGACTTGTTCCCTGAATTTTTCTGCCCTTAAAAATTCGACGACCTCCGCCGGGTATTTGAACCCGCGTACTGTGAGTCATGAGGTGGGAACGTTACCTCTAGACTACGGAGGCCGCTGTTATTTGTAGTTAGTTTTGTAACTATATCTGTGTTGTACTTATTATTTATGAGTATGTTGTTTATAGTTTCTATCTCATTATCTTTTGCTACTCTGGTGATGGGGTACTTATTTACTCGATCAATGAGATATTTAATACCAGATATCTTGTGTTCTTGTGGGTGACATGAGTCACTTGGTATTATTATATCCATTGCTGTGTGTTTTCGGTGGATTGAGAATTGTAACTTTTCCATTTCTCTATATATTCCTATACCTAAGAAATTTATAGATCTGTGGTTCTCTTTCTCTATCTCTACCCCCACAACATCATAACTCAATCAAAACAAAGACAGCACACACACACACACACACACACACACACATACCCAGCAGGCCCAGCAGTATAACACACAGTCACAGGATCAAGACACAACGCAAAGCACAGTGAGTATTAAACATTATAATACCACACGTAACAAAATTCAGAACGCGGTATTAATGAATAACAATTTCACATTACAGATACACGCATGAAAGTAGGAAGAATACTCCGATAGAAGAAGATAGGTGTGACTCGCGTATGGAGATACGACTTAAGGATGACAAATCCTGAACATTTTTAATATATAAATTTATCATGATATATGACGAATATATATTTTAGTTATTTTAGTATAAAGACAACAGGGCATGCAATGAAGTAGTTCGACGTACATAGAAAAGCACCTGAAGATGGCACTTTAGTGCTGAAACATATAGTGCAAGAGAGAAGAGTAAGGTGAATAAATGTATGCACTGTAAGACGGTCAGAATAAATCATGGACATAAATCAGTGCAACAGGACGCTAAAATATAACATTATTAATAGTTGACTTTACCTTTTGCTGCAGGACATATGATTGAAAATAATTTTTGTGTTGTGAGAATCTTCACTTTGTGCTCCCATCTTTGGGAGATAATGAGGCCCCCTTCACTGGTAACATTTTCCAGGTACTGCAGACCTTGTAATTTTCTTCCTTGGCAGAATAGTATGGTTTAACCTTTGCATCCATCACTATTCCTGCCCATTCTCATCTGTCTTATTTTGTTTTCCCTCAGGATCATCTTAAAACAGTCCAGTAGGATTCGTTGGGCTTCTGAACAAGTAATTAATATTAATGACATTTTAGGAATTTAAATGTGATTGTAATGACATTTAAAATTAATATTTTATGTTGCATTAGAGACAGAAATAAGTGGATGAGGTATGATATATGACGTGATGCAATCGAACCCACATTGTTGTGTGCAATACAGATTTTTATTATCATTCCACTTGTTTGAAATGTTACTACTTCCCAAGTCATAATCCTTCTGCAGTTTTGAAAGTGTCATTACATAAGTAAAAATAAGTAAAATTTATTTCCATTTAGCCAACATTTGTGGGGGTGGAAAGACGATGTAGCACAAATAAACTGTGCAGCAAAGGAAGATAATGAAGAAAATGAAGGATTCAGAGAACTAAAATAATTTCTAGCTGCTGAAAGTTAAGACTGAATGATTAATCCAGTGAGGCGAAATCCCTGAAATCTCTTATGATATTTGAATCAGAATCTGCTGAGTGTCGTTTAAATTGTTATTCACCTCGAACCAAATGAAGATGAATACTTTTTTCCAGTTAAGTGACTCCATGTTATTTTCTCATAGAGGTCATCACAGGTACCAACCTGACTGTCCGTCCAGCCAAGATCATTGCAGGCCACGAACCTAGCAAGACCAATGAGTTGTTGCAAGCAATTGGCAAGGCACTGGATAAAAAGGTGAGTGCCCAGTGCAGCACAAAGTATCATCTCTGAGCGCCAAGCAGTAAGGTAATCATAATTATATTGTAGGAGTAAGTGGAAGTTCTCTTGTGGCTTATTTCTGTTGCACCTTATATCAGACCAGATGCCAATATTGCAAGTTGAGAAGGTCATTACAAGTTTTGTTGCTCTGTTTAAGTTCAGTCAGGGTTTTTTGTTTTACTGAAGGTATCATTGAACGTTGGTATAATAATTGTGTTTGTCTATTTATAGTTATGCAGCATCAGAGTTCCTCACTGTGATAAAAGTATCCTTTTTCTTAGCCACCTGAATCTGCTGCACATCTTCGCAGTTTGCATTTGTAGTTTTAATATTATCTTCCAGTTTCTTTCTGAGTCTCCCAAGTGGTCCATTCCCATGAATATTTTTAATTAAAACTTGTATGTATTTCTTTTTTACCATGTATGCTACATATCCTGTCCATTTCATCATTCCTCCCTTACCTTACCACTTCAACAATATTGAGAAAAGAGCAACTATAAAGGAAGTCTACTCCTAGCGGCCTCCGTAGTCTAGGGGTAACATTCCCACCTCATGACTCAAGGTACGAGGGTTCACACCCAGTGGAGGTCGTGGAATTTTTAAGGGCGGAAAAATTCAGGGAACAAGTCCTCCGGGAGGGACTTTAAGCCGTGGGTCCTGTTCGTAGATTTACGGCATGTAAAAAAACCTCATGTCTCTAGGAGACCTCTGAGCTAAATTAGGCAAATTTCCCGCCCAAGTAGTTACCAATGCCTCCAGTAGATGGGGGAGCTTAGGTACCACTGCCAGAGGAGGGACAGCCTCACTGACAGAAAGGGACTAACTATCAAATACCACTACCAGTAGAAGGCCGAAACCTCGCTGACAGAAAGGGAACGATAGCAAGCACCAGTGCCGGTAGGGTATGGAGACAGTAGAAATTCAAAGGGGGACGCACAATAGATCAAACTGGTCACGGTGCATGGGGTAACCCACCCCCTCAATACTGAATAACTGAAGTCTACTCCTTATGTAACTTTTTCCATCCTTATACTTAATAAACATAGTCATAAACAAACAATATTTAAAATTAATTTTCTCATAGTACAAATTTTAAATGATGTTAAACATGCAAAGAATAGAACAGGGAGAAAATGTGAAGTGCTGCACACCTTTAAGCCTGGGATGGAGGGCACAGTGTAGTGAATGACCTGTGTTGCAGCTGAGCAGTCTTGAGTATGTGGAGTCACTGCAGAAGGCAGGCAAGAAGCCAAAGCCAGCCACCAAGGCAATTACCAGAGAGGTGAGAATGTGACTTTGCTGACTGTTGAAAATCACCACATCACGTCTGAAGGTTCATCCTGACTTGTAGAGTTCACTTTCTATTGCAGAAAGTTGCCAAGACAAAACCAGCATCACAGGTCAGAACGCAAGTGGACCGGGCCTTGGCAAAGGGGCACGAGGAAAAGAAGACAAACAAGTTGATTGGTGATGCCAACACAAAGAGCTCTAAGGTGAAAAATGAGGCGAGAACAATTAAAGAGTAAGTATCATGGTCATGAGGTTTGTCTCTATGTTGCCTCCATGCAGTATGGACAATTGTGGTTCTGACTGCAGACCAGTAGAAGATGTACCACACCCAGCACAAGAGGCAGAGAAGCAGTCAGCAGTCAGGGAAGTGCTGGAGGACAGTGTGGGAGAAGATTCACCGCAGCCAGCACAAGAGGCAGAGAAGCAGTCAGCAGTCAAGGAAGTGCTGGAGGAAAACATGGGAGAAGAAACACAGTCCATGCATGCGAAGGCAAGTACAGAGCTAGTTATGTGACTCATGTTGAGATGAGTGAGTGCAGAGGACATGGTAGAAGAAGTACATGTCAGTGTGGTATGATGACACAAATGATGACTTGAAACAAGTTTGATTGCTTGCATAAATGTAACTCCAGGATCATTTCAGCCATGACGGAGTTTTCGTTGTTTTCCTCTGTCACCACAAATTATTTTGTCTGTTCCAGGATTCAGATGTGAAGAGACCCCACTCTGCCAGACGGGGCCATCGTAAGCCATCAGCAAGTATGCAGATGTTTGTCTTAGTGGTAATGTGATTTGGATGTGACCTGTTCAAATCTTGCCACACTATAAGTTCACTTCATTTACTCTGTTGTCACTGGAAGCCATTTTAGTTTTTGGCAGATAGAGATCTTAAGATAACTGAGTCGTGTATTTTACTTCACTGACTTCTGTGTTATTCATAGAAAACGGCGATTGCTCAGTCAGTATAGTTCGCTTGTGGACTAAAACCATGGAATTCCTTGTTTTTTTTTGTGTGTTAGAAGGACTCCTAACTGGCTGGTAGGGCCTCATTTAATATTTTGATCGCATTAATAAATCACAAGATGTGGCATTTTAAGACAGGATTTGAGTTCAAAATTTGTCTCTGTCCAAGCTTGGTTGCCTTATGTTAGCAGGCATAATGAATCACACACCTGCAGATCTGGATGTCTTGGAGAGTATGGCAGGGGACAGCAACAAGAAGAAGACAGAGACATTGCTTGATGGTAAAGAGAAGACTGAAATTCTGGATTCCCCTCAACATCCAGAGGTTCCGCTTCTGGGGGCAGATAACTCAAAAATGTGAGATAAATATTGCATTAAATCTGCATATGATGAAGCCTTCAGGACAAGTTATACTCTGCTGAAATTCGTTTCTTAGTATAGCAGACATATTTCATCTCTTGTATATTCACGCCTTTAAACTAGAAGAAGTCTCTCTCATCTTTAATTATTTTCCTCTCCAGAAGTGTCCTCTTGACTCCAAAGTTTAAACCTTAATAGAAACCATGCTTTCGTTTGGTGTGTCTGAGGATTTTCATATGTTTGTAGATTGAGTCATTGAGTTTCATTTCCCACCCTCTTCATAAGGTCCAACTAATTCATCTGTTTCGTTACTATGTTTCTTGTTTCTCTGCAGTTGTATACTTTTTCTCCAGTCTTAATAAGACCTTACATTAGCCCTTATTGTTATTCTTTTATCTTCTTCGTTATTGTCGCTGCTGTGATGTGCTACAGGGAACCAAATAAAGAGCTGCCTACTGCCCCTGTACCTAGATCAGCACGCCCTCCAAGTGCACGTCCACACAGCGCCCGGCCAGCTGCCCCCAGGATCAGGGATCGAGGTGAAGTTCGGCTCGCAGAGGAATCCAGGTAAAGCATCATTTTTTATTTTCTGTTCTAATGGGAACCAGTTTGCATCCTCACAGTGTTTCACCAAGTTCTGCTTTAATATTATCCTCCCTAAGCTATATGCCCATGCAGTTGCAGCAGCAGCTCCAAAGGAAAAGTGAATGTTATCACAGAGAATGAGGACACTGTGGAGCAGGATGAGGAAGACAGTTTCGTTGTGGTGGAGTCACAGGAGTCTGTTCTGACCCAGGAGCAGGTGAGGAAACTGAATCACCATCTATGCCACTTCACGCTTTACATCTGTCCCTCTGTGGCAGAGAAGTTGTTGTTGGTCTTTGAGAAGCAAGTCTTCATTTGATTCTTGTCCCAGAAATCATGGTGACTAAGGTTTTTCATAGTTTTCCTCAGCATCTCCAGAAAGATATTCCATTATGCCTTGAAACAGGCTACAGCCACTTCATTACCAAGTCACTTTTCACACTTATCCTACCATTTTACACTGTACATGCATAACATGTGAAAATGAGAAAATGGTGAAATTGACAACTAACTGTCTTATTTCCATGTATTGAAAGTGCAGTGCAGTCTTAATAAAATGAGAAGTTTAAATGTGCAATCATCAGGTTTGCCTTTAACTTTTATTTGTATACAATGTGGCATTGAGGTTTGAAAAATCGCTGTCAGTGTGGCAATATTTGTTTCGTCTTTTGAAGTGGCTGTGATGGAATATGAAAATAATTAAGGATTAACATTCTTCGTGACTTATTGGGACAGAAGTTCAAGATTTCCTTATACTTACATAACCTCTTGCGCTAATAACCAACAACTTATTAGGAGCCATCCTTTACAGACAAATGTTGCATACTTGGTGTGTTCCTTGTATACGCTGTGCCACAACCCATTTCCAAAAGAGTAGAATTGCTATTCCAATCTCCATTTTCTGCATAACACATTTCTTTCTGCGTCACTTATTTTCTTTCACATAGAACAGCTAAGTGTATTTCATCTTTGTTCTTGAAAAATGGTGAACTGTGTCAATCCATATCTTCGTGTTTCTTTTCCAGCTGTCAACATTATAGCGGTATTATTTTAAGGTTCATTTTCAGGTATGGGAAATTTTATGTTTTTGCCGAAGTTAGTGTTGAACACTTTTCAATTCAAATAGTACGCATCTGAATCACAAAACATTTTTAGTTTCTGTTCACAGTGAAACAAATTTGGAAGCAAAACTGCTAATGCGCTTGGTGCAAAAATTATGGAAGGAGGGTCACAGCTAATTAGGACTTGCTCATAAAGATGATAGTGGGGATAAGAAAGCCCTCATTTTATCATTTTATGTGAGATCTTTCCAGATCTGTAACATTAATGGAGTTCTTGTTGCAATTCATGCTCATTCTGACATAGTTACACTGAAATTTTCATTATCTCTGATATACAGCACAGCCAGGGTTAATAACAGACCAAAGACTATAGGGGTATTATGATAAGTGTGGCCATCTGCGGGATGAACTTTACATGTTTTCCTCTCTATTGGATAGTAATGTAATAACTTTTCTTGTAGGAGAAGGTTTCATAATATACTTATTTGGTCAAAATTCACATGTTCTCAAGTAATAATGAAAGTGTGACCTAACTCAGCAGTGAGAAAAGGGTTGATTTTGCAGCAACAATCTTCACTCCCTGTAACTGATACGAAGCCCATAGAAGAGGGGAGACATGGGCACCTAGTGGCACAGATCTTGGAGACACAGAAGGACCTCGAGGATGACAGCCATCACCAGAGTCAGGACCATCAGACTAAGAAAGTTGAAATTGTAAGTCTTGCAGCACACATGTATGATAATATTTGTCTTATGGGAAGGTTGGTCTTTGTGAGTCTGTATCCATGTTCACTTATTGCATTTGAATGAATGTATAAGGGTGGGCCTTCTTGGCACTTGCACCACAACCACAGTGATTATTGTGCCTTTTATTGCATTTCATTGCGTGGAAGCATAATTATTTTGTTTTATATATATATTCTTTCTTTATTTAATTTTCCCAAAAATCAAAATATATTGATATAGGACTCGTCATATCGCAATAGTATCAGTCATGCTTATCAAAATGAAAAGCTGCATACAAATCAAGACAAAAGGTTATATCAACCATGCAAGAAATCGTATCAGATCAGCAATCAGATTATAAATTATTTGTAAGAAGCAAAGTTTTCCAGTATTCTCCAATCTAGATATTCCTGCAATGAGTAAAAGTAGCCAATATGGAGAAATTTTTTTAAGGCATGTTTAAACTTATTAACATCATTTGTCATGTTCTTAAGATTCTGTGGTAAGTTATTAAATATCATGATCCCGGAACAGTAGACACCTTTTTGGACTTTAGTTAATTTATAAGTTGAATGATGTAAAGCCACACTTTGTCTGTTGTGGATACTATGTATATCAGAATTTAGTGTGAAAGTATCCATATTTTTAACAACAAACATGGATATTGAAAATATATATTGTGAGTAAAACAGAAATATATTTAGATACCTAAACAATGGATGACAAGAGTCCGTTTTTCAAGCTTTCATAATGATTCTAACCGTTGTTTTTTTAATTTTAAAAATTAAATTACTGTTTCAGAATTGCCCCAAAATATAATTCCATAGGACATAATGGAATGTACATGGGCGTAATAGGTCATCAATAGACTCTCATGGGACACAACGGAAGATAAAGTTCTGATGGCATAGACAGCCGAACTCAGCCTAATTACTAATTGATTAATATGATCTTTCCAGTACAAAGTACTATCAATAATTAGTCCAAGAATATTGACACTACAAGTGTTGTGGATTAAAGTATCACTATATATTATATTTAAGTTTTTTACAGATTCAGTTTTGTTGCAAAGTAGATACAATTGGTTTTCCTTGAATTTAGCGTTAGTGAATTGTGTGAAAACCACTCATTCATTTTTAGCAGAATCGGTTTCAAGGTAGTTTCGAGTTCTGTGGATTTAGAATTTGAACACAGTATACTAGTATCATCCATATACAAAATTGGTATGGATGGTTTATTTACTCCAAAAGGCAGATCATTGATATACAACAGAAAAAACAAAGGCCCAAGTATCAAACCTTGTGGAACACCCTGTTTAACCTTTTGCCATTCAGAAACACCCTTTCTATAATTATTATTTATTAAAGTTCCTTGATATCTATCAGTCAAGTAAGATTTAATCAGCTTTCCTGCTATACTATTGAGGCCATAAAACTCCAATTTAGCAAGACGTGTCGTATGTGACAGAGTCAAACGCCTTGGTTAAATCACAAAATAATCCTCTGACAGCTAATTTGTCATTAAGTGCCAATAGAATTTTATTTTTTAAGGTAAAGGTAGCCATATCAGTAGTCGATTTGGTTTGAAAACCATATTGTTCTTGTACCAGTATATCATTTACAGCGATATGATATTGCAGTCTGTTAAAAATGACTTTCTCGAAAATGTTGGAAAAGGATATCATCAAAGATATGGGTCTATAATTAACAATATCACACCTGTCACCCTTTTTGTATATTGGATTAATTTGAGAATACTTCAGGCAGTCTGGAAAAATACCAAGGCTCAGTAGTTTATTACATATGTAAGTTAATGGAGACAGAATGAACGGTAGGCTTCTTTTTAAAATATTTTGCGGAATCTTGTCATATCCATGTGAACTCTTCAATTTTAAAGACTTAATTATGTCTTTAATTTCACTGGTGGTTACTGGAGTCATATTTATATTAGGGAATGAATGTTGAAATACCTTGAAGAGATTGTTTAAGGAATCCATGACCTTAGAAGATGAGCTAGGTTGATTTTGGGGTACTGGGGCAGAAAAATAATTATTAATAGTATCAGCTATTATTTGTACATTGTTACATAGTTTACCCTCAATATTTATACTTGGGACTGAATTATTAACAAGTCTGGTATTGCTGACATCTTTAACGATGCCCCAATAAGTCT
>NW_019725846.1:177387-211352 GCF_002891405.2 Cryptotermes secundus
ATATATATATATATATATTTTTTTTTTGCTTCCTTTATAACCTCAGTTAACACCTTGCAGTATTTCTTATAGTGTCTTGTTTGCTCAGGATTTTGAGTTTTCCTACTAAGCATATACAGCTCTCTCTTATGGGCACAAGATACCTTAATTCCAGTAGTTATCCAGGGTTGATATTTTTTTATTTAAGAAATACATTTTATAGGGTAAACTATGATTAAATATTTTATATAAGTATTAAGAAAATTATTGAACATCAAGTTCACATCATCACTTATATTAAAAACATAGCCCAAGATTCATGACTAAGACTCATACCAAATTCCATAATTGTGCATTCATTTCTTACTCTTCTAGTAATAGAATAATTAGGTAGGTTCAGAAATGTTAGATTCTTCAAAATGAGAATTTGGGCATCATGATCAGATAGCCCATTAGACATTTAGGTTATTAAAAAGTTTTTGTTTCTACTTTTATTGATAAAAGAATTATCAATTGCAGTTGCTGAAGTACAGGTAACTCTGGTAGGGAAATCCACTATACTCTCTAAATGATATGAAGCTAATTAGAAATCCAGCTTTAGTCTATTAGAACCCATATCATCCAAATAATTGATATTTATGTCACCACATAGTATAATATTCATGAAGTTTGTATGAATTTGGTTAAGAATAACCTCAAGGGTGTTTAAAAAGTAAAAAAATTACCTGAAGGATCCCTATATATTGTTAGAATACAAATATTATTGGTACTATGATGTAATTTTATAGTACAGACTTCAATTTCTTGGTCTAAACAGAATTCTTCCAGATCAGTGGGTGTATATTGTAAGTTTTGCTGGACACATACACTTAGACCACCATTTGTCCTACATTTGTGACAGAAATAAGCATCCAAGTTATATTGATTAATTGAAGTCCATATAATTTCAGCCTTAGATAAATTATATATATGTGTTGTACCAAAACCTATTTGAAATAGAACCTGTGGAGTGTACTGAGGTCAAAATATTCTGTATCACATATTTCACACAGCCATTATTTTTAGAAATTTGTAAAGTTTTTATTCTGCTGTTCTGTAGAGCGGATGTTGCAGTAGACTCATATGAACCGAAATGATTTGTTTGCTGGACAGCTTTCTTTGCAGATCTTGAGCACCACATGTTACTGAAAAATGCTTGTGTAACTGCTGTGATGTTGACAGGAGTGGGAGGTAGGACGTCGCAGGGAACGAGAGCTGGCAGGCCGTGAGATTGATCGCCTGCGTGGCTCAATACAGACTCTGACAAGGGCTGCCAACCCACTGGGCAAGCTGATGGACTTCTTACAGGAAGATGTGGACTCAATGCAGCGAGAACTGAGCATGTGGCGACACACAAACATGGAGCTCAAGGCACAGCTGTGCATGGAGCACAGGTACGTGTGTGTGTGCAGCTTGCATCATTATGTTTTAATGCTTCTGTCAGTAATACAATTTTTCAACATACAGTTTTATAAGAAGTGGATTAGGCAAGACTGCCCAGTTCCCAGTACATTCTTGTTGCAGCCAGACACAGCAGCTCACGGAGCCAATGAGGCTCCACCTCCAGCACTTGCAGCACAGCATAGAGGAGCAACTGAGCCAGTTGAGCATTCTCAAGGCCACTGTGTTGCGGAATGACCAGCACATCCAGTGCTTGCTGACAAACAAGAATGGCTCAATCCTCCACTTGTAACTGGGAGAGAGTTCCCATTGGTCTTCAAGCAGTAAAAATTTCACTGCAGATTTGGCAGAGTATTGTAAGTTCATTTTGCTAAAGGATTTGTATGAATGTCTAAGACAGGCTTAAAACCATTGCATGCTTTGGTTTTAAGCCCTGAAAATCATGTGAGAAGTGAGTTATCCTTTTGTTTTGCTGATTGGCGTAACCGTATCAGTAGTGAAGAGCAACTCTGATTGTCATGTGAAGCTTTATGCATTTCTGGTGAGAAAGTCCTTGAGGTTTGTAATCAGTTTGAATCTGGACTGAACCTAAGACATCTGGTTCAGGAACTAACTTATTGTTGCTAGAAAACATTGTTTCAGATATTAAAAGTATTTATTCTTTCTGGGTGGTGTACCTTCAAGTGCTGTGCTCAGGGTGACTTCTGCTCTTGTATTTTGTGAAATGAAAGTGACATCCATTTGTGTCACAAGTTCAGAGGTTTACTGTTATTCTTTTGGTCAAGAGATTCATCACCATGTTCACAAAAGTTCATCCAATTGTGTACATATGTTCACACTGTGCTCACTGCATTATATGCGCAAGCTGAAGGTTCTGCGGTATGTTCGGCGTTAAATTATGTAAATTATGCTGTAGCATAGTATAAATATAACTTGTCTTTTGTTCTGGAAGAAGACGAAAAGACAAAGTGGAAATGTTACATGCCAGGGGAAACAAGAAGTGCATGCAACATTTTACTTGGGAAGAACAAGTTGGTTATGTAGAGACTGATCTCAGTCCAGTGAACTGTTGTCAGAACTAAAACAAAGGAATATTATTGGTGGGACATGGAATCAAGATTGTAACATTGTGATACTGTGGTGACATGGGAGTTGTACAGAATAAAGACATCAGATAAATTTTAATAATTTTATTGTGACACAGTAATGGTTCCAGTTTTATTTCATTGTGACAGATGGCCTCACAGCTTCTATGCCGCCCTTTAGCGCTTGGCTACTGAGATGGCAACACTACCAATTCTCATCTCTCAGACATACAAGTCTGATGGTGGGTCTGACTCCTAGTCTACCCAAATCATATAACATTATCTCCATACATGTACCAAGAGTCTCATACATTGCTGATACTGGGATACATTTCTTTGGCTCAGGTGAGAAAGGCAAAAGCAAAAAAGTGTGACATTTCTTTTGCATTCAGGGATCACCTGGCAACATAACCCAGATGAGTAGCCAACTTACCACCAACATTATACAAGGTATGATAAAGCTGCTATTAGGTCATTAAGTAACACTACATTGTATGATATGATTCAGGCTCCTGCGATAGCTAGCGAACTGTCACACAGTTCCACTCTGGAATGTAAGCAACAGCGGGAATGAGTGAAGGCACATCATAACAAACATTCAACAGCCACAGTAACATGAATGAAAGCCATTTTCTACTGCTGACAACTAAACCCAATCTACAGTAACAAGGATATTCTTTGTTGTACCCAAAACTTCTATACAGTTGCACTTACATGACTTTTGCTTTAAAGCTTTTTTTACTATAAAAGGAAACAAACATTGTATATAACATAAACTCTTTTACTTGTAAATTTATGTAACCTTAGTCTGATGTACATTTTCAATTGTTATTTAACGAGATCTCATTTCTTTAATAAACTGAGAAGTAAAGAAGCCAGAATTTACACATATAATTTACAGACCTAGCTCCACATTCTACCGAGAATGCGTTGTGAAACTCAAAGGAACAGTTTGCTACAAACTGCTTTGGAACCTAGGGCCACATTCCAAGAGAGAACTGAGAGTTATGGGGAACTCTTCAGTCCTGGCCAGAAATTTAGCTTGCATGTTGAACAGTTTGCAAGACTGAACATGTGGCTGCACTGTCAGCACAAAAATATCGAGCACAAGGCTTACATATTATCAGTCATAGGAAAAAAGAAAATCGCTCCTAAATAAGTTATGAACTAAAAAAAAAAAAGTCACCCATATATCAACAATGCAAATCCAGGCCTTCTTGAAGGACATTAAAAATAAATAGGTGATCATGAATTCCAGTCGAAGAGTTAGTATGGTATACTCCAATACAGGATGGATCCTGTATACCAGTTCCAGTCCAATTGGTTCCCATATATTCTGGAGCAGAATGACACTATATCATATCATAAGACTTATTTATGGATATATTATGTTACACTGTAACACAGTTAATCCTCCAGGTTTCAGCCAATCTGTAAATATGTTTACTTCCAGTAATATCAAAGTCAGTTTTCTCACTAAGGAAATTCCAGTACCATGGATTAGCTACTATGTGCCTAAAAACAAGTTTTGTTCATTTTGCAAAGATTTGAGGCTTCATCCCCACAAATCACAATGCTGCTGAAACTGTAGCTACAGTGGGCTTTTCTTCCTCTGGAAATGCCCCGGTAACATGGGTTTTAAGTAGCTATAGGTTGAACTTATGTTCACATACACACAGACACAAAAGCGGGTGTGGATATGTAGAATACAATGGGCACATCACAAAATCCTGATGTGTATTTACAGTGTCTTATGTACAAGTCTTGTACTCCTCAAATATATCATAAGGCATCTTGCACCATGGTGACAACTGTGAATGGTGCAAATGCACAAACGAATGCTACAATTCAAACATCTCATCCTGCTCTTTCTCCAGTCTTTGGAGAGATGAACGCACTTTGCGACTCTGAGTCATTACTATAGGGTGTGGCGCCATCAGAATATCATTCTGATCGGATGCTGACTGCTGTTGGCGAAGCCTGGAAACCGGGACCTTTCTGCAGGTGTATGGGGCATCACAGTCATCCAAAAACCTGTGCACAAATTGAAACCACTATTTTGGTTTGAATCCAAACCAGAACAGACACGAAAAGTTTGTACCATAACCACTGCTCTAAATCATTTCAACATGTATACGGTAGGAAGTATATAAAGTGTGACATTTCTAGTGCATTCACTTTGTTATTGCCTGTAGGTTTCCAGATTTATGAGTGCAAACTTTTGATGCTCTCTTATGAACAGCCTTAAGTACGATGGATGGGAAATGACCTCTAATATGACCACTCTCACAGGTCTTGAATTATGAAATGTAACAATAAAAATTCCTTCTGTTGAATTCTATATTCTGGGATATAATGCCATGTAATCCGTCAAACCCAACCAACAATTTGGAGTAGCATGTCACTGCCATCTTAGGGTTCAAAGATTAAACCAAGCATGAAACCAGCATGAAGTAGGGAGCCAGTAGAGATGGCTCTTTGCACGACCTGTTCTTTCATCCCGAAGACAGTGGTGACATGTTCCTCTGAAACACTGGCTGACAGATTCAACAGTGTTATATCCCAAAAGATAAACTCTTCATAATAACCACCACTGTGAGAACCTCAAATCCAGCAAAGTCCCTTATAACTGCCTCAAAAATGAGAAATGTATGATTTATTTTTCTCTACTACTTTTGTTCATAACATTTCTCATTCTGATAAATATTCCACAAGTCATACCCAACATACAGACAGATATGTATGAAGGCTGTGATGCACAGTATCTGTTTCAATCAAGATTGGATGGAGTATGTTGTCAGATCTGTGTGAACTTCCCATGAAAATCTGTTCATTGCTTCATGAATTGTAACATGCAAGACATGACAAAGTTAACAGGCACAAAGGGGATAATTTTCAGTTCAGTTTGTTCACCTTACATGTTTCGATTCAAAAGAATCATCCTCATAGGCGCACCACTACGATCAGGGAACACTGTCACATAAGATGTTTTAACAATATGCACTTAAGCTATGAATAATGCTCACTATATAAATTGTGTTATTATCACACTTAGTTTTGATGTTTGTCTTAGACATTCATGATGACACTTCTTGAAGTGTAGATTTACGTATGTCACACTGGACTGAAAAATATCCACTTTGTAATTAACAGCGTGATGGACCAGAATGAGACAAATCAAATTAACAGGCACACTTTTGCAGCTTTCAATGTGAATGTACCCAAAAAATGTTGCCACCTTACAACCCTTATGAAGGCACTGAAAAACACGAGTTGTCAATGTGTGGAGTTAAGGAGACTTTCTTACTCTGCTGCTAGGGAAAAATATTCTAACGTTTTGCGTTACTGAATACGCCGTAGAGATCGTTAACTGGTTTATTGAACAATCTACAACTATCGGCTACACTTAACTATCACAACGTTACGGGTTTCCACAGTTTACAAACCCTACAACAAAATCTCTTAACACAATCTTCACGAAACTTCAAGTACTAATAATGCGGGAGCTATACAAATCTCCCTGAATTACACACTCCAAATATAACTGTACTACAGCAATCACTATGTCTGGAAAGCACACAATAAGTCTTCCGCTCGCTGACTTCTTCGTTATCGCACACTCGCAGGCTGCTATGTTTCAACTGACTGTGAATAGCCTTCGCTGCTCCCTATGTAGCCTCGATCGGACAATACGGCCACGTAATAGGCACCCTTGTTGCTATGTCGCTGTGTTGCTATGTAACGCTAGCGGAGGTAACCGCTGTTACTACCGNAGGGAAAGCAGCTGGTTTTACTGCTAGCTGTAAATAGTGTCGATAGTGAACAACATAATCACATTTTGTTCACAATGACAAGACACACGATAGATCACAAACTGAATATGGCAAGCCCATTTTGCTAATAAACATGGGTTACACACAGAATAAGACAGGTTTACTGCAACTTACTCACTGTTTCCTACAGACTTCTTCACTTGGGATTTTGTGTTGGCAATTGACGTGTCAATCTTGACAAGGAAGTCCCTGATGCTTCTCTCTTCACTGTCACTGATGCTACTTGGTGAATGCATATCCTCTGCATCATCAAACACCAGGTCATCTGACAGGGTTACAGAAACATCCGGTCTGGACACTGGAATCATGAGGCTCTCCCGCAGGAACAGGCTATCTGATGCCCAGAGGCGGTTCACACGGCGTATCTGCTCCATCTGTAACATTACTTTGCCAAATGTGGTTTCACTCAATCCCTCCACATAGATGTTGAGACAACCTAGAACAGGCCATGTCCACTTTCTCACCTACACATAATGCAAAGGTAAAATAAACTCCACGTCTGCCTATTTCACACTCAGTTCTTGGTGCACCATGTTATTTTGTTCCATACAAGACTTGAGCTATGTCAGGACACATAAAGTTTCACCACTAAATCTAACGTGTGCAACACATGCTGGTAAATGGTCATTTAGTGATACCAATCCATGACAGGTCATCGCTTATGAGGGCCACTGATGTTCTTCACGGTTTGGTTTCAATTATTTTATTTTCATTTCTGCTGGATTTTGATAAATTAGTTTTGACCAGCATTCTTGAGTTTAGTGAAAGTAGTAGTACTTTTGATTGCACAAAATGGTAAGTGCATTTATAAGTAAGATGTGTAAAAATTACTTATTCAAACGGCACAGAAGTTAACAGCGTACACGCATAGTGTACAATTTTTACTGGGTTCAACAAAAATATGGTAAATACTTACGGTAACACCATACTTCAACGCAATTCCTTGTAACGTTTCGCCTTCAACAACGGTGTGTTTAACAAAGTGATCCTGGCGTTTAAAGTGATTACACGTACTTCCATACTTTTTCAAAGATTTGGTAGAATCTCTTATTGATCGCTTCTCCTCTTTCTTCCCGTCTGCCATCCTCCTTTAAATGGAATCACGAAATGGACCACATACCCTGTCTTGTGACTTCCCACACCTGCACCATCACTTGTTCCATACTTTGAAGTGAACTTGAACAATCGAATCAAACGTGAGCGATAAAGCTCGATATTTCAGACATCATTATTCCATATTGTCGCGTTTCATATACAAATGTATGAATAAAGGGTTAGGTGCTGATGATGTATTGAGAATTCTTGTTTCTTCGTATTATTACCTCATTTATAAATCAGAGCTATTTGATACGTTTTATGTAAGCGATGAAACTAGTTATACAGCTAAATACAAACACCTGTGATCAAAACATGATTCTTCGTTGATAATTTCCGAACCTCAACTGTCCTCAGCCGTTGCCAACCAATAGCGTTATAATTACGCATCTGTAAGTGTGGTATTCGTGGTTCGTGGAGGCGCAGATCGCGCAGATAGTTGAGGGAGCTAAGGAAGGGGATAAGGGTGATTGGTAGAGTGATAGAGTGTGCTAGAGGCTGATGCTGGAGTTTGTGTTTTATGTGGCTTGTAGGGGTGTAGGTATATGATATTTCGATTTACCAATTCAGCATGTCCTATCAATTATATAGAAACACAACATTGGGCAACACTTTGCAAGAAAGCCTTGATGAGTTAATCCAGGTAAGTATGAAATAAATGCCGAGAACATGAAACTGGTGAAGTAACCATACTAAAGGTACGACCGACTGAAGTGCTGTTCACGGTGTATAGCCTTCTCATCAGTATGTTCCAGAATGAATATCATGAAATATCCGGTTACTTTTACGGTGGGGTCCGCTTTCCTTAGTTTCGTTTAAGGTAAACCTTACCATGCATCAGTCATGCAGATAATCGTCTGCGTCTTAATTAAAAGTAAACGTCTTTATTTATATAAGTATACTGTTTGTAAATATTTTGTTCATAATGTAGACTGGAAATAATTTGGTGTGAACGTAACCTTCCATATTTGGAACATTCTCAGTTATTATATTGTCAGTTACAAATAAGTCTTTCCTCTCATTACCTATGTTGTTAGTATGGAGTGAAAGCGCAAAACCTTAAGTTGTGTTTTGTTTTGAGGACACCTTTAAGCAAAATTCACAAAAATGATGTATTTAAGTTTCCGACGACAGTCGGAATTTTCGCTTCTCCATAGCATCCGTGATCTGTACTTGGGCGTGCCCAGCCTGCTGTCAGGTACTGGGGGCTCTTAATGTCAGAGGCAAAGTGTCCAGGGCACGAAGCTAACCACTGATACTCTATCTACTGCATTTAGGAATACATATAATTATACACATCTACTTTTAAATCTGTCAAATGGCATTATGTCTCAACTACTGAGATTAGAAAGATAATCAAATCTTTGAAGACCATGTCTTCACATGGTTATGATGAAATTTCCACTAGAATTTTAAAAGCAAGTATGCCATATATAACTTCACCACTAACTTACATTTGTAATCAATCCCTTGCCCAGGGAACGTTTCCAGACAGAATTAAATTTGCTGTGGTTAAGCCATTTTCAAAAGCGGTAATAAATATGAACCAGCCAACAATAGGCCTATTTCATTATTGTCAGCCTTTTGTAAGGTTTCTGAAAGGGTTATATATAATAAATTGTATGAACATATAGACAGTAATCATATATTGGACAATAATCAGTATGGTTTTAGATGTAATTCATCTACAGAAAAAACATCTTTCAAATTGGTAGAGGAAATACTAAAAGCAATGAATAATAGACAGTTTGTTGGAGGAATATTTTGTGACTTACACAAAGCCTTTGATTGTGTCAATCAAGATATACTTATCAAAAAATTAGAGTTTTATGGAATAACTGGCAAGTTTTGTGCCTTAATTAAATCTTACCTGAATGGAAGATATCAAAGAGTAACCCTTGTCCCTAACAGTTCTATTAATAGCTCGTCTAGTTGGGCAGAAGTAAAATTTGGCGTACCCCAAAGTTCAATTCTTGGCCCACTTATTTTTCTCTTGTATATAAATGATATAACTAAGGTTTCAATTAATGGAACAAACATATTCTTATATGCAGACGATACAAGTATAATTGTGACTAATCTGGAATACGCTGACTACAAATCAACCATGACCAGAATATTTTGCAATATTAATACATGGTTCAGAACCAATCTGTTAAAATTAAATATTCATAAAACCCACACTCTTCAGTTCACTTTAATGAACTATGAGGATCGTAATATGCATAATAATATTGAACAAAATTTACAGACTAACTTAGGGTGTATCAAATTTCTAGGCCTAAATATTGATAATAGGCTGTGTTGGAAGAATCGTTTCGATTACCTTGTTGCTAAATTGAATTCGTCTTGCTTTATTATGAGAACAGTTAAGCCTATGATATCATTAAGTAGCTTAAGAATGATTTATTTTGCTTATAACATTCTGTGATGACATATGGAATTATCTTCTGGGCCAATTCTTCATACATGACAAAACTTTTTATGATCCAAAAGAAAGTTATAAGGATTATGATGGTATTAAAGAAAAGAGATTCATATAGAGACTCTTTCAAGGAAATGAAAATTCTGCCTTTGTGTTCTCAATATATATTCCTTGATGCAACACACTATAAATAATATACATTTGTTTACAAGAAATATGGAGGTACATAATATTGGTATCAGACAGAATGTTAATCTATTTCCACCAAGTACTTCTCTTACTAAAGTTCAAAAGGGTGCATATTATTCAGGTATAACAATCTACAATCATATACCTAAAGAGCTCAAACAATTATCTAATAACCAGAAATTCTTTGAATGTTCCCTAAAAAAGATTTTTACATGCTAACTCTTTTTGTGCATTAAATGAATATTTTAATTACAAATGTACATAAATTTGAATGTTTTAACGCCGTATTTTAATATAGTTGGTATGGGAGATGTGAGGGGTTGTATTGTGGTTACTTGTGAATTAAGACTGTTAATCAGGATATTATCTTTTTGCCTCGTATTGTTGAATGTGTTAGATAGTTAATGTGAGTGATCTTCATTGTGTGGCTTGTGTGACTTTGTGTATGTGTTTGGTGACTATTTCCACATCCTGGGTCTGTTGCCTGTATGGATGTTTATGGAAAGTTGAGGATATGTATGTATGTATATGACGAGTCCTGTATCAATGTATTTTGATTTATGGGAAAATTAAATAAAGAAAGAAGGAAAGATAGTTTGTCATAAGTATGTAAATTTATAACGCATTTAATTCAGTTAATTTGGGTAATTTGAATGAAATTGTATTGATTTTAAGTTTTTATAGTGATGTTCTTTTTAAATTATGTTTATTAATTATAATTGTAATAAGTTTTTTATTCTGTTATCTATGTTAATTGACTAATGTATGTGATTTTAATTATGTAACTTATGTAATTCATAATATGTATCTGGACACATCTCTTATCAAAGGGACTATTTCCACATCCTAGGTTTTTTACCTGTATGGATATGAAACGAATGAATACCTACATGCCCTCTATACATGAGCATGATATGGTGCTTAATTAAGCACAGGAACAGTTTTACCTTTCTCCCAATGTTCACAAATTCAAAGGGAAAGTGAGTTTGAAGAAAAAAATTCTTGTATTGCTTTGTGAGAGCTGTAATAATATTATTATTATTGTTTTACAGAGGTTGTCTGTTTCAGTATGGTCAGATCACACCTCAGCTTGCTATTAAAGTTCTCCTGCAGTTCGACAAATCAATCAATATGGCCCTTGCTACAAGAGTCAAGTCCAGACTCACGTTCAAGGTAACAGGATTGTTTATTCATATAGTATGTTCTTCAGTTGAATCTTAACAAGCTGTTTCCCAGGGACCAATTTTAATGCTAACTGTTGGCTTCATAGTCTACTAAGAGCTTAAATTTTTTAGTTGCATGAACACAGTGTAGTTGTTAGTATACTGTCAATCAGATTACACCCATTTATTTTTACTTCATTTTTCCACTTAACTGTTATTTATATGCATTAGCCAATGTTTATATTTGAAAATATAATTTGATAGATGTTAATAGTTACATCTCTTGTCACAAAGCTTTTTTGTTTTGTAATACGAGTAGTTTGTCAGTAGGTTAAAATATTTGGGTTTAGCATTATATTAGAATGTGCTGTATTGTAGTTTAAAAGTTCTGTTTTAATTATGTCGCATGTTCAGTTGTGTTCGTATATCACCACATATGTATTGTTTCTTTGGTGCATAATGTTGCTGAGGCTCCTGTTCCTAGGTGTGTTGAATACTGTGGTGGGGGAATGCTTGAATGTGATGTGTAAAGCTGTAGATAGCTGATGGCTGCTGGTGTGTTTGTGTCAGTGTTGTTGTTTATTTCAATTTGTTTGTACTCGTATTGTCCCTTCCTTGTTTACTGTCTGTGGATTTCCAAGTCTGCTTTTCCTTAATATTCAGTGTTTGCTTTGGTGAAGTCTGTGGATTTTTGTATAATTATTATAGACTTTGCTGTGGCACAGTTCCTACAGGTTTCATTGTGATTTGTACGTGGCTCTGGTTTCCTCTCATTTGTGACCTGTTGTTTGTCGTGTTCGGTGGTAATGTTAAGTGGGGGAAGTTTGAGTCATACATCTTACCACAAAAATTAACAGTAAATTCAATAACAGCTACAACTACATCAGGAGACAGGCTACCATTGTTCCACCTTCTGGAAGAAATTAATATGGAAACTGTTTTGCAGGCTGGCAAGCTGAACACATATCGTTTCTGTGACAATGTATGGACATTCATGTTGAATGATGTTGAGTTTCGTGAGGCACAGGAGATGGCCAAGGTGGACAAAGTGAAGATTGTGGCGTGTGATGGAAAGAGTGAGTTTGCAGTTTGACAGTTCCTTTTCACCACTGCATTTACAATTAGAATAAAAGTTGCATGAAACAAACATGGTTTCTGAGTAGGAGAGTTCTTTTTAAGTCTTTTTTTCATTCTTTATTATTTAGTGATACTTTATGAGCTCTGTAGCTTACATAATATTGAGTCATGTCCAGGTTAGTGTTTATCCTGTTTGAGATTTTTCATGGCCCTCCTTTGGGCCTGTGGCTAAATTCCAGGACAGTACCTTACAATCTGTACCTATTCACCATTCATGATAATTTAATTCAGTGCTTCAATTTTCATATTTTGCCTACACTGACTTCATTCTTTGTTCTTTCTGTCTGAACATTTTGTAGAAATACCTTGTGTCCCCTTTGTAATCTGCCTACAGATCTCTAACTTTGTGCTGCACAAGTGATAATAGGCATATAGTCCATTGATTCAGCGGTCACCAGTGCTCTCCTTGCTGTATGTACTGCAGTTTCACTGAGTTCCATGTCTTGCTATCTAATTAACATAGAGAGATGATTTAGGCAGCATTATGTTCCTGAATGTATGGGAATATTGGGTTTCAGTCTGAATTCAGAGGCTTGCAAAAATTGTTCCTGTCAAAACAATTTATTGAAAATGTAATGCCATTTTTCACCTGATGTGAATTTTCATTCCATACTCTTCAGGTAAAGCTTAAATCAGACAGAATTTAGTAATAGGTCTCGAACTTCTTTGTACCATATTGCACATTCTAATAATTCAAGCAATCCTATGAGGGAAAACTCACCTGAAATTCTCTTACATAATATTTACAAGTTGAGTTTCTAATTCACAGAAAATATACAGCAGCATCATTACAAATACTAAACATTCAATGTTGCTTAGAGAAGTAACCAGTGCTTATTGTGAGACCTATACAAAATGCATAAATACACTTTGGTGGTGAGGCCATGAAGTTTCTTAATGTTAGAACAGGTGGGTCATAGTAATCACTGTGCTTTAAAATGATATTTTGTCATATTGTCATCCATCCAGATACCAAGATTTTGATACCATTGACGTTGTGTGGGAACGAAACATGTTATGTCGAGTGGTCATTGTGCAGCATCATAGCAGTAAATGAAAGAACAGTGGTCAGTAATGAATCAACATGTCTGACATTGGACATTGGGGACATATGTTTTATAAAAATGTCAGAAAGAATAAGAACATTAATTAATTCACATTAATTATGTAATATGGTAATTTGTATTATTTCAGATTATGGTAAGTTTTCTTTAGACAACAGGAATGTATTAATAGAATTTACAGTAATAAGCAGTTTCACCATATAGGGTTTGAGGCTGTCACTTTGGTGACTGCGAAGAGCACTGTCTCCCGGGATGTGACACCATATAATCTAGTAGAAGTTTGCAGATGTTTCAGCGGAACACTGGTAATCTCCTCCATGTCACCACGGTTTTATATCCCAAAGATATAATACTCTTCACTTTTAATATAGTTTACTCTAAGAAAATGTGAAGGAGAGACATACATGTTTTGCAAGTAGCCTAGTAACAGGCGGGGTCAAAATATGGCCACACAAACAGTTTGGTTGCCAAGAAAAGTTGATCAGTATCATGATTCTTGCCTCTGATTAGTGCACAACTTTAATTTTTTTTTCTTATACTGTTTGTTCTGAGCTCACATGGGCCAGGTGTAAGGTAATGGAAACAGAATACAATTTAAGAGAAATAGGTATTGTGATTTCATCTCAACTTCTTTGATTGTGTAGATTCTAAAGGGTTATGATGATGGTGTATAATACCCAGAATTACTGGGTTTTTGGATTTTGTTCATCATCTGGTATTCTAGAAACTAGAAAACACATTTCAGAAAAGGATCTGTTCCCATGCTCAGGTGGTCTAGTTAGGTCTTTCTAAGGGACCCAGCAGAGTAGGTGTAATCCCCCCTGTCCAGAGGATGGAAACAGATCCAGTTTCTGAAATGTTGCATTTTCTAGTTTCTAGAATACTGAATGATGGACAAAGCCCAAATACCTGGTAATTCTTTGTTTGTGGTTCAGCGTTTCCTCTGTGTTGCAAGTAATGAGCAAAGTGATGGCTTATTATGATATAGTGAATCATGTGGTTTGCCGTGGGTGAAAAGACTGGTGCCTGAACAGGCAGAACTAAGTGACTCAATTATTATCGATTCACTTAAAACGTTTTATGATTACCTTTATATGTTCTACAATACTGCTTTCTGTTTTATCATACTGCAGTGTATCAAATGCAGACAGAGAGAGATATTCATAGTTGAACTGCAGTTTTGTGTTAATTACTCGAATTCAGCACTTTCACGCACGCCTGTCCTTTGTAGCAGATCAGAATTCTTTAAACCAAAATGAAATACAGATTACAAGTATTTGTCTTCTGCATATATAATGCTGTATTCTATGAGACACTCCTTTTCCATTACCTATTGTAATACTGTGGGAAGCAAAGCAAACTTTTCATCAGCTTTAAAATTTCCCCTTCTTTTTGTTTTTGTTCAACTTACTGAGGTATTTTATTATGACAGCTTTCATTAAAGCCATCAGCTACTGACTACCAGGAAACTTGACTACATGCTTTCGAAACTTGTATGCACCCTGCTCTCCTGTTGGCTATTTCAGAACCTCTGAAGTGAAGAACTCTCGTCCCGGGTAACAAAATTGTGTTTTGTTCTGAGGTTTGCTTGCGCTCTGGGCCACTCTTCTGCCACTGAGACAATCCCATGATATTTCATTAATCTGTAGTGCTAGAAATAGCTGTTTAATTGAAGTGCATAATATGCGTTCTTTATAAGCTTTGTAACTTTGGCAGTTTATATGGTATGAATTATTTTTATATTGTACATCCTGTTCATGTTGAACCAAGCTATGACATACACAACACCCATATAGAAAGGAATGCACATATAAATTAACAGTAGCAATATCGTGCAGCCTATGCCCAAGACTATACTGCATGAATATTAACGCACTATAACAGCCCATAAGAGTAATATCCAAAATACATTAGTACAGCACAACCTTGGTTGTTATAACATCCCCCTTGAGAGAGACTCAGTGACATGGCTTCCCACAGTTATTCACACAACACAGAAGACTCTCAACATTACATGAGAAATTTTAACATCATACTCCATAATCTTAATTATTGTTCTGATAATTTTAATATTTTTATGTTTTAATTGTATAACTTTCAATTTTATTCCGAAGGCTTTGTCTCGTAATGTAATATCATTCAAACAAATTATTCATCTTTGATAAACATTACTTTTAACCTTTAAGAGACGGCCATTTAAATTCCGGTAGTGGTAGCGGGACGGAGTTAATTTAAATGCCCGCCACTGTAGAGTAATAAAAATTGTAATCATGTTACTCAAAATGCTGTGATTTCTACAATTTTTGTGATAAACGAACGAAATAAACGCTGCTTTTATCTAGAAAGAATATAGAATCAGTTATTGTAATTTGCCGTTTTAAAATCTCTTAAAATTTTTACACTGATGCCAAAAAATATTTTTCCTCCAATTTCAAACGTCTGTGCACAAAAATGCACACAGTTCCTGCACAAAATGTTCCTGCAGTCTGAATGCCTGCTGCTGACATCATTTTATAACTATGGCTTACGTGGCAACAGGGGCAGAAGTTTATGCTTGCGTTCCTCATTCTCCAGTTCGTAGCTTCCTTTCGGTATGTGCACGAGTGTGGGCGAAGTCTAATCGTTCGCAGAAACACTGACTGTATTATCTCGTATAGACAAACAAGAAGTAGTCTGTTTTGAAATATAGCCGAGCAGTGTCAGAACGTTCAAGGCTAGCGTTGTGTTTAGCTGTCCACCATGGCCTCGTATTTGGAAGACGCTGAAATTGAGAATCAGCTTACAAATGACACCGATTCAGACTGTTGTACCGATGACTCTGAGAGTTGCGAGGAAGAAAGTGAATCAGAAATTGAAGTTGATGAAGAACCATCATCTCCGTCGGCAACCTGGTGACCACCACACCAGCGTGGCAAGAGGAGTGTGAATAATTATTCAGGTGGAGCTGTGGGCAAACTGTGGCAAACAGTTATAGCATCTGTCGTCGAACCTGGAAATGGACAAATAAACTATTTTTCCATCTCCTGGATCTGAACAGTTACAGCCTGTTGTCACGCAGAGAATTTCGTCTCGCTCTTATGCGGAACATGCTGGAAGGGGTCCACTTCGCCCTCAACGGCCCAGGGGTCGAACCCCTGCCGTTTCATTGGAGATACCTCAATTAGAGGAGCTCAAACCACATTACTGGCGGTTGATTTCGACGAAGAACCATCATCTTGGTCGGCAACCTGGGGACCAGCACACCAGCATGGCAAGAGAAGTGTGAATAGTTATTCAGGTGGAGCTGTGGGCAAACTGTGGCAAACAGTTATAGCATCTGTCGTCGAACCTGGAAATGAACAAATAAACTATTTTTCCGTCTCCTGGATCTGAACAGTTACATCCTGTTGTCACAAAGAGAATTTCGTCTCGCTCTTGTGCGGAACATGCTGGAAGGGGGGTCCACCTCGCCATCAACGGCCCAGGGGTCGAACCCCTGCCGTTTTATCGGAGATATCTCGATTATAGGAGGCCAAACCACATCACTGGTCGACTTCCTCTACTTCGCAATTGAGGTGTCGTGTGTGCTTTTCGCGTGGAAAATGAAGAACCGTCCGGACAAAGTGCGTGAAGTGTGACGTCAGACACTGGATTTCCGGATGTTTCCAAGATTTCCACACGAAGCCAGCAGTCCGTTAGACGACGCAGGTGGGAAGAGTGAACTTATAAAGCTGGTGACCAAAAATCATGTAAGTAGAAAAAGAATTTAAAACTTAAAATTAGATTTTAAAAAGCCGGCCTCACGCATGGACTGCGCGACGACATATGGCGTCATTCGTCCCCTTGACTTTATTTTCATGACGCCATATGGAGTCGCTCGGCTCTTAAAGGTTAATACGGTTCCTTTGTATACTCTTAATATTTTGAGGTCAGTATTGTTCTTACATTCTAACTTAAGCATAACTTTATAATATGGACGTGTTGCACTAAATCATCATCATCATCATCAGTAATCTGTCAAGACGACAGATCCACAGTCTCTTCCAAAACAATTCCTCCACTTAATGCGATCTAGAGCTTTCTCCTTCAAATGACAGTATCCTTTTCTGTCCCCAAGGTCATCCAGCATCTTCTTACGTCTTCTTCCTCGTCTTCTTGTCACTTCTATCCACCCCTCTATCTTTCCTTCAGTAACTTCTTTTAGAAGGCAGTTTCTGCGTAAAACATGACCAATCCAAGTAGCCTTCCGTTTTCATATTTCGTGTAGGATATTCCTCTGCTCACTGACTCTAATTAACACTTCTTCATTTCTCACATAATCGGTCCAACTGATCTCCATCCTTCTCCAACATCACATTTTTAAACTTTCCAGATGTTTCTGATCTACTGCCCTAAGTGTCCATGTTTCAGCCCCATACAGAGCTATGCTCCAAATATAGCATTTCACTGGTTTCTTCCTCAAATTTAAGTCCACTAAATATGGATCCATATTTTAGAATTTGATAACTTTAGCCATACAGTCATAATTCTGCCTGATGATGGTCCCATGAGGACCAAAACATGCAGCAGTAAGTAAAAAGTAAGCCATGTAACAGGCCGTGGAGGCCCATAAGGTTGTGAGATGTTGAGGTTCCCACATTTTCTAGACAGTCAGCTCATAGATGGCGGCAAGGTTGTCAGCCCTACACGCTGGTCGCCCTTTACCCAAGAATATTCCTGGTACTCATTTTTGTTAGAGGCTTGGTCGACCCCAGGGCCATAGTGCGCCTGGAAGGATTAGGTCATTTGAAAAAAAATCCAGTGACCTCATCAGGACTTGAACCCGCGACCTTCCAGCTTGTAGCATAATGCCTCAACCAACTATGCTACTGCGTGTCCCCTAAACATGTAGCAGTATAAAATAAAATTCAGTTGTGAGTATTGATTAATTGTAAAACCATGTTTGTTATGTTGCCAGAAAGTGTACCTTGCCATGTAGTTGATATGGCACTGTATGATAAAGTTTGGAGGTTGAGGGATGCTTTACGTCTCAGTCTTGAAGTACTGACGGCAGTGCATTTCTGTACACAAGCGCATACATAACAGTGTTTCTTTATGTTTTCCAGATGTTGGTGAGGAAACTGCTCCTTCAAAGCGGTGACTTGCATCAGGATTATCAATTTTTGGCAGTGAGAAGTATAAAAGTGTCTCTGTGTGCAAATGTATAGTAAATATTGTTTAATTGTGTTGTGTAGCACCAAGCCATTTGTTTTGCCAATAGCCTCAGTATGTAACTGGCTGCACACATGTCCTACATTGCCATGATAGGTTGGTAAAATTGTGGCCCAAGCCAGAAGCTTTTTTTTTNTTTTTTTTTTAATTTTGAGTTGAATACTTTAGTTTTTAAGGAAATAAGTGAAATGGGTTCCCCCCCCCACCTTGGTGGTGATGTGCTGCACTCACAGTCCTGAAAGTGTCTGTACATGCATTTCACCAGGTGGGTGGGAATCACTTCCTATCTGTTCCTTATATTTTTTGAAGGTACAGTCAGTTTATTATGGTTAAATGTGAGATGGATGATGTAAGATCTGAAGTTCTCACAGCAGCTAAAGTGAATGGAATGTTCTTGGGCTGTCAGCAGTGACAATTGGTTAAAAATGATAAGTGTTTCAGGGACCATCTCCGTTCCCAATATCAGGATCTGACATGACATTGGATCTATCCCTAGGTAAGTGGGAGGGGGGGGTGACAGCAGGTTAGCTTAGTTTTGTCTCCAGGACTAACAGATTGAATCCTCCATTGCTGTTGTAGTTTCTGGGGTGGCAAGTGCATTTAGCCCAACAAGAGTTCACTGAGATGGATTATATTTAGGTGTTATTTTGATTATGTATTGTGATTTTAATATGGAACTGGATTTGATTGTTGTAATTTGTTGAAGACTATTAGATGACTGTAACTTTATAAAGTGTATAATGATTCATCTCATGTTCTGGTACCAACCTCCTATCCAGAGTCAGTAAAAATCCTGGAGAACCAGAAATGTAGTTATTTTTTAAACTGGTAGGTTGGTGGTAATGACTAGTTTCTTGGTTTGCAGTTCTGTTTTAGTGTTATGTAGTTCTCCACCCTTCATACCAACCCTTTTTGTTTGTTTCTCTGTGATTAATGAATTTATTTGTGCTGGTTTGTGAGTCAAAGATATGTTTTAACAAGGCTAGAGTCTTCAGATACAAATTAATTTATATAGATCTGATGTTTTCACAGCATAGGTAATGATGAGTTCTATCTAGGCTATAATGTTATTTAGTCACTTGAAAGTCCACTGAAGCAAGCTACTTTGTTGTTTTGCATACATTTTAAACCCTGAAGATGAAGGCAACAACATCAGTTGACTATCAATGGACTGGGTGTTATATCCCAGCAGATAGAAATTTTCAAATTAATTTATGAACACCTCAAGCAGACCAGACTCAGGAAGTGGAATGATGGTTCAGTAACAGAAAAATTCCATACTGTGCCCTGTATTACAAGTGTGTGTTAGGCCTGTGATCAGAAATCCGAGTTGTGTAAATTGAAATAGTAAACTTTTTTTTCCTTTTCTGATTGAGGGAGTTTGGATAGTGCATGGATATAGGGGCTGACTGCGGGTTGGACGTCCAATGGGTTAGAGTTTGAATCACAGTAGAGACAAGATTTTACTACACATTGTCCATCCAGATGGGCAGTAGGGCCCACCTAGCCTCCTAACGAATGGGTACTGGCGGTAAAGCGTACGGGCAGTGAAGTTGACCACTCAGTTCAACCGGTTCAACCTACCCAGTACTCTTCTTCATGACCGTTCATGACCTCTGTTGAGTGGACACCTTCGGTGGCAACACGTCTGTATTATTGTTGACAGGGATAGATGGCAGCACACTAAGAATTGGGTCAAGCCATGTATGTATGTTGATCATGTAGATGGCTGTCAGTTATCGGTAAGTTTGGTAGGGTTAGGAATGTACGAGTATTCACACTGAAAAGTACTGTTATAAGGTTGTAAGCGTTGTAAGTAACCTGATTCATTTTATAAAAAGTGGTTAGGAAGTTCATTATTTAATAGAAATTAGGTCTTTTATTAACGATCCCCATTAGTCTCCCTTCCAAACGTCAGTTTCCTGATTTCATTGCACTGTGTGAACGTAGCAAAATTATGTGTTCGAAGTGAAATAAAATTGGACTGTAGGTGTAACGCCTGCATTCATCTGAGGAATGCTGAGATTGTTTGAGATATGGTTTCTTAATGCAGTCATTGAAAATGACGATTTAGACAAAATTTTAAGTCACTGCACCGGGCAGACCAACTGAATCTTATACAATAAAGTGAGCTGTAAATTGTTAGAAGGAAGTATGTAACACGAGTTTAAAGCATGCGCACGATCAGGGTAAAAAGAATGATATTGTGAAAAATGGTATAATGAATGTTAATAACAGTGCATGATTGCGTTGATTGTTTCGTCACAGCACAAAGAGAGATTGTTAATTTAAATACAGGGTGCTGAACCGATTAAGTTGGCTCAAGCCGTATTGCTTGTGGATTGTAATTTAGAGGTACTTGGTTCGAATCTCGGGCAGGATATTGGCAATCGTGGCCAAGGTTTCTCATGCTTTTCTGTGCCATGAGACAGTTGCTGGGATGGTAATGCAAAGTGGGTCAAGGGTCGCTCCTACCTTCCATCCAGATATTTTCCCATTCACTATTATTTAAATTATTCCATTGTTTTATTCTGTATGGGCTGAGATACTGACAGCATTGTTAAATAATATTTAATTGCTTATATTATGACCATCAACACAACAAGTAATATGAGAATATCTTCAATAAAGACAATAGGTGTTGGTATATATTTTACATATTTAATGTAAGTGTAACAGTGGTACATATTTTGACCATATAATTAGGTCATCATCAGGCACTTGTGAACTTAACTCCAGTGACCAAAATTGGTTATAATACAGATCCACATTCTTGCAACTGATGGCTGCACTGCTAGTGAATATATATTTATGTATTAGGTGTATATCTACAATTTATTATACAGTTCATATTATATTTACATTTATTTTTCACTTCATGGATCCAATCATTTCCCCGTAGGGCTGGGTATAAAATATGTCTCATATTACAAATTCATGATGACTACACATCATCCTTGGTCCAATAAAATATATAATCAGGCCCCACACAGATAGCTCAAGTTGTCAGGACAATACACATAGGTCGTGGAAAAACCACTGTCAAATTCACGCCTTGCCATTCCACACACACTGGCAAGCCATATCATCCAAATAGTTACATTATGAAATATTAAAATTCATAACAAAAACAGACATCATACATACTACTATACTTACAACAAGCAAGTCTCAACAGTATGTAATTCATGCACACAGACCATTTATTAACTCAACTTTTGAGCCACTTGCATGATCGACAAATTCATCAATAGAGTAAAATATACTACTTTGCAAATAATTTCGTAAAACAATCCTAAATTGCTTTTTATCATTTTTTAAAACTGATATTTGACAGCAATGTGTTAAATAGCTTGATGCCTGAATATTACACTCCTCTCTGATTGGATGATAAATGTGTTGAAGGTGGTCGTTCCTTCTGGTCCCAATCACATAGACAGAGTCATTGGTTTGAAACTTATCCAAATTATTAACAACAAATATCACTGAGAGCAGATATACACATGGCATTGGCAGTATGTCAAGCTTTTTAAATAAATCTCTACATGTATGAGTTGGACCCACTCCCATCTTTATTCTTATTATTTTCTTTTGCGTAACAAAGCCCTTATGACTGTCTGTTGTATTTCCCCAATATGTTATTCCATATTTCACCACTGAATGATAATATACATAATATACAGCTTTAAAACTATTTATATTTAATACGAGGGTTGCAACTTTAATAGTGGCAACACTGCTGTAGAGACACCATGCAATGGAACCAAATAATGTCGCTAATACCACACGTTAGTTACATACCTACCTTACGCAAGAGCAAATTGACTCTACCTTCCCACATCATGTTAGCTGGCGGTCTAATGTAGTGTTGTCACGATGTTTTCAAAACAGGAACAGTGGAATTGGATAAAGATTGACTGTACCAGAGGCCATACAGCACGACGATGTCATCAAGGTCTTCAAGAGACTTGCGGAGTATCTGCATTGCCTTACAGAACAGTGGTAAGGTGGGTAAAAGCCTTCAACAAGGGACGACAAAATGTGGCAGACATGCGTCAGCCAGGTCGTCCTAGTGTCAGTGAAGAAGAGGTGTATGCTCTTTCCACGTTACTGGAGAGTGATCAACGCCATATGATTCGTGAGCTGGCCCGAGAGACAGGATTAGCACTTAGGACTGTGCTTCACATTCTGAAGGAATGCCTGAGCATGAGAAAAATTGCATCACGATGGGTTCCGCATGATTTGATGGAAATGTAAAAATGGCTATGATATGACGCTGCTCGTAACCACTTGGAGTGCTATGAGAGCGAAGGAGAGGCTTTGTTATGCTGTATCATTATGCTGGATGAGACATGGGCCAAATTGTACGAGCCACAATTGACATGCCAGTCGAATGAATGGCATCATTACGGGTCACCACAAAAATCAAAAGTTCATCAGAACCCCAGCAATGTGAAAGTTATGGTGATTCTCGTGTACGACTGTGATCATGTTATCATAATGCATACTGTTCCCTGACAGTAGACTGTCAATGCACAGTTGTTCATTTTTGGAACACAACCTGCCACCAGCTTTGAAAAAGAAGCGGCAACACTTTCTGCAGAACCCACCCATCATTTTGCAGGACAGTGCTCGGCCGCATGCAGCACAAGCTGTGGCTGATTTGTTCGATCGATGGAGCTGGGAAGTGGTGTACCATCCACCATACTCCCCGGACTTAAGCCCTTGTGTCTTCGACTTGATTTCGAAGATGAAGGAACCACTTTGTGGCATTCACTTCAGAACTGTTCCAGAGATTCTTCAGGCAGTAGACAGCTCCATTCGAACCATCAATACAACAGACACTGATAAGGGGATCCTATGACTTCCACATCACTGGCAGTGGGTTGTACACAATGCTGGTGACTACATTGAAGGACAGTAAAACTGCAAAACATGCATCTATTTTGTACCAGTTGTAAATAAATAGTTTCCACTATTAAAGTTCCAACCCTTGTATATACGTAGGATAATTTTAGCATTAGAAAACCAGCTGTGCTCAACTTGTGAAGAAAGAAATCTATATGTCCCTTATAGGTTAGATGACTGTCCAGCTGCAAACCGAGAAATTTTATCATTTCTACTTCTTTCAGCTTTTTGTTAAAAAACAATGTATACAGAGGGTAGCTTGTAGCTGCTGTTGGGGTGAATTTTATCATTTTTGTTTTATCCAGATTTAGCACAAATTGATTATTTTGAAACCACATAAACATGTGATTAAAAAGAACATCCAATTTTATTTTTAAATTATAGTAGTCTTTAGCTGTGCAGACTGCTTTTACCGGTTCTCACGGTCTCTTTGCTTGCAGATTTCTTATATATTTTTTCTTCTACCCTGAAGATGGAAGCGATACGTTCCTCCGAAACGTCGGTTAACACCACAGATACACGGTGCCAAATCCCAGAAGACTGATTTCTTCATACTAATTTGTTGTCTGCACAGTTTTATAATTTTATTACACCATCATACCCTGAAGAGTTTTTTATTTTAATTTGCTAATTGTTTCCTCTTCTGCAACTAAATTAAGATTCATGTCTGGAATACCATTTGAGAAATGGGAATGCAAATATGACATTGCAGTATAAACATTAGTTTTCTTAATATTAAGATTTTTGGTTATTGATGTGAAATATTTATTAAAACTATGAGCTGCTTCTTCATTCTGATTGTTGGTCCTACCTGTTTCAGTGCTGATAATGTTCCAGGTAGTTTTTATTTTGTTTTCAGCTGATGTGATTAACTGATTATAATATTTCCTTTTGGCTCCTCTTATTACTCTTCTTAATATCTATGATTATAAACTTTTTCAAACGTCAATAGCCCAGACCGATTCTGTAAAAGACCTGGGAGTGTTTATTGATGCTAAGCTATATTTCCATGACAAGGTCAATTACATTTTCTTTCAATGTGCAAAACTATTGGGTCTAGTTCATAATATTACCTTCAATTTCTCTTCACTAGACTGTATGTTCGGATTGTACACTACGTTAGTTAGGTCTAAGCTTGAATATGCGTCCGTAGTCTGGAATTCGATTACGTCAACTGATGCCAACAAGCTGGATCGCATCCAGCAGAGGTTTGCGGCCCTTTGTTTTAAACGTTTCTTTCCTCAAGTTCATTACAATTATTCTCTTGCTCTTGAGGAGTTAAAATTGCATACTTTATGTACTAGGAGACATTGCCTTGATGCTCTCTTTCTTATTCAAGTTTATTTTGGCTCGAAATTCTGCCCTTCTCTCCTGGAAATTGTTGGTCTCGAGTTCCTGCTCTGTATATCAGAGATTTTGCATTGTTCAATGTTTGCTCCTTATTTAAAAATTGTCCTTCTGCTAGATGCGCAGCAGCTGCTAATGTTGTCTGCAGGGATGTTGACGTATTCGGAGCCAAGAATGTTCTACCTGAACAAATTTTAAATATAGTATAACTGTTAGTATTTTTATTATTTGCATGTCCAGTAAAACAAAATGAATTACATATATTATTATTATCCTCTGAAAATCTATACTATTCATTTCTTAATTAAATATTTATGTTTCATTCCTCAATTCGTAATAACACTTAGTTTAATGATAATGAAATTATTATTACTGTCATAATTATCAGCTATTTGTTTGCTTACTTTTACTTTATTCATTATTATTGTAAATTGTATTCGACTTTTAATAAGATTGTGTATAATGTCATTCATTATTCTGCACTGTGCTGTGTCTGTAATTGGCCTTGCGCCTGTTGACTCGGCACATTAATGATAAAGAATCGAATTGAATATCATGCAGTAGGATTTATAGTATGATTTAAACAAATAGTTGTAACTGTTTCAACAGAGAATGAACAAGGATTCTTTCCGTCTGCAGGAGGTACGTATACCAGCTGTTATCCAGCCATTATCCTTGAGTTTATTTGTTACATTTTGCTTTGGAAAGCGTGACTCTTAGACAAGTAAATACTTATTTAAAAATGAGTTGAATATTTCGTTTACATCATGAAGTATATATATATTTTCCCATTTTTCATTAGATAGTTTATTAAGAAATTGAGCAATTGAGTCTTCATTTACTAATCTTCTTGTGATTCCCTGCACTTTTTTCTTCTCTAGGAAATTGATATTTTTTAGTATCATGATCTGATGGTCCATCACTAATAGAGATTACTTCATATGAATTTATCCTTGCCTTATCTATAAAAATATTATCAACTGCAGAGCTTTTGGTCTCAGTTATTCTATACGATTGCAACAGAACTAATAGCTGTGTTTTACGAGTTGACTCTTCTAAAAAATTTACATTAAAATCACATATTATAAATTCAATTTTTGGTTTAAAGAGTAATTTGAGTACTTTATCCAACTTATTTACAAAGTACTCAAAATTCCCACAAGGTGACCTATATATACACAGTACAAATATGTTAGTTTTAGCTAAAGAAATCTTAAGTGAACAAATTTCTATGTTCTTTTCATCACAGAACTGTGCTAAATTTATAGCAGTAAATTTTATATCTGATCTTATGTATATACAAACACCTCCTGCCTGAAGAATCGTACGGGTATCCTTTGTTCCCAATACATAATTCTGGAAATTGTTGTATATGATATGATTAAAAACACAAAGACAAAGATAAAATTAAAATGTGAAAATAGAAATATTACAAATATAAATAGCATAAAAATTAATTGTATGTTGTATTTAAAATAGGTTAGATGCTGTGCTTGGTCACATACAATCTTCAAGAGACATGTGTATGCTGAAAAGGGCGTGTTTTATGCTGTTTATCATTTGTTGTTTTGTAGATCATATATGCTATTGTATGGTTTAAAATCTTGGTTGTTATTTCTTCCACTTCTCACTCTTATCCTAGATTATCATGGAAGCTTAGATGTTTTAGAAATGTAGGCTTGAATGTTGACCCCTCTTGATGTTTATGTAATTGCAATACAGCCATCAGTTGCAAGAATACACATCCATATTATAACCAATTTTAATACTTGATTTATGTTATTTATCAACCCTCAGCTCATCTATCACTGTATCAGAAGGGAACTTGCTATATGGGTATCAAGGTATTTAAAAATCTTCCTTTATACTTAAAGCAAATTATACAATAATTGTAAAGGTTTTAAATCGGCTTTGAAGGATTTTTTGTGTTGCTCTTCATTTTATACATTGGAAGAATATTTTGATTTTGAATGTGGTTAAAATAAAGATATAATTTCTTTGTACTAAGTGATTAATCATATATAGTTTTTAATATTAGGTTTTTGGTATTGTTTTTGTGCCCATAAATGTAATGATATTGTGTAGTATTACTTGATTATATGTATGTTTGTACTGTTTTTTTAATTTATTATGACAATTTCCACATCCTTATACCTTGTATGGATCTGTGGAAATAAAGGTATATGAGTATGTTCATGAGTGAAGCACAATAGACCATTGTAGGTCGCGGGGCAAGGGCCAAGAAGGCCCACCCCTTATACATTCATTCATGTTCATGATGGCCTAATTTTATGGTCAAAACATGTAGAACTGTTATGTTTATATTAAATATGTAAGATATATACCAACACCTCTTGTCTTTATTGAAGTTATTCCCATGTTACTTGTGTCGACAGTCATAATATAAGCAAGTAAATATTATATACACAACAGGATGCAGTCTATAATGTTTATTGTTAAATAAACCACAGATGAATAGAGGAGAGTGCTGAAATGAAGTTTTTATACAAAATTAAGGTACATTTTATAATAATAGGGATATATCTAATAAATTGATGTGATGTGGCGGCACACATGAGCAGAATTTGCGAAGTTCACCTGTTTTACTTGAGGGTAAAGAAAAAGGCAAAAAAAAAAGTTGGCCTTATGCTTCATGAAGCTCTGTGCCATGGTGACATATGGGGAGTGCAATTATAGCTCCATTTTTGACCTTCGCACTGCATGGAGTTGAGATAAAAATATTACATATCAGACTCACCAGATGGTTAACTTTTCACCTCCAGTGTGACTTCCTCTTGCAGACATCCACAAATACCAACTGGTATCCTGGAGTAGGAAAGAAGTGTTTCTTCCAAAACTGCTTGATGTATGAACCCACCACCATACTTACAGACACACATACCTATACCAAAGACAGTGATATAATAGTTGCCTTCCCTGCTGAAAGCAAGCTGTGATCATAATCTGTGATTTTGTTGCAGGCAACAGGAAGGAGTTCTTGGCGATTGATAATGATGGCACCACATAATTGGTCTCATCATATCAAGTCATCAGCTGATCTGATTGATAGATGAAACATAAATTACCACAATAACTGGCTTCCATTCCCACTTCTTTCACTGTGATCTTGAAATTAATTTATTTTTTAACTGGTTTGAGGTCTATATGTATTTTTAATCCAAGACACTCCAGAGGCCTGGTTTGTGTTCAAACTTTAAAACCACTGGGCTTAACGCATTCCATTGAGTCTGAGAGTATGACAAGGAACCCTTTTTATAGTAAATTTATTTGCACACACAAGAAAACTTTAAAAAGAATGGTTGTTTTGGTTAGCATCTTGTTTTGTCAGATTTGGAATCCAATCTGCATGGAAACTGCAGCTGAAGTAATGTAGATTGTTGAGGCTCTGTGCTTCAAGCCTGAAGGTCATGGGTTTGATCCCCGATGAGGTAATTGGATTTTTCAGTTGCCCCAATCTTTCTGGCCGCGTTATGACCCTGGGGTCGACTGAGCCTCTAACAGAAAAATAAGTACCAGGAATCTTCCTGTGGGTAAAGGGTGGCCAAGGCAGACGGCCTTGCTACCATCTGTGAGCTAGCTGACTGGAAAAATGTGGAAAACTTGATGTCTTTCAACTAACCCTATGGGCTTCCATGACCTGTTACAGGGATAGTTTTGCCCCCCCCCTTTTTTTAATTGAAACTACAGCAGTTTGGTTGAGTGCAGAAGGAAGACATTACAGACATTTTATGTGTATTGGAGGAGGAAATATTTCTTGCCATGTACATACGTGGGTTACTTCAAAAGTCATGGCAACTATTTTTTTGGGGGGGGGGGCAAACACGTTACAGTGAAGAAAGTTCAAAATATACTTATGAAAGGGCATGATATACCCCTCCAATTGGCTTAGTCAGATCAGGTAGATGTGAAGGGGCGTAGGTATAGTAGGCAAGAAAATTTGCTCATTACAGAATTATTGTTTTTCTTTTTTTCATTCTTTAATCCTGAAAAAAATTCAGTTGTGATTAAGAAATAAAAAAATCAATGTGAGTTAAATCTGAATTGTTACATTATCACTATGAGTCCTTTCTGCGGAATAACTTACGTCATGCAATTAGGAATAAACGTCCTGAACTGCTTAACAGTGTCATTGTCCTTCATGACAATGCAACCACCCTCACAGCAAACAGTGTCAAGAACCATTTATGACGTTGGGGATGGGCAGTAGTACACCATCCTCCATGTTCACCCGACCTTTTGCCATGTGACTATGACTTAATACCCAAATTGAAACAGCCATTGCGAGGGAAACGCTTTCGTACACGAGAGGACATTTACAACGCAGTTCGGCGTGAGATGACAAGATTTGGAGGTGGTGAAGCTGATGGTATTCACCGTCTTCCTCATCGCTGGCAGCGAGTACTTGATACACTTGGAGACTACTTTGAAAGTTGCTAGTTGTAATGTAAGAATTCAGATTTAACTCACATTTAATTTTTTATTTCTTAATCACAATTGAATTTTTCGAGGATTAAAGAATGAAAAAAAAAAGTCGTTCCATAATGTGCAATTTTTCTTGCCTATTATACCATCCCCCCTTCACATCCACCTCATCTGACTAAGCCAATTGGAGCAGTATATCATGCCCTTTCATAAGTATGTTTTGAACTTTCTTCACTGTAACATGTTTGCCTAAAAAAAATAGTTGCCATGACTTTTGAAGTAACCCACATTATACATACAACATGCTATTTATGAGAAGTCAAAGGTAAAGGTAAAAGAGTTGAAGTTGTCCCTGTGCTTAACTGATTAAGCACTACATCATGAAGGCATACTGGGGGAGTAGGTATATATATCCAGATTTTCTTGACCTCAGAACTAGCTGGAGGGGAGTGTTCAGCTTCATGCCTGGCTGCATTACCTCTGAGCCCCCAGATACCATCATATATAGGAGGTTGGGTGGACCTCAGAGCTATTCTGCACAATGTGGAGTGGAGAAAATTCTTGACCCCACCTGGACTCAAATTCCAATTCTTCGGTCATCCATCCTATAGCCAGTCGCTATACCAATTACACTGTCCTGGCTCTACTCTTATTCTGCTTAGCTCCATTTATAGGATAAAATCTTTTGGCTCATGTTAAGGGAATTGTGTAAGAATTATGGATAAACCATGAAGATACAAAGATGAACATTTCTAGAAAAAGGTCTTGAAAATACTAAATAATGAATGTTATAGAATTGTATTGTTTTACATAACAGCTGGTACACGTTAGGGAATGTTCCAGTGTGACACAATTAGGTACCGTGAGTTGGACATACAACTAAGATGGTGAGAGAAGAAATGTATATAGAAATTCTGTAGGGAAGTCTGTTTGAATGTGAACTGAAGAGGGAACTTTGGGACAGTCGCAGTCCCAAATTATATCTTTTCATAAATGACACACAACAGGATACATACCATAAAAGTAATAAATTGACATCCTTTATATTGTTTTCAACAGGCAAAAATGTATTCCTTAAGATGAAATTCTTCTTTATAACAAGTTTCATAATTGCTTACTATACTGAATATCAAACAGTTACTTGGAACCCCTAACAATGCTTCCTCCACTTCCCTGTCAGTGGGTTCTAGAGCACTTTCTATAATTGCCCCTAACCTCTTTGTGCTTTTCAGCCAGTCATGTCAGGGTTCAGCTGGGAAGATGAGACACGGCGCACGGTTCTTGAGGGGCGTGCTGCATTGGAGCGCACAGCAGAGAGCCTGGCACGTTCACAGCGTACAGCTGTGGAGACTGAACAGGTGGGGGAGGAAGTTGTGTCAGAGTTGAGTGCACAGAGACAGACATTACTGCGCAGCAAGCAGCGACTTTCAGACACAGATCATGAACTGTCGCAGACTCGTGTCCTGCTACGGAAGATGACCCTCAGTGTTCTCACAAACAAGATCATCCTCATTGTCATTATTCTGCTTGAGACATGTATCTTGGCTGCCGTTTGTTATATGAAATTCTTTCATCACTAATGAGGTGTGATGTGTCTACCTGCTATGTTGTGAAACGCTGAGCTCAGTAAGACTGTAAGGGGTTTTCCCTTATGTTAGCAGCATACTTTCAGTGGCATCATCAGTGGAAATCTTGGTTGCAGTTCCTGCAGATAGTTTTTGACTGCTCAGATTATCCCTTTTGTGGGGCAGGTGGTATAGCAGAATATTTGTTGTGTTCTTATGAAGGAATGTGGCCTGTAGCTAGCCACTGCTATATCTCATTGTCTCTATTCCATATGCCATTGTGATGGCCTTGGGCTCAGTTAATGCAACCCCAGAGATATAATGGCCTGTGCCTGAAATATATTGTTGTGGCTGGCATACATCAACAAGGAGATGAGATAAATGTTCATAAAGCAGCATGTCTGCTGACTTGTCACAGCACAGGGGTTTTGAGTTTATCATCTCCTGTACAGGTGATGCAAGACAGCAGCATGACACATTTCACTGCTCTGTGTCTGGCCATCAGTGGGGAGGTCATGGTAGATCGCATCTTGTAGCAGAGTATGGGCCTTGTCACAATTGTGTGCTTCTTGCTGTAGTCACCTGCTGACATTTCTCCATCTGTCACGGGAAAACTATGGGTCCCTCGTATAGATGTTCCAGCAGGCAGAAGAATGTAAGTGGCTTGATGAAAGGAAAGAGTACAAGATTTCTGATTGATGGCTGAGGTGATGGTGTCACAGGGGCGTAATGCTAGGAACGCTGAGCCCAAAGCCCTGCTGCTAATGGATGGCCATCACTATGGTCAGCCATATGGAACAGAAGTACTGAAATCCAGCAGTGGCTGCTAAATACATGCCATGTTCCTTCAAAAGAACGCAATAAACATGCTGCTATATCTGTCCCATGAGACTGACAGTTTGAGTAGTCCAGAACTGTCATGAGATCACTGAAGATGCCACTGCTTTCTTGAGATATGGCACTCAGATCCATTGCATGAAAGGCAGATTTGCATGGAGAAACATTCCAGAAAAAACTGCTGCATTGCTGGGGAAATGTTTCGGGGAACACACGTTTGTACATAGTGAAGAAGGCAATGCTAACTTGCAAGTGGACAGTGTTTACATGAGTGGATAGAAATGTGGTTTTTGAAGGAACGTGTTTATGGTTGAATAAACCTGAGTTCCTGACACATAAAGGACTGGATCATTGTAGTGTCACAATAAAGTGATAACATCATTTGCAGCTGACGTGCATCAGGTCAAAAATGAAATGTGTAGAATTGCATATATGAAGGGTCTGACTCGCGTTTCGGTTTGTTCATGTGAAAGTTGAGGGAAGGGGAGTAAATGTGAATGTGCAGGAGAAGAACTGTCAGTGTCTCATTAAAGTTTCTTTGGTTTTGAAGAACAGAGGTGCTTTTAATGCAGATAATGTATTAGCAGTCACTAATGAAATGTGTCTAAGCAACCGACGATTCATTACCAGGCCTTCAAGTGCCCACTCTATCCAAATCCATATGAAACCAGTCCACACAAGTGTATCATGTCTGTGAGATCCAATTTAATATTATCTCCTCGTATAGGTTTTAGTTTTCGTAGTGATCTTTTTACTCCAGGGTTTCCCACTAATATTTTGTGTGCACTTCTTATCTGTGTCTCCACATCTCTGATCACAGATGGTATAATTTTCTGCTGTCTTTGGCTTGAAACACATTTCACCACATATAGTGTGTGTCACATAACTTCGAACAAGGCTTGCATTCCTAGTCAAATCCCATGCATAGCTTGTGGTGGGAGGAGTTTCTTAACACTCGTTCTTCCACTGGCAGCCTGTCACTTCTCACTCTCTCCACCCCCTTGTCCGAAATTGTTCTTCTGCGCATTCAATAATACTCTTGGCCTTGTTCAAAGTTATGTGACACTTGCTATAATGGGTTCTCATTTGTCTTATTTATGATTCCCTGTCTACTGCTGTGTTGTGCTGCCTATATTAATATGAATTCTCCTGAATCTGATCCAGCTTCAGTATTTCTGCTTATCACACTCGGGTTGTACAGGACATGCACCCATGGGAAAGCGACATACTGGCTCATGTGAGAGTCTGGACTTACTCATGCAACTTCACTTCTGACTGGTTTCCTCGGGGAAGCAATATCGTACTGAGCTGACCCTGATGCTAAGTAACTTACGCAGTTGATACAATGTTGGATAACCCATCAGTTTCTAACCAGTGTGCCAAATATTTCAACGAAGTGACAGTCCTACTGGCTTTCAAGTACACCACCAATCCTAGTGCAACAGGATGCTCCAAAATTGCTGTAATTACGTGTCCGAGAGTAAGCGTTAATCAGATCAGTTCATGGACAGTGCCTCTGATATTTGATCACTGATAGATGTACAGGCAGGACACCAGAGAAAGAACGCCTATATTAGAGAGTAGTTATCCAAGGAATATTTATGTATTTTCAAATTCTAAGTTGTGCAAACTACAGGTATCTACATAGCTCCACCATTAGCATAAGGCTTATAGCTTTGCAAATTTATGTAAAAAGTGTTTAGATGTAAAGTCACGTTTGTTTCCTCTCCCCCCTCCCCAGTCTGCTGTTAGGTTGTATCTACATACAAGTGACCTCACGTGTATCAATCGAAAACCAAAACTGTCATCGGATTTTAATAGAGATTATTTTACGGCAGGTTCCACACATGATCGCACAAATTGCCAAATAGCTGACTGACTTATCACACAGCTAGCACGAACTGGAAAGAATTGGGAAGGAAGCGGTCCTCGCCTAATCGAGGTACTTCTCCGGCATTTTCCAGGAGAGATTGGGAAAAACGCGAAAAACATTCAGGATAGCAGGTGTACCGGGTTGAATTCGAACAGGGCACATCTCTAATAAAGTCTAGAGTGTTAACGCTACGCCAGTTTGTTCTGTCTCTTGTTAGCCACGTAATATATATATGCCTGCATTTACATTCATGAACGGGTCGCTAGTTACTCGCAAACTAGCGGCAGAGTTTTGTATTACAGTGCGTACAATCAAGTGCGCGCCGCGGCTGCAATTTGCCGTGAGTCATACCACCGCAGAACGGATGCAGTCGCGGGGAGTGTTGCAACTCC
>NW_019725846.1:211992-216436 GCF_002891405.2 Cryptotermes secundus
TAACAATTGTTACACTTAAGACGGTGTTTGTCTCATATATATTGTGTGAGTGTAACAGGATGCTCAAATATAATATTGTAAACATTTAAAAAATTAATATAACAAATTTCAGTTCTTTCCCTTTACATGATTTGCATCTGTAGAGAGGGCAGGTTGTTGGACTGCACCCCGGTCACCTGGGCAGTCGTAAAGTGCGAGCCACTGACGTAATTTTGGGGGGGGGGGGGAGTCAGGGTAAACCTTGCTTAAAAAGGAGGCCGCAAATACGAGTCGCGGAGGCGGGCCCTGGAAATATCTTGCTGAAAATGAAGCGCCCTGAAACAAACCAGACGGTGTCGACCCTCATCTACCCTCATTTCCAGCCCTGAATACCGTATGTGTTGGGTATTCCCCGGGCTGTTCTACTAAACCAGTTCTGAAAAAACATTTCTTCTCAAGGTCGAAGCAGTCAGACAGGCTGGAGAACTTCACGGATAACCGACATACCCTGTGTACGCTCAGTCACATTTCATTTCACTCACGTTCCGTGAATCTTGAGGAGACTGACACCACCCCTTCTTGAGGCAATAGTTTCTCAGTTAGTATACAAATCGCCTGCATTTTATGGAACCCCATGGTTCTTTACCTTGTTCACAACAGCCGGTCTTAACTACTCATATTTCCAAAGAGCAGAATCCTTCTTGAGAAGCTTGTAGCTGCTCAGCTAGTCAACAAATTCAGAAGGTTCATAAGCGTATTCACAAGAGCCTGTTACTTGTCTCTATAGTGAGTCAAATGAATATAGTCCACACACTCCCACCCTGATTTCAGACTCATTTTAATATCACCCACCCATCTACAATTCGGTCTTTCAAGTAATTTCTTTCCTTAACCATTCACAACCACCATTTCCTATGCAATTATCTACTTCCCATGCGTGCTACACGCCCCTTCAATTCCATTTTTCTTGATTTGACGAGCTTAATAATATTTGGCAAAGAAAAATTATGAAGGCGCTCTTTATGGTGAGTAATTCAGCACTATAATTCAGATGGCCACAGGCATGAGGCTGTCTGATGCAACGAGTATACTCGGTAGTGTCCATGAAGCGATTACGCATCGTTCTATAATTCATCACAACACATGAATATCACTCGCCGGTGTTCTCTTCTGCTACATGTTTACAGCTGATTCGGAGGAATGTGTCGCCACCATCTTCAGGGTATAAGAGTGGCTATTGTAACTGAATCATCTGCGGTATTTATCGACCCATCGAGGTATGCGGTGCTCTGCTACCTAAAAACAGATGACAACACTTACTTCGAAACCATTTTCCAATTAATGATAATTCAGAGATCACCACGTAACATTAGATAAGCCAAGAATCACCAAACCTGAAATTTCTCACGGCTTTGGTGACGACGCAACTTCAAGCTGTGTTCACTTGACGCTTTGCACCGCTGCTGGTGATCTGTCTAGAACATAATCACACTGCAGAAGGCGACTGTTTTGCATGGACATTCAGCAACGCGGTACCGGGCAGGTTAACTCAGTGGTGCCACTTACCGAGTATTAAATCGTGTGGAAATTTTTGTTGGATTTTTGGGTTTCATGGCGGTAGCAATGATGAATGCGGTCTTCTGCGTTGTAACACGGGGTAGTTCGGAGGGAGGTCAACGCTTCGAAGGAACTTATCGCCTCCATCTTCGGGTTAAAAAAGCTAAGCCAAGCAAGAAACCAGTAAGCGGTAAGCTTCTTCCTCGCGTAGCTTACTCTTCGACCTTGAAGATCGAGGTGATATGTTCTTTCGAAACGTTCGTCTCTCAACGACACGGTGTGACAACCCAGAAAATCTTACTCTTCATGTGGTAATTTGTAAAGACTTCTTCAAGGGTACGTCACCCTTCGAGTAGGAACCCTTATGGAAGAAACGCCCTGTGTGTTCAGTGAGAGCTCGGTATGGAATTCTGGGGTTCCCATCTCACGTTAAGAACAAGATCTAGTAACTCTGTAACGTAACGATCTCCAGATTACTGGGCGCTACATTCACTGCGAGGCTACAGCTCATTTGCTTGGAAAATTTGAAAAAAAACCACGAAAATCAGTATACGAGATATCTTGGCTGAGATTCGAACCGAGAACCTTCCGAATGCGAGTCTAAGGGCGGCCGCACACAAACTGCGTCAAGACAGGCATCAGGACATGAGGACAAAAGACGCAGTCTTGCTTCATTCGTGATTCGTCAGCATCATTACTCAGACCGGTGTGCGGCGGTTTTCATAATCTCATGCGTTTCAACTGTGCTCCTTTCTTTGCGTCATGTCGCAGACATCGTGTCTTGACTGTTACATGTCTTGACGCATGCCAGTGTGCGGCCTACCTAAAGTGTTACCGCTGTGCCAATTTGCTCAGTACCTTCCTGCTGTTAATTTAGGTATAATACAGTAAATTATTTTCAATTTTAATTTTTCGCCTTCTTATTTCATAGGTTACCGAAGTCCTATGGCTTATGCAGGGCACAGTGTTGCATTCGTGGCTCCTGTTTAAGGCCAAGGGGATTTCAGAGACGATTACGTTGTCAAAACACGGCTCCAGATGACTTTATAGGGTTACAATGTGCAAATGGAACATAATTCAGTGTTTCCTAAGCGAATTTGGTTTCACCACAGCTCAGAATATTTCGAGGCGAAACCGTCATGTAAATGCAATGGCCAGGAAGTCATCAACACCGCACGGGTAAACAAAGAAAGAATTTCAGGCTGACAAAACTGCATCTTGGCTTGTAATATTGGAATTTGGTTATGATCAAGTAGCCTTCGAGTTCCGTGAAGGGAACTCTTTAAGCAAGTCAATACAGAGCGCTAACAGAAGCCACGGATGGGGCACCCTGTTACCACAGAATTATTTCGAATTATCACTCCAATATGCATATTTATCCCGTTTGGCCAAAGAACGATGCACTAATTCCCACACAAGCGTGCCCTCGCACAACAGCGAGAGATCACACCTCCACAGGATCAGAACGTCACGGGACACTTTGCTTTGGGAGAGGTCGGGGGCACCTGCGTCACCATTTCCTGTGTGCACGCTTGTTACGGCGCAAGAGAGAGCCGTTAGTATCAAGCCAGATTCATGGACCTTGTTAGGTGCACTTCAGAACCACCTGTTGATTTCCTCTTGTCCGTCCTTCCGCAAGTAGCAGCGCCCACCTCCACAGGATCAGAACGTCACGGGACACTTTGCTTTGGGAGAGGTCGGGGGCACCTGCGTCACCATTTCCTGTGTGCACGCTTGTTACGGCGCAAGAGAGAGCCGTTAGTATCAAGCCAGATTCACGGACCTTGTTAGGTGCACTTCAGAACCACCTGTTGATTTCCTCTTGTCCGTCCTTCCGCAAGTAGCAGCGCCCAAACTACCTGACAACAACCAGATGCGGCACGGTAAACCTGCACTAAAATCCTGTCACATTTTTGGTTTGGATATTTTTAAGGGCCGCGTTACTTAGGTACAGTCGATATAGCGCAGTGGATATAACGATGGATTACCGCCTGGGCGACCGGCGTTCAATTCCCGGAAGGCGCAAGAGACTTTTCGTCACAGCGTCTAGACCAGCTCTGCTGCCCACGCAGTCTCTTACTCAATAGGCAGCGGAAGTTCTTTCCACTTGGGTAAAGCGGCCGGGGCGTGACCCTCACCACTCACCTCCATCTAGTGGCGTCTTCAAGAATGGTGGAGCTATACCTCCACTCCCGCATACGTCTTCATGACGTAATGCTTAATTAATTAGGCGCAGAAACAAATGTCACGTTTATTTAGTTAACTCAGCGAAAAGCCTCAAATCGGTAAGCGAGAATGACGCTTGGAAAATTCTCTGAACAGAACCGGAAGTGGCGAATCCTCAGTTCGGTTGCACTGTTTCAGCGTGAGAATGCTGCAACCAGTTGACTGAGCTCCGTGTCATGAGTCACTGGAGAATAAGCAGAGAGTGAAGGAGGACAAATATCATTATCTTGTTCGGCGCTTGTCTCGAAAAAAACACTGCCTTCATTTTAGTCCCTTCTCTAACACGGCAGCCAGGATAGCTCAGTCGGTATAGCGACGGGCTACGGGCTGCACGGCCGGGGTTCGATTCCCGACAGNCAAGAGCTTTTTCGTTACCCCACAGCATCCAGACCGGCTCTGGTGCCTACGCGGAGGTTCTTTCCACTGGGGTAAAGCGGCCTGGACGTGAAGCTAACCACTCACCTCCAGCTAGTGCCGGGGTAAAGAATGGTGGAGCGATACCTCCACTCCTCCACACGTCTTAATTAAGCAGAGGGACAGCTTTACCTTTACGTGCAAATAAAAATGTAGTTAGTTTGAATCTGTGGTTATCGCGGCGATTATTATGAAGAGTTCTATGTTCTGGAATGTGACGCCATGTGGTCCGGTAGAAAGCCAAAGCCGTTTCGGAAGATCGTAGTGC
>NW_019725847.1:0-16407 GCF_002891405.2 Cryptotermes secundus
TCACCCATGATGAGTAGCAGCGGCATGGAGTGCTTGAATATAGTGGTCATATAAACAGAGTTAGGGCTATGTATACTCTAAAGCGGACAGCATTTTCTTTTTTTTTTCTCTCTCTTCTTCTTCTTCTTCTTCTATTCCTGTTGCTCCCACTTGGTGCATAGGGCATCCGTGAAACGCTTCGTTTCGCTTCAGTATCTTAATCTTAGACAGTCGGTAGGACTCCTTGGACGGGGGATAAGCTCGTCGCAAAGCAGCTACCTAACACAAACACAGAATAAACACGAACAGACATTCATGCCTTGGGTGGAATTCGAACCCACCATCCCAGTCTTCCAGCGGGAGAAAATATTTCATGCCTTGACTGCGTTGCCACTGTGATGGGCAGTCTGCATAATAGCTAATAAATTAATGAATTGTTCTCGGAAAGCTAAAAGTCTTTCAGCTTTTTCATGAAATTGCATGTCCTTTATGGGAACTGCAACTCTCTTACAATGCCCATGAGAGTCAGTCACTAGACCCTATTCTTATCCATATGAATCCAGTCCCTAATTATAACACATGTAAATTACATTTAAATTTAAAGTTAATATTATCCTCCAGTGCAAACCTTGGTGTCCGATATTTCGTCGTGCCGTTGTGTGTACCGATCTGTATTTATTACACATCTGCCATCTGCAAGATGCGTGATGCATGCCACAAGCACATAACCTAACTCGATGTCCTCCTTGTAATGACAAATTTATGTATGTTGAATAAAATTGAGTATAATAACAATTAAAATTCTATACATTTAAATGTGTTTCAGAAACTGGGAAATCCAGTGCAACTCTCCCAGGCAATTGTTATTTACGCCTTCTACACTGTAAACGTATTTATTTTCTGCTGGTTCGGAAGCGAGCTGAGTGACCAGGAAAGTATTTTAAAGTAAAATGTAATGTATTTAAGTAATTCGATAAATTCTTTTTCTTAATAAATATAGGGGGTATACAGATAAATAAGTATCACTACACCTAACCCAGAAAGCGACAAGTGATAATTCTTCAGCCTGGTTATTGACAGATTCTTTATGAAATAAGCTACAATATTTCGAAGTGCCAGGCAAGGAAGTGACTGCGAAGGGGTCTTTGGAGCGAAGAATAGCTGCATGGGTTAAAAGAAGTTAAGAAACCTACATTAACATGTGCGGTTATTTGATTTCCTCATGAAAATAACAGTTTACGTCTTCATTCTATAATAGAATTAGCAGAAAAGTTATTCAAGAAGTTCCGGGAATTTGTCATTTAAGGGTCTGTTTCCTTTTCAACTACCTATGACCTATATCACGAAATACTTGGGAGCTGTAAACCATTCTTGAATGTATGTTTGAATGTACAAGGGGTGGGCCTTCTCGGCCCTTGCACCGCGACCTACAGTGGTCTATTGTGCATCTAAAGCATTCTTACAACAGATTCTATTTCGGCAGTAAAATTATTCAGTAACCGGGTGTACGTATTGCATTTTCCTGAAAATTTTTCTTTCGCAGTTTGTGAACCTGTTTTGCATTGTTGCAGGCTGAGAGAGTGAGAGACGCGGCTTTTGGCTGTGATTGGGTGGGAACTCCTTTGACTTTCCTCCGCTGTCTCAGCTTCGTCATTAAGATGGCGAATAAGGAATTCGTGCTGACTGCTGGGAAATTTGTTCCCGTATCCAACGCAACCATGATGAATGTAAGAAAATATGTTTTTATTTTATAAAGACACACGGAGGAACCAATTTCCAACAGAGTCTGATGAGTCGAATATTTATGACATGTATTGCACTGATATATTTCAGGAATTATATGACCACGTCATATTTTGTAGTCCGAAAGACCTATCGCCATGTTTGAATGTCAAGTGCTACACAGATATTAAGAGAAAAAGAACGGGGTTGATCCTTCTTAAATGAATATTTGAAGAACATGGACTTTGAAATATTGATTAAATATTACTGGTACAATTTTCCCTCGCTAATACTTCTCATTAAAAATTATATAAGAATATTAAAAGGGTAAGACGAGGTGCTTAAAAACTTTGAAATTTTTTCACAGTTATCTGAACCCGAATGAAACACTTCATGTTTCTGTGTTCACAGATGATGCAACAGTCGGTCTCTCTCTTCATGTTCATGCTGCAGATGAAGGAAAAAGAAGAAGACCTGAAGGCATTAGATTGAATTATAGATTTGTAGTGAACAGACGTAATTTGTAGCAAGAGAAATATTCAGTAATCTTGCACGTTCGTAGCAACATTACACACGCCAAAGAATATGAAGCTCTATGTAATGTGTCTTTTTACACAGATATAAAATTGTAATGTATTGTCACGTTTTGGGTGGGATGCGTGAAGAAAATAACGAGTTCTAGTTCGGATGTTTGGATTTATTAACACTTCAGTTACAGGTTCTCTTAATATCACTTAAATACAGCGCTATCGCCAGTTTCCACACTTTCCAGTCCAACGTTGTACACGCACTAGGATTCTCAGTTCCCACTCGTCGTCTCCCAGCAACGGATCTCAACCCAGAAACTAGCACTTGAAATTACTTTTATTTTACTTACAAAATACTTTGAAGTCTTATTGTTATTTCGTCTTCAGTCATTCTGGAATCTCGGAACTAACAATAGTGGACTCACTGCTCCAGAGTACGACTGGCTCTTAACTGCCCCTGAAATAATATTGTCACTGCCTTCACTTGTCTTATTAGCGCTCTGCACAGACAGACGCCACGGGGGACACCGTCTCTATTGTTGATGACGTCTCTGCTTAAGGGGAAATGCGTTTACAGAGCCAATGCTTACAAGCGGGTTACATGATTCCTTTACTTTACAGTTGTTTAGCGCAGATGGCACAGAAAAGACAGCCTCATCTATTGTTGCGTACCATAGAAACACACGTTTTACCAAGAATCTATCTCCACGGGAACTTGTTTACCAATACGTTGCCTATCAGTGGCTGTACATGTAACAATATGTTGTGTGTAGTGAAACTTAAGTAAACATTCTTAAAAAATACGAATATACCGTCACGATTATAAATCTTAATTATTCTTGCACACAAAGTAATTATGGATCTATACCTTCACTCCTCCGCGTACCTTCATGGTGTAGTGCTTAATTAGTTAAACACAGGAACAATTTTACCTTTCACACACCGAGTATTATACATAATTTAAAGATAAAGTAAGCTGCTACTGCATTAGCAATTTAACTTACACATTGCCTCTATATGAACTGGATTCTCATTGGAAGAACAAATTTTATGTGAATTGCGTCTGCCCCAGTAAATTTCAAATCTTCTACCCGTAAAGCACATGACTACATTTGACTTTGCCAAAGTCCAGGTGTATCTAGCTTTCCGATGAGTTCCTGTTTTATATTTTTATTCTCTTTTGAAGTCACCTGTTTGGTGTATTTATATTTTATTATTTCTCTTAAAACCCACTCGTCTGCATTTTCCATCTTAGTTGATATTGGTACAAGACGAACCGTGTATACTGTGAAATCAATTATCCTCCCTTCCTATTTACTTTATTAATTTCTCACGTAACGGTTCTTTGTGCAGTACAGTGTACTGGGTGTACGCTGTCCTCACTGTGTCCCACTCGTGTATCTTTGTGTGAGGCATGCTGATTGTGGGTATCTCATATGTTCAACAAGGAAACGAATTATGAAATGATCCTAATTTCCGTGACACGCGTTCTTAACTTGTAAGCATTACTTCTTCTTTGTGCAGGCAGCGTGTTGGTACGTATAGACACAGAGAAGTGTGCCATGTGCATTTTTGTCCTACACACGAACTGTCACGCGCACAGATGCAGTGATTCACGATAATCCATTTTGTTTTTTATTACGGGGGTTTACTTTATTTTTAATAACCTGGTGAATTCACACTCCAATATATGTATCCATTGATGGCATATAACCATCACGTGACATGATTTTTACATGAATATCGTATAAACTGTATTTCCTAAACCCTATTTATAATCAGCATGCACTATATATAAACACAAGCCAAGCTGGAAGGTATGGAGTGCTGGCCTTTCCTAGGTTGAACGCTGTGTTGTTCACTCTGCAGGCATTCATCCTGTATGTGTTTCTCGCAATAGAGGAGGCAGTCTGGAAATCAAGAGCACTGAAACACATGCACAGCAGAGAACGTTGTGTATTCTTCCATCGCAACAGTGACTCCCGCCCAACAATGCAAAGTGGCAGTGGGAACATGTTATTCGTGCTGTCAGCTGCCACATTAGTGCCTGTATCCAAGACGACCAAGATGAACGTAGGATCTCCATTATTATTTGATAAATGAAGACGGGGGAACGTACTTTACACCACAGTGTCATGAATACAACAACACATGTTGTGTACACCATACGTACACATCAGTTGACTGCCGCCATGATGCTGTTCCACGCGGTTATTGGCTGTGAAGGGAGAGTGGAGAGTGAAAATCTTCATTCCAGATTTCGGTAAAGTTTCCCGTGAAGAAACATTTTTAAACGTAAATTTACCATGTTTAGTTTCTGTATAACGCTGACGGAGGGAAATATCAGAATGGAATATCGGACACAGTAGAGCAAGTTGTTGGTCTATACTGAACCAAATTATCCTCCAGTGCGCTTTTTATGATAGGCTGCGCTTGAAGGTAATATCGAGTACCTATTTATCCGGTCCCGAGGGTTCTATTATACGCGGCCTTCCAAACACGCCTTTGTTTCAGTACCTAAAGTACTGCAACTGTTTGAAGAGCTCAAAATATTTTAGCCTCAGTGTACTGAGGGCTGTACTTATAACAAAACTAGATCATTTTGCTTCTCGTTTATCTCATTGGACATATTCAGCTGAACTTTTTCTCCATTACGTTCGTCCAGCTATGAGCCACCAAACAGTCCATTTCTATCAGAGGCTGCTAGGAGTGTTTGCTATTCAGGGTGATTTTAAATGTTTGGGATGATAAGAAATTAGTGTGTTTTGTTGTTGGTTACGGATACAATAATGAAAACATTTGAAAACTTCATGACAACCGTTAAGTTTATCAGTTGTTGTACGATATTTGTTTAATTAATTACTGCGCAACTGTTAGCGCCATATTTGAATTCATCTTATGTGAGATGCAGCTGTAAATTTTGGAAGTTTGATACGGACTATGAGATGCTGTTTCGAAATTTCGAAGGGACGGTAGCATGGGACGTTCATGTACTTAAACTTCATCTACTTCTACATGAGGAAAATTCATATGGGACAAGGTCCGGGTCTCTAAGGAGACAAACAATTGGTGCTGCTCGTCCTACTGAAACCTACCGCACACGAAGCGCCATTTTCTTTTGAGAGCGATTGTAGCAGTACTGACGTCTGATATGCTGCAGTTGATGTTTCCAACGGAAACTTAATTTCCTTGCTGTTTTCATTTTGCTTTAAATTTTTTACTATACTCGTTTAAACAATACATCGATTTCCTCTCGCCTTAATAATTTATTTAAGTATTATTTTTATTATTGCTAGTGGGGTAGGACTAACTCCCCTGTACTGCGGCCAATTCTGGCCTATTGTACCAGCCCCAGATGACAGGTGAGGGTGATTTTGTAGAAATTGGTGGAATGAAGATTGGCAGGGGAAACCGAAGTACTCGGAGAAAACCTGCCCCAGCGCCACTTTGTCCACCACAAATCCCACTTGACCAGACCCAGGATCGAACCCCGGCCGCCGCGGTGGGAAGTCAACGACTAACCGCTTGAGCTATGGAGCGGCCAGTTGTTTAAGTGTGTATTTGTAAATTCGGGGGAAGCCTAGGTACATGATAAAATCAAGAAATAGAAGAAGTCGTAAATGATGTTTACTTCCTTTATTTTTATAAAGTAACGAAATTCCAATTCAGGAAAATTTATTTCTTTGGCATGAAGCATGTCAATCCTTGATAATTAATGTGCTCCTTCAAAACTGTCTGTATAGGTACTTGATTCCCTTCAGAATATGCATTCGGTATTTGGTGTATGGTATCGTTCGAATCTTACGTATTGCGAGGCGTCAGACATATTCTCTTGCAGAAACCAGAAGATTCCTTCCACACCAACAGACACTGCTTCAACTTAACTCACGGTAATGTAGTCTTGCTGTGAGTTATCTTGTGGGCAATTAACATGATCTACTCTTTTGTTACAAAATTATTTTTCAATACCCGATAATCGCTGTTCAAATAAGAATGTTAACAGATATTCTCCTTTTCCTGCCCCTTCCTTTACCGGAAGTTAAACGAAATTTCGAAGCTATTGAATATTTTATTGGAAACTTAATGTCGGGGAAAAATATTTCTAACAGTCGTTGTAAATTGAAAAGAAACGTGTATTTTAGGATGTTATATGTCGAAACATCCTGCATAAAATAAGACAAGTGAAAAAATGAATTTAATTTAAAATACAATTTTGAATTAAATCTTCTAAAATAACTTGCGTGAAAAGCGATAACAAATAAGTGGGAAAAATGTGTTTAGGCTTATATGCACACACCCCTTATGTCTTACTGTTTTCGAAATATTTAATCAGTACGGATATTGTCTAGAAGCAATGTAGTAGGGAAACGCTCCAGAATTCTTTTTGCATATGTACATTCCATTAGATTGTTGACATAAATTTATTTTCTGCATAGGTTTAAGGTATTGTCAGGAGAAATGTGTATCCACAAAGTCACTGACCTTTGGGTTAGGTTCGTGGCAGTAACGTCTCTGTTTGCCTCCAGGTCCACATTAGTTCTGGGGCCTACCCAGCTGCCCGTATATTGGATAATGAGAGATATTTCTCTGCGAATTAAAGTGAGCGAAGTGTGTAATTCATTTCTTGTACAGCCGAGGGAGGGACGTGGAGCGTGTGAACTTACTCTACTTGGCCTACAGCCTATCCAGAGATTAGGTTTAGACACAGGGGCAGCTGTGAGTGCGTGTATGGGAACAGCAGCACCTCCAGTTCTTCGCTTCTAAAGTGAAGACAATATGAGGCTTATCACTTAATAATAATTAGTTACGTCGAAAAACTCCAAGAATTTAAATAAACGATCGACCTGATTTTGATAATTTTAATCAATTCAGTTGTGCTATATTACTTTACAAAATATATAACACATTACAATATCCTGCGAATTCACATACCAGCTATTCGGGGCCCTCCAGGGAAATTCGCTCCGTGGATTGTAAATCAATTTGTAACTTACAAGACCGCTGTATAATAATATACTTCCAAGCGTAGTGAAAGTTAGTGAAACGGCTGAAACCAATTTAACCGGGACACACACATATACATACGAAGGGGGACACAAAAATGGAAACGGGATTTGCTTCTAGAAGGTGGGGCGCTTGTAGTACAGGTTTCCACCTCTAGATGGTTGTTTGCAGGAACTTCCTGAATCACTATGCCAGCTGGCGTCGCCAGAGACGTTTGCGCTATTGTTTGGTGAATTCTTTCTCAAGTGACTTTTTTATAATTCGTCTGTTTTTAATGGCTGATTCTGACGAACAACGTTCTGCTGTGAGGTTTTGTTACCTTTTGGGGAAAACAGAAGCAGAAACGGATGTTACCTTGCATTGCTACGTTTATGTTTATGTTTATGTTGCTTAATATTCATTTGAGAAGGCATTAAACGCGGGTCTTGTCGTGTCTTTCAGCAAGACGTTGGACTGGACAGCAAGAGGGACGAAGAATGGAAAGTTAACACCATGAAATATTATATAACAATGGTTGCAATTTTCATAGAAATTCAAGAAGTTATACATAAATTTCTTATTGAAGACGCAAGCAAGCAAATATTTGCAATTCTATTTATTTTATAGTTAAGCCTTAGTGAGTTTTGAGCTCTGGCCATTTTCTAACGTTATACTTTTTTTACAATACTATGTGTTTGACAAATTCCGGAACACAGTAACTCAGAGCCTTATATATCGTATTAGAACTAATTGCATTTGAATATACGAGTAGGCCTAATAGCTGTATGATTTATATGTATCCTCTATTTTAAGTAAATGCAAGGAATATTTTTAAATTTATATATGTTATCAAAACATATAAATTATCCGAAATGTTATTAAAATTTATTGTAAGTAATTTAAAGTAAATATGACAAAAGTTACCTGAATTTTTTTGTATCTGGTAATATTTGAGATTCTCTGTTTACTGACAACAAAATTGTCGTCATTAATATTCTGAAGGAACCTGAGTTTATTACAGGCTTAAACACCAATACAAATTATTTTGTTGGATTTGTGATTTCAACATCATGGGCTATGAACAACGTCTCTGCTTGCTTTTTGTATCTTCTTGTTTCTTGGTTGGCTTACATTTTCACACTTTTACTGAGCCGTTGCTTATCAACGGTAGGGGGACATGCATATAGACACAGACTGATGGCAGGAATTTATGAAGTTCGCTATGGAGATTGGGTGAGGTGAATTGATGTACATGCCGAGATTTATAAAGATAGGGTCAGGCGTTCTGGAGTTGGTGTGTGAGGTAAACAGGCACACAAATACACGGACAGCATGGTGGTTTTGTAAGACTATATTTAATTTAGTATGTTTCCCTCATTTTGGAAAAGATTGCTTACATTTACGTAAAATTATTCATTAAATGAAATAAGGAGAAAATACCAATATACACCGAATATTATTTCACATGTTATTGAGAACTTTTGTTCATGAGTCTAACACAATAAAATAAAATAAATATAAAATATTGAGTAATTTGGTGCATATTCCGAATAGATACAATAAAGCTCGCTAAATTAGTAGCAACAACCCCAATTCTCATTATTCTTCACGGCATGGGGCTGAATTTATTGAGCACAAGGACAGCTTTAATTTTTAATTTACTTTATGCCTTTGCAACCAATATGCAATTATATGGACTATTTATCGTAATACTGGTCCACTAACTATATCTTACTTTGTTTTCTGTTTGAACTTTGGTTTTAGAAGTTCATATTTCAAATTAGTTATCAATTACGTTCATTCGAGATAATTTTCTATATATGTAACTCCAATAATTATAATACTCTGAATGCATGACAGCATTGTTTCATTTTTAATGGAGTTTCTGGTACAGTCAAAGCTGGTTTATAGGCAAACTACTACACAATTATGCGGTCATTACCAGTTCGCCCGGAGTATTATAAAATTAAATATTTTTAACAGAACAACACAAAGTTGGGATCTTTTGAATTTTTATGTACACAGGATAGAGCGATAGAAGTTCCACAATTATTAGTAAAGGACAGAAGAATTTAGTAATCAATAATTCCTATCATCTTGTATAAAACTACTCTTTCGACATGAAGGTTTCCAAGCAGGCGTACTGCTAGAACCCAGTACGGCGTTACAACTCTTGAACATCAGACGCTAAGGCAACCGTATCTGTGAAATCTGTCAAGTCTGAAGGAAAGGAGCAGAAAATTTTAATTTCGTGAGCTATTGAGAAGTAACAGTAATTTAAAAAATGGAAAGTATTTCTCTTTTAGAGAGCCGATTTCGTTATTACAACTACTTTTTCTACGTAGGAGGAGTTCCTTTGTTTAACACGTCTGCTTCAATCTTTTATCATATATTTGTCTTGCTTTGCAATGCATGTGCTTACAGCACGATTATAGCCTTTCTTATGGCGATATACCATAATAAAGAGGATATGGATAATGCCACGAATGTAGCTATGCTACTCCTTCTGTTTTCATCAGCAAGTTGTGCACAATTATATTTCAGGTGATGATGTTTCTGGAGTTATGCTCGTATTTAGTGAATGTATTCTTATTTACTTAGTGGTGAATCATGAATTATTTAAGGATACTTAGCATGTCATAGCATACGTGTTAACATTGCTTTCATAATAATGAATTGTTAGTCATTAATAACTATTCGAATCTTCTACTATTTATTATCCGATGCATGTTATGATACATAATTTATTACTCATAACAGATGATGAATTAAAATGTCATATTTATTCTATTGAAATATTACGTTACATGACGAAAACAGTGTTTTTCTGCAGGTTCCGCAGGGCTAATCTAGTGAAGATTTTGAGGTTCACGGATGCATTCATCTGGGAGGATTTACCCCACATTGATCCTGAGACTGGATCCCTGGCAATGGCGGCATGGATCCCGCGTGTCCAAAGAGTTTCATTTTTTATTACAAGCGCCGCCACTATTTTCCATGTGACTCAAAGCTCAATACGCTTGTTAACAAGTGAAGACCGTCCTATGATTTATGGAACATGGTATCCATTCGATATAACCAAAAGCCCCACCTACGAGCTAACAAACATCGCACAGGTAAGAAATAGTGACCGTGGTGAAATAATCATTTACAGTTCTTTTATTGCCTGGAGCAGAATAAATTTACCATCAGGAGAGGACAATATGACAAATCTTGCTTGTGCTTTTGGTGGTTAAATTATATCATTGTGTAGTCACGTGTTTTGTGGAATGTTATAAACAAACTGTCAAATTAGTCTCATACAAACTCGTATATTATGAAATTGTGCATCTGAGAAAGAAGTCGCTAAGTAAAAACGGCAACGCTCCAGGAACTGTTGCACACATCTGTAATTTCTGCACTGACAGTTGGGATTCTCACGGCCACAGCGAAACACGCCTCTGCAGTACATACACGTAATTCATTTTCTTTCTTGGGACTACAGCCCCAGTGGGCCTACCTCCATGAAATTCTCCGTTCACTTCGAATTTTCTAGATCACATAATTCATTCCCAGAGCTAATTCCGTCTCAAAGAAATAATCTCCCGTCGGTATAATAATTAATATCTTTTTGGAGATATAAAGATAATTAATTTCAATTCAATTTACGTGCAAACTTAACAAGACAATGACCAATTTCAAAGTTAGCACGAATACACAGAAATAAGCAAAAATAATTAAAGAGAAAGATACAAAATATGAGAGTCTATATAGTAGCAATAAAATAATAACAATTCCAAGAATAAATTAAGTTAGCTTTAAGAGGCGAGAAAAATAAAATAAGTGTATTTCGAATAATTATGCCATTTCTGGCGAGAAAGAAAATATATGTACATACACACATAAAAGTTAATAATAATAATAATAATAATAATAATAATAATAACTTATTTAATAAATATTACCGTAACTCTATCACCATAAATCAAACATAGCAATGAGAAATGAGAAAATTAAAATATATACAATTAGTATTTTTGATTGGAATAATCATTGCAGCAATAAAATATAAAACAATTCAAGTTTTAATTAATCAATGTATAAACACATTAATTTATTCCAATTTTTATTTATATACATCCTAAATATGAATGAGAGAAAGGGTCCCAACTGCAAATATGTCGAGATCTTTACCCACCGCGTTGTCAGCATAGGCGCACCGAGCAGAAGGACAGTGTTTCTTAGAGGGACAAACACCAAACAGTGGGAAAGCCCTAAGACTGCTGGGAGGAACACGAAGGCTAACGTTTTCCAAAAGGGAAGAGCAAGATTTAAGCCCGCGACAGACTTGAATAAAAAGAAAGTGCATCAAGGTGATGTCTCCGATTGCCTAAAGATTGTGGACTTCATTTCTTTAAGGCATGTGTATAATTATATGGAATATGAGGGAAGAAACGATAAAGACAGACGGACACAAACTTCTGTTGGATTCGCCCAAGCTTATTCGCATCATTCGAGGTGACGTGGTTCCAAACTACTGAGGCATATTCCAACTTGGACCTGACTAAAGTAAAGTATAGTACATACAGACACTCCAGGGGGGGGGGGAATCTGTAGGTAATGGAGCGAATAAGGCATAAAAGGTTTATGCATTCAGAAAATACGTAATCAACATGTGCGTGAAAATATCATTTTGAATCAAAGAAACAACTAGATCCTTAATACTGCTAATACTCATGAAAAAGCTGATACTCGTAATTCAAAAAATTAGTTTTCCTTGTGTATGACACAACACGCATTTTAGCAATATTAAGTCTCATGGAGTTAGCAATTCACCAGTCACTCACGGAACTGATGTGAGTTCGAAGTAATTGCACATGCAATGCATCACACAACGGTTTTAACAGTCAGAAAATTGATAAATATTATACCGTGATTTCACAGCGTTCAGAATATGCATATATGGATGCAAGTGTGGAACAGACCACACAAATATGATGATGATGATAGCAGAGATGATTATAAGGGTTATTATTCTGTAATAAGTGCGTCATACTTCTTTAGATATCGATTGACCCAATGACAGAATCTTTGGTACGTCAGCTGCCTTTAGTATATAGGTCTTAGTAATCTGCTATCCATTAAGCACAAAACACTTCCCGATGGTAAAAGTGGCCGAAAGAAGAATCTGGCCCCTTACAAATTGAACAGCGTTCAAAGTTCTACCCTAATAAGCACAAGTGTAGCCTGCAGTGTATCAGTGCGACTTAAAGTTACAATAACTACGCTTGCTCTTGTTCGTATTTGTTCGCTAGATGGTAGCGAGCTGTTTCATAAGTTTGTTCCTGGAATCGGTAGAGTTCGCTCGTGATGCTGTGACTTGAAACATTCCAGTCACGAACACCTGTTACTGTGTGTACTCGTTTGGTTATGTTTCTTTTCGTGTGTTGCAAGTCGTTCAGTGAGTGACTTCCAATGGTACATTGCACGGCTCTTACATAAGCTCGTCCTGCACAATCGTCTTGTAGGTTTCGTCTGTTGATGACACAAATTTTCAGCGCAAGATCAACATTGGCTATGAAACTATAATCTCTCTCGATTAAGGTCCTCGACAAGGGACAAAATTTCTGAAATATTGACATAATTTTACGAAATATTTGTCTGTGCATTCCTTTATTCGGCTTGGATCGGATACCCTTAACTAGCAGGCATTTCCAATATCTGGTTCTGCATTTTTAGAATGCTCTGTGTTATTTTATAGGGCATCGCTACTGTTCAATGGATTTGTTTCCTCTATGGGATGCCTGCCTTTTATGGGTTATTGGTGTGCATTGCGTGCAGTCAGCTGGAGAAGTTGAGAGCGAACCTCCTGGATATCAGACAGGAACTCGACACACCAGCGCAGGACTCGAGAACTGAGACTGACACAGGGGAAGGGAGACAAGTCCAGACATCTCAGGAAGTGTTCTGCCGCATGCAGGAGCAGCTCAACGACTGCATACGTCATCACCAGCTGATCATAAAGTAAGCAAATTTTTTTAAATATTAGTTTATTTCATGTGTCCTCTTTTATAAAAAAATGTCATAAACCGACTTGTGGTTTTGTAGATGTACACGGAAAAACCTAAATAAACAGATATGAGCTTAGCTATTACGAGTTCCTCTGATTCTCGTCCATGATATGTATGTATTGGCCGTCTTGTAGTGCACACGGTCTAACATGTCACTTCACTACATGTTTCGGCATTCCTGTGCCATCCTCAGGTGTGTTATTTACGTCAAGCTATTGCATTACTCGCCATCATGTGTCGTTTATAAAATTATCTAAAATGCACACTCGTCACTAACTATGATAAAATGTATATATATCAAAATTTGTTAATATCTATCATCTTACACGTCTTAACACAATTTGCAAACTATATCATTCTTCCACGATTGTGAGTCGTTCTTCCTATATTTTGTGTATGTTGTGCCTTGTGATGTTTTTTTTTTTGGCTGCGAGCGTTGTAATGATTTAAAGTAAAATTCTGATTCCTCTTTATTTCTATTGGCAGATACATTGGTGAAATTGAGGACACGTTCAACCCGCTCTTAGCAGGTTATTTCCTCAACTTAATGTGCGGTCTCTGCTTTACTGCATACACAGCTGTTACGGTAATTCACTGCAATTAGTACTAATATTTTTTCTATGATGTATAATAATCTAATTAGAAAAAAATCATCGTTCTAACTTGAGTCCATTGAAGCACTTACACTTCATAAGTTCAGTCAAGTTGAGGGTTCAATCTGTAACACATTTTTTTACCATCCTCTGTGCAAGTGTGAAGTGGAAGGGACAACTCTACCGATAGATTTCGTCCGGAGGTAAGGAGCCACATTCACGTTACGACTGAATTGAGGCAGTCATTCTTGGTGTTGAGCCACATCTGGGCCTCGTGACAAAATTCTGATCTTGTCTAATCACGGATTTGTGGTTACGTATCTGGCCCATTTCCGATGTCTCCTATTGTAGACTTCATATGTACATGCACGTTTCTCTATATGTGCCACGCAAGGCAATATAACTTTTATGTTAGTCCATTATCGACAAGACCTCTCTGTACGTCCAGGTATTGCAGAAACTTTGTACAGAAGAGACTTTGGCTGGACCTCCGTCACTGGATGATACCACACTTCATTTCTCGCTCTTTCATGTAATTAATCCCTACGCTTACAAGCTGCAAGTGTGTATATATGGGAACCGTTTCTACATGCGACGGAGTTGAAAGCCGAATACTGAAGCTAAACGAGAATATAGAGGCATTGCGTTGCTGACTTGAAATATAACTCGTTCATTGTGAACATGACACAAATTGGATATGAACTGTAATTTTTCTCAACAGACAAGGTACAGTTTAAAATTATTGTTTTTTTTTTTTCACACAGATCTTTTTGAAAAAAAAATCAATTATTTTTTCTGTCGGCCTCTTAAATATAATTCTATATATTGGTAATGAGATGTACACCATTATACTTATATAGTTGGGCAACATAATGCAAAATATAGAATCGTGACACAAAATTTGATTCAAGTGAGTGCATATGAACATAATCATGTGGAGCTTTACCGAAGTTCTGTGGAAAGAATGTTATGCTTCAGGGGCACTGGATGACATAATATTGTTTGTTCTTGTATTATCTGGTATTAATTTTTAATTTAGTTATGTAAGTTAAGCATTGTAAGACCAGTTTGAAGTTTCACTAATGTTGATGCAACAGAGGGATCGAGTGCTTAAAAATGACGATATCAAATAAATAGAGTTAGGACTATGTATAATCCACAGAGGACAAATCTGTACATTGCCTAATAAATTTCGTGCAGTTAGAATAGTTCTCGGGAAGGTAATATCAACTTGTCAAGAAATTACCTGTCCTTAGTGGGAACCGAAAGTCCATTATAAAGCCCATGAGAGCCAGTCATTCGATCATATTCTCTTACTAATGAATCCAGTCCTTCCTTATATTAATTTGATTTGTTTCATTCTGGTTCGTCACACTAAAAATTACAAAGACAAAACAACACAGTCCAATGTGACAATTTAAGTTTTACTACTTGAAAACTTAGAACCCTTACATGTTTCNAATAACACCGTCCAATGTGACTATTTAAGTTTTACTACTTGAAAACTTAGAACCCTTACATGTTTCGATCCTTACAGATCATCTTCAGAGGGAACATCAGTACCTATTTGGAAACTACTATCACAATAGGTGTTCTGAGTGTTAAATTACATACACACAATGCCTGGAATACAAAATATACACAAAAGTTTTCAAGTAAAACTTATATAGTCACACTGGACGGAGTTGTTTTGTATTTGTCGTATTTTGTTGCATTTAAATTTCACATCAATACTTTTCTCCAATGTAAACTCTGGTGTCCGATGTTTCGTCGTGCCGTTATGTGTACGGATCATACTTATTACACATGTGCCATCTGCAAGATGCGTGATGCATGCCACAAGCACATAGCCTAACTCGATGTCCTCCTTGTAATGACATATTTATGTATGTTGAATAAACCTGAATGTAATAACAATTACGGCCGTGGGGATTCGTTGCGCTGACCACGCGACAACCTCTATCCCCAAAAGTTAGCACTAACTTCGCTGACAAGTGGCGGTCGCTCGGTCGGTATAGTTCGTTTGCGGACTAAAATCATGCAGTTTGTTTTTGTTTGTAATAGCAATTAAACTGCTATACATTTCGCTGTGTTTCAGAGACTGGGAGATCCACTGCAAATGTCTCAGCCCATTGTTATTTACATCTTCTACGCTATAAACGTGTTTGTTTTCTGCTGGTTCGGAAGCGAGCTGAGTGACCAGGAAAGTATCCCAAAGTAAAAAAGAAATGTATTTAACTAATCGATAAATTGTTATTCTTGATAAATATAGGAGGCCAACACATAAATAAGTATCAGTTCGAGTCTGTTACTACATACAGTCATATTGTAACAGACGTAGCATGTACATTAGTTTATGTATATAAGATCTGAGGCTTTCACGGCGGTGACTATGAAGAAAGCAGTCTTCTGGGATTTGGCACCGTGTATATGTGGTGTTAATACACGGTGCCAAATCCCAGAAGACTGCTTTCTTCACAGTTTATGTATAGTTGGACTGCATTCTGCACATATATACTGCGGAACAGTACATCCTCATGCTGGGAACGGAAG
>NW_019725847.1:17745-74920 GCF_002891405.2 Cryptotermes secundus
AATTTGGCTGGTTATATAGATACCAATATATAACATACGAGTATATTGTGCTTAATATGATTTAACTGAACATCCGTGATAGATACACTGTCACTATTACAAATCTTTACTTATTCTCACACATCAAATAATAAATATTCTTTAAAGATAAAGGAAACTGCTACTGCTTTAGCAATTTAACATATATTCCGTTACATTCTGTACAGACTGGATTCTCATAACAATCTAAAAATAATAGTGAATTATATACATTAACCTAATTAAATATTACAACATTATGGAGTTTCGACGAGACGGTTCTTTGTACAACACCAACTACTGCGTGTATTATGTCCTCATTATATTATATGTCTTCGTATCAAAAATTATGTTCAGGCTTATTTTAAATATTGTAAGTGACCGCCTCTGTGGTCTAGTGGTCAGAGGTCCTGGCTACAAGTACAGAGGTCAGGATTCGATTCCCGGTGCCACCAGATATTTTCTGAGAAGTAGTGGGTCTGGAACAGGGTCCACTCAGCCTCGAGATTATAACTGAGGAGCTATTTGAAGGAAATATCAGCTCCCGTCTAGAAAACCGAGATTAACGGCCTTGTGGATTCCTTGCACTGACCACACGACACCTTCTATCCGCTAAATTTGGCGCTAACTTCGCCTACAAGCGGCGGTCGCTCGGTCGGTATAGTTCGGTTGCGGACTAAAGTCAAGGAGTTTTGTTTGTGGGTGATAAAGTTTAGTGTATTTTGGAGTTGGTTACAGATACAGTAATGAAACCATTTGAAATCTGCATTGACAACCATTAAGTTTTTCAGTTGTTGTACGATAGTTGTTTAATTAATTACTGTTCAACTGTCAGCTCGATATTTGAATTCATTTTATGTGGGGGGCAACGGTAATTTTTCGAAGTTGGATACGGACTATGAGATCCAGTTTCGAAATTTCGAAGGGACGGTAGCATGGGACGTTCATGTACCTAAACCTTATCTTCTTCTACATGGGTAGAATTCATATGGGACAAGGTCCGGGTCTCTAAGGGGCCAAACAATTGGTGCTGCTCGTCCTACCGAAGCCTACCGCACACGAAGCGCCATTTTCTTTTGACAGCGATGATAGCAGTACTGACGTCTGATATGCTGCAGTTGATGTTTCCAACGGAAACTTAATTATCGTCCTTGTTTCCAAATTATTTTGTTTGAAACTTCTTGTCAACCAAATCATTTAAAAAATTTTGTATCAAAGCAGTATAAGTTCGGGGCAAGGGAAATTACATCATAAAATCAAAAAATGGAAGAAGCATAAATTACGTTCCATTTGTTTATTTTTATAACGTAACAAAATTCCAATTCGGGAACATTTATTTCGTTGGCATGAAAAGAGCTATTGCTACTCCCTGATAATTAATGTACGTCTTTATTACTGTCTGTACAGATACTTAATTCCTTTCAGAATATGCATTCGGTATTTTGTGTATGGTATCTTTCGAATCTTACGTATTGCGAGGCGTCAGACATATTCTCTTGCAGAAACCGGAAGATTTCTTCCACACCAACAGACACTGCTTCAACTTAGCTCACTGTAATGTAGTCTTGCTGTGAGTTATCTTGCGGGCAATTAACATGATCTACTCGTTAGTTACAAAGTTATTTTTCAATACCCGTCAATTGCTGTTCAAATAAGAATGTTAACAGATATTCTCTTCTTCCTGCCCCTTCCTTTACCGGAAGTTAAAGGAATATTGAATATTTTAATGGTAAATGTATTTCGAACAGACATTGTAAAGGGAAAAGAAATAAATATTTTAGAATGTTACATGTCGAAATATACTATGTAAAATAGGAATGTTATATTAAAAATTTAAGTATGAATTAAAACTTCAAAATTAACTTGCATTAAAACGAAAACAAATACTTGGGAAAAATGTGTTTAGGCTTATATGCACACACCCCTTAGGTTTTATGGTTTTCGAAATATTTAATCAGTACGGACATTGTCTAGAAGCAATGTAGCAGGGAAATGCTCCAGAATTCTTTTTGCATACGTACGTTCCCTTAGATTGTTGACGTAAATTTATTTTCTGCACAGGTTTAAGGTATTGTCAGCAGAAATGTGTATCCACAAAGTCACTGACCTTTGGGTTAGGTTCGTGGCAGGAACGTCTCTGTTTGCCTCCAAGTCCACATCAGTTCTGGGGCCTACCCAGCTGCCTGTATATTGGATAATGAAAGATATTTCTATGTGAATTAAAGTGAGCCAAGTGTGTAATTCATTTCTTGTACAGCCGAGGGAGGGACGTGGAGCGTGTGAACTTACTCTACTTGTCCTACATCCCATCCAAAGATTAAGTTTAGACACAGGGGCAGCTGTGTATGCGTGTATGGGAACAACAGCCCCTCCAGTTCTTCGCTTCTAAAGTGAAGATAATATGAGGCTTATCACTTAATAATAATTAGTTACGTCGAAAAACTCCAAGAATTTAAATAAACGATCGACCTGATTTTGATAATTTTAATCAATTCAGTTGTGCTATATTACTTTACAAAATATATAACACATTACAATATCCTGCGAATTCACATACCAGCTATTCGGGGCCCTCCAGGGAAATTCGCTCCGTGGATTGTAAATCAATTTGTAACTTACAAGACCGCTGTATAATAATATACTTCCAAGCGTAGTGAAAGTTAGTGAAACGGCTGAAACCAATTTAACCGGGACACACACATATACATACGAAGGGGGACACAAAAATGGAAACGGGATTTGCTTCTAGAAGGTGGGGCGCTTGTAGTACAGGTTTCCACCTCTAGATGGTTGTTTGCAGGAACTTCCTGAATCACTATGCCAGCTGGCGTCGCCAGAGACGTTTGCGCTATTGTTTGGTGAATTCTTTCTCAAGTGACTTTTTTATAATTCGTCTGTTTTTAATGGCTGATTCTGACGAACAACGTTCTGCTGTGAGGTTTTGTTACCTTTTGGGGAAAACAGAAGCAGAAACGGATGTTACCTTGCATTGCTACGTTTATGTTTATGTTTATGTTGCTTAATATTCATTTGAGAAGGCATTAAACGCGGGTCTTGTCGTGTCTTTCAGCAAGACGTTGGACTGGACAGCAAGAGGGACGAAGAATGGAAAGTTAACACCATGAAATATTATATAACAATGGTTGCAATTTTCATAGAAATTCAAGAAGTTATACATAAATTTCTTATTGAAGACGCAAGCAAGCAAATATTTGCAATTCTATTTATTTTATAGTTAAGCCTTAGTGAGTTTTGAGCTCTGGCCATTTTCTAACGTTATACTTTTTTTACAATACTATGTGTTTGACAAATTCCGGAACACAGTAACTCAGAGCCTTATATATCGTATTAGAACTAATTGCATTTGAATATACGAGTAGGCCTAATAGCTGTATGATTTATATGTATCCTCTATTTTAAGTAAATGCAAGGAATATTTTTAAATTTATATATGTTATCAAAACATATAAATTATCCGAAATGTTATTAAAATTTATTGTAAGTAATTTAAAGTAAATATGACAAAAGTTACCTGAATTTTTTTGTATCTGGTAATATTTGAGATTCTCTGTTTACTGACAACAAAATTGTCGTCATTAATATTCTGAAGGAACCTGAGTTTATTACAGGCTTAAACACCAATACAAATTATTTTGTTGGATTTGTGATTTCAACATCATGGGCTATGAACAACGTCTCTGCTTGCTTTTTGTATCTTCTTGTTTCTTGGTTGGCTTACATTTTCACACTTTTACTGAGCCGTTGCTTATCAACGGTAGGGGGACATGCATATAGACACAGACTGATGGCAGGAATTTATGAAGTTCGCTATGGAGATTGGGTGAGGTGAATTGATGTACATGCCGAGATTTATAAAGATAGGGTCAGGCGTTCTGGAGTTGGTGTGTGAGGTAAACAGGCACACAAATACACGGACAGCATGGTGGTTTTGTAAGACTATATTTAATTTAGTATGTTTCCCTCATTTTGGAAAAGATTGCTTACATTTACGTAAAATTATTCATTAAATGAAATAAGGAGAAAATACCAATATACACCGAATATTATTTCACATGTTATTGAGAACTTTTGTTCATGAGTCTAACACAATAAAATAAAATAAATATAAAATATTGAGTAATTTGGTGCATATTCCGAATAGATACAATAAAGCTCGCTAAATTAGTAGCAACAACCCCAATTCTCATTATTCTTCACGGCATGGGGCTGAATTTATTGAGCACAAGGACAGCTTTAATTTTTAATTTACTTTATGCCTTTGCAACCAATATGCAATTATATGGACTATTTATCGTAATACTGGTCCACTAACTATATCTTACTTTGTTTTCTGTTTGAACTTTGGTTTTAGAAGTTCATATTTCAAATTAGTTATCAATTACGTTCATTCGAGATAATTTTCTATATATGTAACTCCAATAATTATAATACTCTGAATGCATGACAGCATTGTTTCATTTTTAATGGAGTTTCTGGTACAGTCAAAGCTGGTTTATAGGCAAACTACTACACAATTATGCGGTCATTACCAGTTCGCCCGGAGTATTATAAAATTAAATATTTTTAACAGAACAACACAAAGTTGGGATCTTTTGAATTTTTATGTACACAGGATAGAGCGATAGAAGTTCCACAATTATTAGTAAAGGACAGAAGAATTTAGTAATCAATAATTCCTATCATCTTGTATAAAACTACTCTTTCGACATGAAGGTTTCCAAGCAGGCGTACTGCTAGAACCCAGTACGGCGTTACAACTCTTGAACATCAGACGCTAAGGCAACCGTATCTGTGAAATCTGTCAAGTCTGAAGGAAAGGAGCAGNCTTTTCCATGGCGATATACCATCATAGAGAGGATATGGATAATGCCTTAAATGAAGCTATGCTACTCCTTATTTTCTCATCTGCAAGTTATTCACAATTGTATTTCAGGTGATGAAGTTTCTAGAGTTATGCTCGTACTTAGTGAATGTATTCTTATTTACTTAGTGGTGAATCATGAATTATTTTAAGAATACTTAGCATGTCGTTGCATGTGTGTTAACATTAACTCCATTACGATGAATTTTTATTCATTAATAACAGTTTGAATCTTATAGTAATTTTTATCTAATGCATGTAAAAATACTTAATTTATTACTCACAGAAGATGATAATGTAGACTGTCATGTTTATTCTATTTAAATCATTATGGGAGGCGACGAGTATCTCTATTTTTCTGCAGGTTTCGGAGGGCTGGTCTAGTGCGCATTTTGAGGCTCACGGATGCATTCATCTGGGAAGATTTACCCCACATTGATCCTGAGACTGGATCCCTAGCAATGGCGGCATGGATCCCGCGTGTCCAAAAAATTTCATTTTTTCTTACAAGCGTCGCCAGTCTTTTCCATGTGACTCAAAGCTCAATACGCTTGTTAACAAGTGAAGACCGTCCTATGATTTATGGAACATGGTATCCATTCGATATAACCAAAAGCCCCACCTACGAGCTGATGAACATTGCACAGGTGAGAAATAGTGACCGTGGTGAAATAATCATTTACGGGTCTATATTGAGTGGAGCAGAATAAATTTTCCATCAGGAGAGGACAATATAATAATGCTAGATTTAATGCGGCTGCTAGATTTTAACCGTCTTCTTAGGCAGTGCAGTTCTCTTATCAATCCTCAGCCAGACAACGGGAAAACGCCTCGCTTCCTTGTTGCCTAGTCGCCATGTTTACAGGTGTTGCTGGGAATGTTATCGAAAGTTGTTTATTGCTGCATAGCAACCGCTACATCCCCCGCTAGGTCACTGTTATCACCTGCAACGTCACAGTGGGAAGCGCTGCCACGTCACCGCGGGGGAAGGGGCGAAGCACTGACCGGCCCGTCACCGTAGCTGCGGCAGCGCTGTTACGTCACCCCTGGCAGGGGAGGGGGCGTCCTGAATAGCGCATATACGTCACAATACTATCAGTTATACTATATTTAAAAATCGTTTGGGGAGAACATTCCTGGCTCCGAATACGTCAATACAATACAATCTGAACATACAGTCTGGAGATGAGAAATTGAAAGTAATGTTACGAACTAGACCCAACAGTTTAGCAGTTGATCATAAAAATTTTTCAGTGCAAAATCAAAACTGGCTATGAAACTATCATCTCTCTAGCTTAAATTCTTCGCCAAGGGACACAATCTATGAAATATGGACGAATATTTTACAACATATTTGTATGTGCATTTCCTTATTCGGCTTCGGCCGGTTGCTTTTAACTGACAGGCGAACAGTCGCGACATTTAGAGTTCGATAAGATAGTGATAATGTCTTATAGTGACATTAATGAATAATTTCAATAAGAAAATTTCATATATTTCTTGCATCGATCATCATTTCCAGTATGTGATTCTTCATTTTTAGATTGCTCTGTGTTATTTTATAGGGCATCGCTAGTGTTCAATGGATATGTTTCCTGTATGGGTTGCCTGCCTTTTACGGTACATTGGTGTCTATCGCGTGCAGTCAGCTGGAGAAGCTAAGAGCGAACCTCCTGGATATCAGACAGAAACTCGACTCGGGCGCTGAGACTGCCCAAGGGGAAGGAAGACAAGTCCAGCCATCTCAGGAAGTGTTCTGCGGCATGCAGGAGCAGCTCACCGAATGCATACGTCATCACCAGCTAATCATAGAGTAAGCAAATTTTCTTAAATATTAGTTTACTTCATGTGTTCTCTTTTATAAAAAAATGTGTCATAAACCGACTTGTGTTTTTGTAGATATATACGGAAAAACCCAAATAAAGAGATCTTAGCTTAGCTAGTTCCTCTTGTCCATCCAGTATCTGTTGCTATTTTTATTTTATTTATTTATTTTAGGATATTTACAATCTACTCATAATGTACAAATACAAATGTTAGAACGTTGCGTGACTTGTAGGGAGTACCATCCACTGATGGGTTATTCTCCGTTACCTAGAACAGGTCTTCTGGCCATTGACGTTTGAGTCTTCTGTTCACTAAGGGTTGAAGGGCGAGTTCTTTTATTAGTTGGTTTTCATGATCCACAATGCGGTTTCTGTATTTGTTGGCTTGTTTGTTTATGACCTCATTTATATAAGGAACTCCAAGAGCTTCGTGGAGAATTTGATTTGATACGAATCACGGAGCGTTAATTATGTAACGTAGTGTTTTTAACTGGAATGTTTATAGGATTTTGGTGTTGGATGGCTCACTACAGCCCCACAGTTCTATACCGTACGCCCATATGTGTGTGTGTGTGTATAGTTCTGTAAATAAGAAGTTTATTTTCCAATGATAGCTGGGATTTTCTGCCAATTAACCAGCTCATGTTTCTCACTTTTTTGATAGTTGTAATCTCTTGGCCGGATATGGGTCTTCCATGTGAGCTTTTGATCAAGGTGAAGTCCAAGATATTTGACTGTAGATTGTATAGGGATGGGTGCATTGTTTATAGTGATTTGTGGGCACGAGCTCCGTTTTGTGATGAATGTTATTTTCACTGATTTTTCGACATTCACTGTGATTTTCCAGAGTTGTAGCCAATCTTGGAGGGCATTGAGGTATTGCTGTATGTTTTTGCTGCCACATTAGGGTGTTTATGAGAAGATAGAATTGCAGTGTCATCTGCAAACATAGCCAGTGTTATGTCGTGTGCTTGGGGTGTCAGATGTATAGATTAGGTATAAAAAGGGGCCAAGAACACTACCCTATGGAACCCCCGAATTGATGGGGTGGTAGCCGGAGTGTACACGTGTATTTTCAATTTTGGCTTGAAAATTGCTGTCAGTTAAATAAGAATTTATCAACAGGTAGATTTCACAAGGCAAGATGTTCTTTAATCTGTTGCTGTTAAATGACATTGAAAGTAATTCATGTTTATGATATATCTAATCCGAGTAACACTTCTTGAATGACTCAGGGTTTAAGAATATAAATGTTCACACCTTCAAATTGTCGGTATCGCAGAAGTACTATCTGTAGAATTTCACGGATGGAAGGAAAAACCAGTGATAGCCACGGTGTGATAATGTTAAAACTGTAGCCTTCAAAAGAGTTCTTTGCATGGCCAACCAGATATCCGTACTTAAACATCAGTTAAATTTTTCAAACGTGCACGCGAGAGGGTTGATCTATTAATGAGAGAGAAAGTTTGATAAAATGACGACCCCCGGATTATATGAGTATATGGTGAACAAAGTGTATGACTAAAGGGAACTCGGTCGCACTGAGCACCTGGTTTGACCCTCAGATTTACGAGTAATGATTGATATATCTGTGATCTTTTTCAGTTTGAATGTGGCTTCGAAAACACAAGGTATATGTGGCTTTATCTAACTCTCGTGGAAAATTTTTTGATATCGTATACATCGTATTTCATTGAAAGAAGAAAGCAGAAATGTACGCACACATTAAACACATATTGACTCCATATTCCACATCTCTTGACACATTTCAGCTCATCGATTCACTAATCACTTAATGTGAAAATCTGATTCCTCTTTATTTCTATTGGCAGATACATTCGTGCAATTGAAGAGATGTTCAACCCGTTCTTAGCAGGTTATTTTCTCAACTTAATGTGCGGTCTCTGCTTTACTGCATACACAGCTGTTACGGTAATTCACTGCAATTAGTACTAATATTTTTTCTATGATGTATAATAATCTAATTAGAAAAAAATCATCGTTCTAACTTGAGTCCATTGAAGCACTTACACTTCATAAGTTCAGTCAAGTTGTGGGTTCAATCTGTAACACATATTTACCATCTTCTGTGCAAGTGTGAAGTGGAAGGGACAACTCTACCGATAGATTTCGTCCGGAGGTAAGGAGCCACATTCACGTTACGACTGAATTGAGGCAGTCAATCTTGGTGTTGAGCCACATCTGGGCCTCGTGACAAAACTCTGATCTTGTCTAGTCACGGATTTGTGGTTACGTGTCTGGCCCATTTCCGATGTTTCCTATTGTAGACTTCATATGTACATGCACGTTTCTCTATATATGCCACGCAAGACAATATAACTTTTATGTTAATGCGTTACCGACAAGACCTCTCTGTACGTCCAGGTATTGCAGAGACTTTGTACAGAAGAGACTTTGGCTGGACCTCCGTCACTGTATGATACCACACTTCATTTCTCGCTCTTTCATGTAATTAATCCCTACGCTTACAAGCTGCAAGTGTGTATATATGGGAACCGTTTCTACATGCGACGGAGTTGAAAGCCGAATACTGAAGCTAAACGAGAATATAGAGGCATTGCGTTGCTGACTTGAAATATAACTCGTTCATTGTGAACATGACACAAATTGGAAATGAACTGTAACATTTCTCAACAGACAAGGTACAGTTTAAAATTATTGTTTTTTTTTCACACAGATCTTTTTGAAAAAAAATCAATAATTTTTTCTGTCGGCCTCTTAAATATAATTCTATATATTGGTAATGAGATGTACACCATTATACTTATATAGTTGGGCAACATAATGCAAAATATAGAATCGTGACACAAAATTTGATTCAAGTGAGTGCATATGAACATAATCATGTGGAGCTTTACCGAAGTTCTGTGGAAAGAATGTTATGCTTCAGGGGCACTGGATGACATAATATTGTTTGTTCTTGTATTATCTGGTATTAATTTTTAATTTAGTTATGTAAGTTAAGCATTGTAAGACCAGTTTGAAGTTTCACTAATGTTGATGCAACAGAGGGATCGAGTGCTTAAAAATGACGATATCAAATAAATAGAGTTAGGACTATGTATAATCCACAGAGGACAAATCTGTACATTGCCTAATAAATTTCGTGCAGTTAGAATAGTTCTCGGGAAGGTAATATCAACTTGTCAAGAAATTACCTGTCCTTAGTGGGAACCGAAAGTCCATTATAAAGCCCATGAGAGCCAGTCATTCGATCATATTCTCTTACTAATGAATCCAGTCCTTCCTTATATTAATTTGATTTGTTTCATTCTGGTTCGTCACACTAAAAATTACAAAGACAAAACAACACAGTCCAATGTGACAATTTAAGTTTTACTACTTGAAAACTTAGAACCCTTACATGTTTCGATCCTTACAGATCATCTTCAGAGGGAACATCAGTACCTATTTGGAAACTACTATCACAATAGGTGTTCTGAGTGTTAAATTACGTACACACAATGCCTGGAATACAAAATATACACAAAAGTTTTCAAGTAAAACTTATATAGTCACACTGGACGGAGTTGTTTTGTATTTGTCGTATTTTGTTGCATTTAAATTTCACATCAATACTTTTCTCCAATGTAAACTCTGGTGTCCGATGTTTCGTCGTGCCGTTATGTGTACGGATCAGATTTATTACACATTTGCCATCTGCAAGATGAGTGATGCATGCCACAAGCACATAACCTAACTCGATGTCCTCCTTGTAATGACCTGTTTATGTATGTTGAATAAACCTGAATGTAATAGCAATTACGGCCATGGGGATTCGTTGCGCTGACCACGCGACAACCTCTATCCGCAAAAGTTGGCATAATCTTCGCTGACAAGCGGCGGTCGCTCGGTCGGTATAGTTCGCTTGCCGACTAAAATTACGGAGTTTGTTTTTGATTGTTTGTTTGTTTGCAATAGCAATTAAACTGCTATGCATTTTGCTGTGTTTCAGAGACTGGGAGATTTACTGCAGCTCTCCCAGACCATTGTTATTTACAGCTTCTATGCTATAAACGTGTTTGTTTTCTGCTGGTTTGGAAGCGAGCTGAGTGACCAGGAAAGTATCCCAAAGTAAAAAGATAATGCACTTAGCTAATACTACATTCATATTGTAACAGACGTAACATGTACATTAGTTTATGTATAGTTGGACTGCATTCTGCACATATATACTGCGGAACAGTACATCCTCAGGCTGGGAACGGAAGCGTGGGTCTCGAGGTGTGGAGGATAGCTACGAATATACACTACACCTAACCCCGAAGAGCGACAAGTGGTGACTCTCCAGCCTTGGTATTGAAAAAATCTTTAAAAAATCATCCACAATACTTTGAATTGCGGAACAAGGAAGTGACTGGGACGGGATCTTTGGAGCGTAGAATAGCAGCATGGGTTAAAAGAAGTTAAGAAAATTATCACGTTAACATGTCCGATTATTTTTTAAATTCCTCATGAAAATAACAGCATACATCTTCGTTCTATAATGGAACTAGCAGAAAAGTTATTCAAAAAGTTCTGGGAATTTGTCATTTAAAGAACTGTTTCCTTTTCAAGTACCTATGACGTATATCAGAAAATACATGGGTGCTGTAAAGCATACTTGAATATATGAATGTATAAGGGGTGGGCCTTCTCTGCCCTTGAACCGCGACCTACAGTGGTCTATTGTGCTTCTAAAGCATTCTTATAGCAAGTTTTATTTCGGCAGCAAAATTATTCAGTAACCGGGTTTACGTATTCCTAAAAAATTTTCTTGCACACATTGTGAACCTGTTATGCAATGTTGCAGGCTGAGAGAGTGAGAGACGCTGCCTGGGGCTGTGACTGGGTGGGAACTCCTCTTCCGTTCATGCGCTGTCTCAGTTTCATCATTAAAATGGCTAATAAGGAATTCGTGCTGACTGCTGGGAAATTTGTCCCCGTATCCAAGGCGACCATGATGAACGTAAGATTATGTTTTCTTTATATAAAGGCACGTAAGAAGCACTTTCCAACACAGTCTGATAAATCGAATATTTATGACGTGTGCTGCACAGATGTTCTTCAGAAATTATATGTGAACGTCACATTCTGTAGTACAGATGGTCTATCGCCATGTTTGAATGTAGAGTGCTACACAGTTGCGAAAATACAAGGAAAGGGTTTCACCTTGTTCGAAGGTATATTTGAAGAAGTTTTCTTTATTAATAAGTAAATTTAAAGTTGGAATCGCCTCTTTGATTGAACATCACGCGATATGAACACTGGCGACATAGACATATATNTTATATCTCTGTGTCCACAGATGATGCAAGAGTCTGTCTCTCTCTTCATGTTTTTGCTGCAGATGAAGCAAAAAGAAGATGTTATGGAGGAATTAAAATGAATTAAAGATTTGTAGTGAAAACGTGTAATTTGTAGTAAGAGAAATATTCAATAATTTTGCATGTTCGCTGGAACGTTACACAGGCCAAAGAACATCAAGCTCTGTGTAATTTGGCTGGTTATATAGATACCAATATATAACATATATTGTGCTTAATATGATTTAACTGAACATCCGTGATAGATACACTGTCACTATTACAAATCTTTACTTATTCTCACACATGAAATAATAAACATTCTTTAAAGATAAAGGAAACTGCTACTGCTTTATCAATTTAACATGTATTCCGTTATATTCTGTACAGACTGGGTTCTCATAAATGACTGATATAATTAAATTATATTTTTCTGACAAGATCCATTTCCAATCGCCTACCCGTAGACAATATTAGTAAACTTCATTTTGCCAAACTCCATGCGTATATGGCTTTTCGAGGAGTCACTTTCTTTTCTTGTCATTGTTAAAGTCACGCGTATAATGTATTTTATGATTTCTTTTAAAATCCACTTGTACTCATTTTCCATATGGAAAACAATGTCCGGATATCTAATGGGTCAAACATTTGGTGCTGCTCGACCTACTGAAGCCTACCGCACACGAAACGCCATTTTCTTTTGAGAGTGATCGGAACGCCTCTCGCGGTTGACATCTTACAACTGAGATTACTAGCCGAAGCTTCATTAGTGTCCTCGTTGTTTCAAGTTATTTTGTGTTCGAAACTGTAACCGTTTCAAAATATATAATATTTTGTCAACCAAATCATTTTAATAATTTTGTATCATATCAGTATATAAGTTCGGGGCAAGGGAAATTCCATCATAAAATTAAATTAAAATGGAAGAAGCATAAATGATGTTCCATTAGTTTGTTTTTATAAAGTAACAAAATTCCAATTCGGGAACATTTATTTCATTGGCATGAAACGAGCTATTGCTACTCCCTGATAATTAATGTACCTCTTTATTACTGTCTGTATAGGTACTTGATTCCTTTCAGAATATGTATTCGATATTTGGTGTAAGGTATCGTTCGAATCTTACGTATTGGGAAGCGTCAGACATATTCTCTTGCAGAAACCGGAAGACATCAACAGACACTGCTTCAACTAAACTCACTGTAATGTAGTCTTGCTGTGAGTTATCTTGTGGGCAATTAACTTGATCTACTCTTTTATTACAAAGTTATTTTTCAATACCCGTTAATTGCTGTTCAAATAAGAATGTTAATAGATATTCTCTTCTTCCTGCCCCTTCCTTTACCGGAAGTTAAAGGAAGTTTCAAAGCTACTGAATATTTTAATGGAAAATGTATTTCGAACAGACATTATAAAAGGAAAAGAAATAAATATTTTAGATTATTTCTTGTGGAAACATACTATGTAAAATAGGAAGGTTACATGAAAAATTCAAGTTTGAATTAAAACTTCAAAATTAACTTGCATGAAAGACGAAAACGCATACATTGGAAAAATGGTTTTAAGTTTATACTCACACACCCCTTACGTCTTACTGTTTTCGAAAAATTAATCAGTACGGACATTTTCTAGAATCAATGTAACAGAGAAACGCTCCAGAATTCTTTCTGCAAGTGTACGTTGCCTTACAATATTGACCTAAATTTATTATCTGCATAGCTTTGAGTTATTGTGAGCAGAAATGTGTATCCACAAAGTGACTAACCGTTAGATTAGGTTCGTGGCAGTAACGTCTCTGTTTGCCTCCAAATTCACATCAGTTCTGGGTCCTACCCAGTCTCGTGTATATTTGATTCATTCATTCCTCAGTAATGTCAGACGACAGGTCCACAGTCTCTTCCAAAACAGTTCCTCCACTTAATGCGATCTAGAGCTTTCTCCTTCAAATGAGAATATCCTCTTCTGTCCCCAACGTCATCCAGCATCTTCTTACGTCTTCTTCCTCTTCTTCTGGTTCGCATATATGGTGCCTCTGTTTTTGATAAGAGAATATCCAGGAAAAGTGATAAGGTGGTAGTTTTTCCATCTGCTTTCCACATCGCAGTACAACAGCCGTTCAAACCACTCTGGTCACGCCTGTTGCTATACGAACTCGAACCATCTCGAGCATCATTTGCTCTTTGCTTCAAGTCGCTGCTGATGACGCTGCTTCCGGCATCAGACATTTCTCTGTGAATTAAAGGGAGCGAATTGTGTAATTCATTTCCTGTACAGCCTCACTTGTCCTACATCCCATCCAGAGATTAGGTTTAGACACAGGGGCGGCTGTGAGTGCGTGTATAGAAAACAGCATTTCTAGTACTTCGCTTTTAAAGTGAAGACACCTTAAATTTCGTAGCTTAAGAATAAATAAAAGATGGCACAATTCCATGAAGTTGAACAATCAAACCTACTGAATACTCGTACTGCGATCTGCTACAGTTGGATATTTTCTCTACACAAGCTTTGTGCAGTGCTGATTTACTGGAATTCAACGTCAGTAAAACTAAAGTTATATCATTTTCTAGGGAAACCAACAAATTGGTTTCTGATTATAAACATTGTTTATTCTCTTCAAACCGGACCGTTTNGGCGGCTGTGAGTGCGTGTATAGAAAACAGCATTTCTAGTACTTCGCTTTTAAAGTGAAGACACCTTAAATTTCGTAGCTTAAGAATAAATAAAAGATGGCACAATTCCATGAAGTTGAACAATCAAACCTACTGAATACTCGTACTGCGATCTGCTACAGTTGGATATTTTCTCTACACAAGCTTTGTGCAGTGCTGATTTACTGGAATTCAACGTCAGTAAAACTAAAGTTATATCATTTTCTAGGGAAACCAACAAATTGGTTTCTGATTATAAACATTGTTTATTCTCTTCAAACCGGACCGTTTCTCTTAAAGATTTGGAATTTTTCTTTATTATTTTCATAACCACATCAATCATGCTCTTCCTCATGGTGTTAAGCTGCTGGCTCCAGTTTGTAGCTTTACATCCCCCTCTTTATCATTTGAATGTACGAGTATGCAGAGATTATACATTACGTTAGTTAGATCTACGCTTAAATGTAAGGCCGTTTTCTGGAATTCAATTACGTCCTCTGACTTCAACAAACTGGAAGGCGACCAAAAGAGGTTTGCGACCCTCTGTTTTATTGGCTTCAATTCTCTAGCCTACTACAGCTATTCTCTTGCTTTGGAGAAGTTAAGACTCCACACTTTACATATGAGGAGGCATCAACCCGATGCGCTGTTTTTTATTCAAATTGACCTTGGTTTTAATTCTGTCCTCTTTTTAAAAATTGTTGGTCCTCGAGATCCTACACAGATTGTCAGAGATTCTGTTCTGTTCTGTTCAACGTCTTCTCCTCAAGCAGATACTGTCCCTGTGCTAGAGGCGCTTCAGGGGCTTCTATTGTTTGCAGGGACGTTGGAGAAATTGAAGACCAAATTGTTCCCTTTAATTATATTTTATAATTGTCCTCTCATCGTAGTAAACATTGGTTGTACTCTGCGTGTGTGTGCAGACTATGTATATTATATATAAATTTAATTATCTATGGTATATAGTTTCCTCTCGTGGCCTGATGGCATCAATATTGTAAATGTTTACTTCTCTCACCTCCTAATGATAACTTTGATATTATTGAAATTACTGTTACTACTACTACTACTACTACTACTACTACTGCTACTACTACTACTACTACTATTACTCTTACTACAACCACTACTACTGCTACTATACAATTTGTCTTATGTTAGCTTTTGTTTGTGTATTGTTCTTTCTTTCGTCTTACTAATGCTAACACAGTTATTGGAATATGGGATAACAAATTTGCACATGAATAAATAAGAATGAATTATTATTTTGATTTGTTTCGTTTATCATTGTTATTATAATTATGTTCATATCTGGTGGCCAACTAAAATCACTTTGACAGAATATATGTGTAGAATTTATATTTCACATTCCTTACACGTATATTTATAATCCGGTTACATTCGGAATCTTTTCTCATATGTTATTAATATGAAAGTAATGAATATTCTCCGTTGCGTAACATGTCACAATTTATATCAGAAATTAATCGTTTTTTTTGTGTGCAAAAGATTCTCAAAGATTCAACGTTATTTCTGAAATCCAAGACTAAAAATCTTTGGATAATATCAGCTCGATGGAAGAATTCTCAACTAAAGATTGTAGATGTCCCACACAGCCATTCGTGCAGATAACCCAGCCCACATAAAGGCAGGTCATGGGAAGAAAAGGAAAGAACAAGGAAACACCACAACACACACACACGTAGGTCAACATAGATGCACACTATCATCATAAGGTCACGAAAATCAGGAACACACGTTGTCGAACACTACATAATAATTTGAAAACGGAAAGCAAAAGTGGACACAACAGCATAAAGCAAAAGGAGAATATATACCGTATATATATTCGTATTTATTCTTTTTATATATAACTCAATTCGTAGAATATTTTAATATTTTAAAAATTTGACTTTTAACATTTAATATATTTTATAATACAAGGACATTATATAAACAATATACAATCACAAAACACCCTCATTGTGTAATCAGTGACCTATGTAGGGAGGTAAATCAAGTAGAATAGAGGGTGATTGCAAAAGATCTATGTACTTGACGGTGACCACAATAGCCCGACACGCCTATTACACGCGAAGGCATGGTGTGTTTATACCAGGATTATGTCGACTGAATAATAATAATAAACATTTGTGGATACAAAATGTGTAGCACGGTTTGTCACTGAGTTCGATTGTATGAATTTGTGTGTACACAGAAAAGAAACATACAATTTCCACATCCATTACTAAACGGAAAAGGCAATTTAGTGATCAATACTCTACAAGCTCCAGTATAAACCGTTCTTTCGTCATAAACGTTTTTAAAAGGAAGCACTACAGTTGAAGCCCAGTACGAAAGTGAAACTTCTCAGCACCAGATGCATCAGTAGAGGCCATAAGCTCTATAGAAGAAGAGTTCAATATTTGTACCTGTATATCTTGAGCAATAATTTATTTTTTCCCAGTGCTGATACAGATTAAAATGGAAAGTAATTCTCGGGCTGAGAGCCGATTTCGTTACTGCAACTACTATTTCTATATAGGAGGCGTTCCTTTATTTGACTCTTCTGTTTCAAAGTGTTATCATATGTGTATTGTATTGTCCTGTGTATGTGCTTATAGCAGTATTCTTGCTATGTTTCTCAGTATCTACCACGATATTGAGGATCTCAACGAAGTAGTGGATGCAGCCATGTTTTTTATTATATCTTCAGCTGCAAGTTGCACTCAATTATATTTCAGGTAATGACGTTTCTGGAGTTACTTCATGAATATGCTATTATTTACTTATTAGTGGCTTATGAAATATTCGAGAAATTCTTATCGTGTTGAACATAGCATAAACGCGAAATTTGGGAACACGTAGTAAAGACAAGCAGCGGCACGCACACAGGAAGACTACACAGAATAACACCTGTACAGTGTGGAAACAAGAACTAGCCGCTCCAGCACTTTAGACGTAGGGCGAGTAACCCTAATAATTTTTAAATTTTAAATTTAAAATTTAGAGAAAATTTTAAAGGATTTTAAAATCATAACTAAAGATTTTATAGTGCTATTACAGGAAAATCAAATTTGACGTGTGCAATATAATCTACATACCAGACACATATCAACGAGGTAGATGTTGATAATACGAAGAGAATAAAAATGTGTTTTTAAATGTTAAATTTTAGACTGGGTTCAGTGTGGCAGCAACGTTAAGAGTATACACCTGATGATGGCCGATAGAGGCCGAAACATGTAGTGTGGAAGAGAACAAGATCAAAGACATATAATATATATTGTTTGCACTTGGGACGGAGTTTGTATCATTTATCGTGTAGAGTGCAACAGGATGCTTAAATATAATATTCTACAATATACTGAATTCTTATTCATTAATACAGCTTGTAACTTTACACTCATTATATCTAAAGTATATGAATATTTATAATTTAACAGTCACAGAAAGGCTAAAGTAGATTAATTTTCACGTTTTGATTCTGCTTAAATATCTTCTGATGTAACGAATAATTGTATTTTGCTGCAGGTTCCGGAGGGCTACTCTAGTGAGGACGTTGAGGCTCACGGATGCATTCATCTGGGAGGATTTGCCCCACACTGACCCTGACACCGGATCCCGGGCAATGACTGCCTGGATTCCACGTATCCAGAGGTTCACCACTCTTATTATAGGGGCCGCCGTTATTGTCAACGGGACTAAAAATTTAATGCTTATCTTTTCAAGTGACAACCATTCCATGGTCTATCATACGTGGTACCCTTTCGATACAGCGAAAAGCCCTACCTACGAGTTGATCAACATAGCACAGGTAACAGTGTGTGTGTAGCGCAATACTTTTCTGCTGTCTGCTCTATGTTGCGTGGAGCAGAATGCAGTTTATACCAGACGAGGACAAGAACAAGAAAAATGTAAGATTTGAGGCTTTCACGGCGGGGACTGTGAAGAAAGCTGTTTATGCCTTCGGAATCTTTTATAAAGCGAGTGCCTAATCACGTGTTTTGTTTGAATGCTGAATAATAATTGGTCCAATAGAGCTCTAAATTATTGTCCACCTATGAATGTTGACTTGAAGAATAAACAGTAATGATTCAGGAGCTGTGCCTTGTATCCCTGTATGGCCGTATATGTGATTCTCTATTAGAGACTAAATTTGTGGCCGAAAACTTATAACATATTTCTACAGTACAGCATTAATTCCCAGAGATCATTTCGGCTCCAAGAAGCATTCTGTAGTCAATCAAGTAGGATAATGTCCAAACGAGATTAATATTAATACTAATAGCCATTCGATATACCGACTAACACCAGTATTATAAGAGCCGGGATAGCGTAGTCGGTATATCGAATGTCTACTGGTTGGACGACCGAGAAGTCGAAGATCGAGTCTCGGTAGGGTCAAGAAATTCCTCTACTTCACGAAGTTCATGCCTACTCTGGTGTCCACTCAGCCTCCAACCCAATGGGTACAGTGGTCGGGACACGAAGCTGAGCACTCACCTCCAGCTAGTGCCGAGGTCAAGAAAACTTGGATCTGTACATCCACTCCCCATACGCCTTCATGGCATAGTGCTTAATTAGTTAAGCACAGGGACAACTTTAGCTTTACCTAATATTAATATAAATAGCTTTACAGTATTATTAATGATAATAGTCAAAACGACGTAAATATTTTGTAAAACAAAATGAAAATTATGTGAAAACTACAATCACCCAGTTGTAATAACACGCACACTTATGGTCCTACATGAAATAGTACAGTACTATATGATCTGGAATTGATGAAAAAGTTTCCAACGTAAAATGATGTATTGTGCTGGATACAAACGATACTACTAGGCCGTTTTAACACTCAGAACATAAATAAGATGTATTGCCTTATTGGCTACGAAAGCCAGTGTCAAACCGAAGATACAAACATCCCTTAATATCGTCCATGATATGTATACAGTTGCCGTCTTGTAGTGCACTCAATTTCACCTGTTACTTCACGACATGTTTCGGCAACATAGTGCCATCATCAGGTGCCCTAATTACGCTAATCTATTTCATTGTTTGTCTTTATAAAATAATTAAAAAGTATTTAAAAAGTGCGTATTTGTCAACTATAATGAATTTACACACACTAAAACTTGTTAAGATTATTCATCTTATGTGTCATAATTAAAACTCGTGTGTGGTTCTTCCACTATGGGGTCATTTTTCTTATATTCTGTGTAAACCGGGGCTTGTGATGTGTGTTCCCTTCTTAGCTGCGAGTGTTGTAATCTCTTAATATCCCCACAAAAAACAAATTGAGTTAATTGTGAACGAAGTTAGGAATTCTGTGCGAGTTCATCGCTTGATTTGGTAATGAGCGTTTCTTTCAGTCGGCTAGCGAACATTTCGAGACCTTTGGATTTCAGTCTGCAAATAAAATTAAGGATTTAAAAAAAAATGAAATGCTTTATATGAACATAAATGGAATTGTTTTGGTAAAACCATTCAATTTATTGTTCTTTCAGATCAATGGACGTTCACAATTTGATTCTGTACATTTATTTCACTGTTTTTGTAGGTCATCGCTACTATTCAATGGGCATGTTTCTTCTACGGCGTGCCTTCCACTTATGCTACATTGGTATGCATCGCGTGCAGTCAGCTGGAAAAGCTGAGAGCGAACCTCCTCAATATCAGACAGGTATTCGACACACCAGCGCAGGAGTCGCGAGCTGAGACTGGCCGAAATGAAGGTAGACAAGTCCAGACGTCTCAGGAAGTGTTCTGCCGCATGCAGGAGCAGCTCAACGACTGCATACGTCATCACCAGCTAATCATACAGTAAATATAATTTATAATTTTTTTTTGTGTATATATTCTTCTGTATACAGGTTGTGCCTCAAATCAAAATGTAGATCATGGAAATCGATAGAAAAACCACTTTACGCAGATTTTGGTTGAGCTCTTGTGATGTTCTCTTGCCCATCTGGGCAGTATCTCTTATAATTAGGTCATATAAGTTATAAATATAAATTTAGACTAATTACTGCTCCCACCGAATATTCGGTAAACTGATAGCCTGGATAATTCTTGGCTTTAGTTCAGACCGTTAAATTTTATTTTCAATTCGATATAAAAAGAACGTGTAACTGACTATAAGGATATTCTACACTACATTGTCAGTTATCTGGAATATATTCAGCATTCACGGCGCTTCGGAAAATGGATTCGATTCCATCATAGATTTGAGGTCTGAGAGGATTCCACTAAAGTTGGCTCCTTGGAGAGATGAAGCTCTCCCTGTAACAGCCCGTGAAGGCCCATAAGGCTGTGAGACGTCGAGGCTCCCACAATTTTTGGAAAACCGGCTCACAGATGGCGGTGAGGTTGTTAGCCTTACTTTACTTTACTTTACTTTACCCCTAAGAAGATTCCTGGAACTCATTTCTGTTAGAGGCTGAGTCTAATCTAGTGCTTCTGGGAAAAATAGGTCTATTGAGAATCCAGTGATCTCGTCAGGAATTAAACCTCCGACCTTCCAGCTTGTAGAGTAGTTTCTCAACCATTTACGCTACCGCGTGCTGCCCTGTCATCTTAAAATATTAAATAAATTGATTTAACACACATTTTGATCAATCTTTGCAGTCTCTTAACGATTTCGTGCAAAGAACTGTAAATGGAAGCTGCTCTGTAATATCGAAACTGTAATAGATAGACGTTAAATGAGAGAGAGAATATTNCATTTAAAGTGCCGTGCCACAACTTTCCAACAAGTTCAGCCGGAAACATATTTACGGTCCTTCTATAACCCTTCTCATTCTTGTTGTAATTAAGGGCAGTACCTCTGTAGCTCAGAATATATCTCGTTCGATGAAAGGATGACTGATTAATAATTAATTTGAAAGGATGCGGACGCAAGTCGTTGTATCCTAATTTGAAATATGGTTCCGTTTGTCTAGATGGACTGGCAAAATATTCGAAGAAACTCAGTTAGGATATTTGTGGTGACGGACGATTTTGAAACCGTCTACCTAAGCATTACTTTCATTCCAGCATTGCTCAGTCCGTATTTGCATTTGTGAGCCTTCGTATTTATTCAGTCCTTTATGGCTGCTTGGATATCTGAATACTAAAGCAATTTGTGGGAACTTGTAGAAAAAGAGATTGAGCCCTTCTTGCATGATAACGAAATAAATGGAGATTTCTGTATTAGATATCTGTGTGCAGTCTTAATGAGTGCCGGGCCCTTGTTACAGAACAGGAATACGCCACTATGGGTGGTCCTGTTGTAAGAAAACTATACAGTATTTTCCATGCTTCATTGATGATTAAACCAAATCTTTTTTGCATGACCACCAAGGTCTGCCTACTTAAACTTCCATCTAATTTACATATGCCTTTGCGACAGACATTAACTGAAAATGACAGTCAACCTAAAATATCTGCACCCCGGCGAACAAAATGTATACGAAATGGGACGGAGTGTTACTGGACATATAAATTGTCTCACAGATAATATCATTAAGTCTGGATATTTTGGAGTAATACCGAGAACAGAAGATGTGTTTGGTTGCAATAGGAGCAGTTTTCATGTGTATGTTGCACAATATCATCTTCCCCCCCCCCCCCACCCCGCCCGCAGCANTTCACTTCGGTTTTTCTAGATCTTACACATTCGGTAGGACTCCTTGGGCGGGTGATCAGCTCGTCGCAAGGCCTCTACCTGTACACAAACACAGAAAAACGCACACACACAAACAAAACATCCATGCCCTGAGTGGGATTCGAACCCACGATCCCGGTTTCCAAGCGAGCGAAGACAGTACACGCCTTAGACCGCTCGGCTACCGTGACCGGCACACAATATCATCTACTGCATTAAATTCTCTTGGATTCACACACACGCAATAAACATGTATGCTGACACAATTTAGCCCACCGATTCAATGATCTTATGTAGCGACACACTGATTTTTCGTCATTTCTATTTACAGGTTTATTCATGCAATTGAGGAGATGTTCAGCCCATACTTCGCTGGTTATTTTTTCATTTTAATGGGCGGCCTATGCATTACTGCATACACAGCTGTTTTGGTAATTCTCTGTAAATTGTACACAATATTTTATCTATAACGTACAGTAATTTGACTAGAAGAATTGTTGCCTTTTGTTTCCTTGATCTGAGCCTATTATACAACTTCCACTTCCGCAGTTCAGCTCAGTCTTGTGTTGAACATTCCTGTTACCATCTCCAGGGTAAGTGTAAGGGGCAAAGAACAATTGGGCCGATATATAATACGTTCTCACCATTGCAGAGAGTGGAGGCTCGCGTTACGAATGAAATCAATCATTCTTAATGCTGAGCGCCGTCTGGGTCTCATGGCTGGACACTTCGCTTCAGCTTACCTACTTGCAGATTTATCTTTGTGTGCACGGCCTTCTTCCAAAGTCACTTAGTGTCAAATCTATATGCACGTACATTTATAGTGTTTACATATATACGCCACACATGGCAATATTATTTATATAGACCTATACATTGCACATATAAGACCTCTGTGGGCCGCGCCATAGCTCAAGCGGTTAGTCGTTGGTTTCCCACTGCGGCGGCCCGAGTTCGATCCTGGGTCTGGCCAAGTGGAATTTGTGGTGGACAAAGTGGCGTTGGGGCAGGTTTTCTCCGAGTACTTCGGTTTCCCCTGCCAATCTTTATTCCACTAATTGCTCCACAATCTCCCTCAATTATCATCTAGGGCTGGTACAATAGACCAGAAGTGTCCGCAGTACAAGGGACTTAGGCCCACCCCACTAGCATTAAAAAAAATAAGACCTCTGTATGTCTAGACATTGTAGGGATATGTACAGCAGAAGACACGTTGGAAGGCCCTCCCTCAAAGAACTGTACCACGCTCTGCCTCGCCGAGACATTCCTCCCTCCATGGCATTCATTCTCACCCGTCCTTTCACTGTGATATATCCGTCCTCTCTACTTCAACGTGACAAATAGTAAAGGTTGCAACTGCAAAATGTGCTGAAAAGTTTGAACAGTTTCTACGCTCGACTGGGTTGAAAGCTGAAAGCTAAATTAAACGGTAAACATGCAAATAATATATAGTTACTTTGAAACGTTACTTCTGTATTTTTAAACTGACATGAATTTAACGCAATTCGTAAATATTCTCAGGAAACTAAATGCAACTTTACATTTAATATTTTTGTCCACTTTTTCTCTTCTCTTCGAAATCGTACTATGTAACATGAATTTAATTGAAATATATTTTAATACATTTGAGAGTCAATTTAAATATATTTTGTAGATAATGGACAATATTAAAATGGATCTTAGAGAGATAGGATGTGATGGTATGGATTGGTTTGGTCTGGTTCAGGATAGGGACCAGTGGAGAGCTCTTGTGAACACGGAAATAAAGCTTCGGGTTTCGTCAAATGGTTGGATGCTCTTGAGTAGCTGCGCAACTGGCAGCTCTTCAAGAAGAATGTGTGAGGGTGAATGTAATTGTGTTGCTGAAGAGTCTATGGAGATGGAAAGCATAGTGCGCCGTAAGATAAATGAGGCTATTTATAGTCTGCTGTGTCGGAAACTGCATATTAACTAAGTGTAGTTCTTGGGATAACATTGCTTCAGTTTAAGGAAACTGAAGTTTCAATACAGAGCTCACAGAATCCATCCACTGGACCTTATTTTCTCATCCAGATCACTCCAGCCCATACTCTCGCATCCTCTTTTTCAAGGTTATTTGATTGTTGCCTTGCCATTTACGCTCAGGTCTCTAGTGGCATCTTTCCATTACGTATTCCCATTAATGTGCAATATGCATGCTACATTCCTAACTCATCTAATCAAACTCAGTGAGATCGTTGTAATAATTTAGTTTTCGTTTATTGAATAGAGCCGATTGTGAGAGTAATTAAGATAGAATTCATTTCGCAATGTTCCAGCGATGGGGGAATCCAGCGCAGCTGTCTGAGTCGGTTTTAGTGTATGTCCTCCTCTCAATCACCGTGTTCGTGTTCTGCTGGTTTGGAAGTGAGCTGAGCCACCAGGAAAGTATCACAGAGTAAAGGAGTAATTTATCTGAACATTTCACAAGTTTGTACCTACTTCATAAGGTACAGAAATAACGTCCCTGAGCTTAAGTGATTAAACACTAATTCATGAAGGCGTATGGGGGAGTGGATGCATAGATCCACGTTTTATAAAATTTGGCACTAATTTGAGATGACCGGTGAGTTTCAAACCCCGTCCATGTTACCCCACGTACCCATCTGACAGAAGATGAATCAGTCTCAAAACCGGCCTGGACGACGTGGAGAAGAGAAAATCCTTGCCTTCACCGGGATTCGAATTCTGGTTCTGTCATCCAGCCCATATATAGCTGCTTCATGAAAAAACTTAATAGACCAGTAGATATACGTAATTTTCAGTGTACTGAATATAATCATTTCAAACACGTGTTTCATACCACATTCTCTTTGGTAACAGAAAAACAGGTAAGGGGCACGCGGTAGCGTAGTTGGTTGAGGCACTATATTACAAGGCGGAAGGTCGAGGTTTCGAGTCACGATGAGGTGGAATTTTCAACTGGCCTAATCCTTCCATCCGCACTATGGCCCTGGGGTCGACTGAGCCTCTAAGAAAAATGAGTACCAGTAATCATTCTGAGGGGTAAACGGCGGCCGGTGCCCAAGCCTGACAAATTTATCGCTGTGAGCCGATAGTCTAAAAAAATTTGAGAATCTCGACGTCTCACAATCTTATGGGCCTTTTCGGCCTGTTACTGCGATAGCTTACTTTTACCTAAGAGAAAAACAGGTAGAGTAATGTAGAAAATGTTAGACAGATGTAGGCCTAATTACTTTACAACGCACATCCATCACGGCAAGGTGAATCGTAATTTTTATGAATGAGGGGACGGCCTCTTGATACGAGGGGAACTGCGATTGTACTGAATACGTAGTGACGAGCCAAAAAATAAAGGAGGGATCTTCCAGCTTGTGGTTTAACAATTCCTCGCCCTTCCTTGAAAAAAAGAACAGCGAAGACGAACAGAATCCGTTAAGATTAAAAAATTAACATTTACATATTCATTACGTGAAGAATTGTGAGCACTTAAAGGTCTCATAATAAAACAATTTTACAGCCTCTGTTTACAGTGGAAGTAACAGAGGAATATTCAGGAGAACCCTAGCTATTTTCCATCAAAGAATCTATTCTCGTCACATTTACCAATAAAATGCATTATAAATGTATGGAACAACAAATGCGATACACAGAAATATTGGGTTTTCGGACTTTATCCATCATCCTGCTTTTAAGATGACTAAGACAAATTATGACGTTTCGGAAACTGGATCTGTTTCCGTCCTCAGGTGAGGGAAAATACCTATTCTGTTGGGTCCCTTAGAAAGACCTAGCCTCAGTTACTGGACCAGTGACCCAACAGAATAGGTGTTTTCCCTCACCTGAGGACGGAAACAGATCCAGTTTCCGAAACGTCATGTTTTTCTTAGTTATCTTAAAACCAGTACGATTGATAAAGTCCGAAAACACAATATCTCTGTGTGTTATACACCATCGTCAGAATCCTATAGTAACTAGTCTAATGCCATCATACCACAAGTTCAATTAGAGCAGAAAAATTATGGAGTGATATATTCATGTGCTGACATATTCTGAGTACAAGTTTCTTGAAGCATTTTTTAATCTCATTACGACGTTGCAGGCTGAGAGAGTGAGAGAGGCCGCCTGGGGCTGTGACTGGGTGGGCACACCCCTTCCGTTCATGCGCTGTCTCAGTTTCGTCATTAAGATGGCGAACAAGGAATTAGCGCTGACTGCTGGGAAATTTGTCCCCGTATCCAAGGCGACCATGATGAACGTAAGATATAATTTTGTATTTTATAAAAACAAATGTAAGAATTTCTTCGTGAAATAGTTTAATGAAACCATCAAGTTATGATGTGTACACCACAATACCCGTAGAAAACAAACGTCCACGTCATCATATTTTCTTAGTCAGAACGACCTGCCTCCATATTTGAATGTGAAGAGAGAACAGCTGGATTGATCTTTCTTCAAGGTACATTTAAAGAAGGTTTCTGTAGTAATACGTAAATATTTTCCTTGGGGGTAAAGCGCGGCCGGTGCGTAAGTATGACAACCGCATCGCCATCTGTGAGCCGAATGTCTAGAAAATGTGGGAGCCTCGACGTCTCATAGCCCTATGGGCCCCCGGGGCATGTTACAGGTTAGCTTTCGAGTTTTATCCTAAACATAAAGTTTCCCATTTGCTTAAGTCCCACACGATGTAGCCGTTTGTACCTGTGAAGTTATAGCTCCACACTGTCATTAGCTTGAAGAGAATGGTCACATTAACGCTACCGCTGTCTTATTTTCGAGCAAATATTCCATTCCTTTCTGTGGTTTCTTACACTGCGAGATTTGATGCATGTTCAATAGGGTGTTGAAAGCTGATAAAATGTGCCTTCAAAAATGTTCAAGAAATGAGTGATACTCATAAATACAAACCACTCCGTCCAAATGTGACATATACGTTTTACTACGTTAAAACTTACAATATTATATTTAAGCTTCCTGCTGCACTCCATACGAAAAATAATATAATGATACAAATTCCGTCCCAAGTGCAAACAATATATTATGTGTCCTTGATCTTGCTCCTCTACACTACATGTTTCGGCCTCAGACGGCCATCATCAGGTGTATAACACTCACGTTGCTGTCACACTGCACCCAACTTATCTCCCTTACTTGTTTCGGTCCTTACGGGCCATCTTCAGAGGGAACATCATTACAAACTGGAAACTACTATCACAATAGGTGTTTTGATTTAAAATACATACACTTATATCCTATAATGCACAGTACGCATAAAGTCGAACGTTTCACAATCACAGCAGCTTCCTGGTGTTGTAAAGTTTTTAAAAGTTTCTAGATGTTATTTAAAAAACCTTTATTGTCAATAGTTAAAATATTTTAAACCACGTAGGTTCGTGTCCTTACTCCTATCGTCCTTCTTGTATGGGGCAGATTTTGTGCCGCCTGTCTATCTTGATGAGGAGGTTCTTGATGTCGTCCAGGGTTTGTTCGTGGCTTGCTGTGTTGTTTTCACATCTAACAATATAAATTGCATAACATAGCATAATGTTCACTGAAAGGGACACTGTGCCTTAACACTTATGAAATAATTTCATAACCATTTAGACACAGAAGGAGTATTAAATATTTATGTTCACAGATGATGCAAGAGTCTATCTCTCTCTTCATGTTCTTGCTGCAGATCAAAGAAAAGGAAGAGACATTGGAGGGCCCAGAATGAATTACAGATTTGTTAAGAAATGTAACTTGTAGTAAGAGAAATATTCCTCTGTTAGCATGGCCACAAGGGCGTCATATACTTGAACACACGCACACACGCGCACGTGTTGTAGCCGACGGTTCCAGAATTAGTAAAAAATGGCTGCTGGTTGTGAAAGAAGCCATAAAGACACAAGGGACCAAGATAAGAAAAATACACAGGCATTTCATTGAATGTATTCCATTGCTTCAAATAAATCCACGCTTGATCATCAATAATGTAAATTTGTGCTATACAGAGTTATTCTAAAGTAGTATCGGGGTTTCCCTCGCCTATACTTCTCAAAACACTGGATTTTTTCAATTGATCCAATCCTTCCTGCCCCACTATGGCCCTGGGGTTCACTCAGCCTCTAACAGAAATGAGTGCCAGAAATTAATTAAATAATTTTCCTGGGGATTAAAGCGCGGCCGGCGCGTAGGGCTGACAACCTTACCGCCATCTTTTAGCCGAATGTCTAGATAATGTGGGACCCTCAACGTCTCACAACCCTATGGGCTTTCATGACTTGTTACAGGGACAGCTTTACTTTTTTACCAGGGAATTTGAAAATCCATCTCTAGAAATGTTCTTACTGCAGAATTTTGAACAACTTCAGCACGGGCACCTTTGCTTTGTTGTTCCCGGTTAGAACATTACAGGCCACGGAAACAGCGACAATAATTTAGAATCACCCTCTATATAAAAACATTTAAGAAAATTAAGAGTAATCCTCAGATAATATGAATTCCACACGACGATAGAAGGATTGTGTATTTAAGTATCTTTTGTTTTTTTAATTTGTTTTTCATTCATAATACTTCTTGGACTAGGCGGTAGACTTTTTGCCTTTTTTTATAAATATTTTAAAGTGTCATGTATTCTGAAGAAAGCAGTCTTCTGGGATTTGGCACCGTGTATATGTGGTGTTAACCGACGTTTCGGAGGAACGTATCGCCTCCATCTTCAGTGTAGAAGAAAAAATATAAGAAATCTGCAAGCGAAGAGACCGTGAGAACCGATGAAAGCAGACTGACAGTTCTTCTACCCTGAAGATGGAGGCGATACGTTCCTCCGAAACGTCGGTTAACACCACATATACACGGTGCTAAATCCCAGAAGACTGCTTTCTTCATAGTCACCGCCGTGAAAGCCTCAAATCTTACATGTCATATATTCTGTCTAGAAAATAAGATCTCCTGAAGGACTTTGCACAAGTTTAATATAATAAGGTTAGCTGTTTCATGCTCCAGTCGAATACACGTATTTCAAATTCCTGGTCTTTAAAGTGATGAAAAAAATAATAATTTGAACTACTGATCCTCACCTCTGCAGGATTTTCCTGCAGAAACTGAAACGTAATGGGCTCCTGTTGCACCATGTGATGAGTACTTTCCAGAAGGTCTTATTATTTTATCAGTTTTTTTCTTATTCCCCTGATAACCATGTAAATCGTATGTAAGAATTCAATGGTTTTACATTTTGTTTGTAAACTTAGGGTTCCATATAACTACTTTAATTATAATGCTTTAAGTTGTTTCATGAAGAACTTATAAATTTGTCTCCTTAAAATTTCGATACTTTCTAAAAGTAAATCTATGAAACATTTATTATTTTCTTCCTTTTGTATATTTTAGAGGGTGATCAAAATTCGTCCATAAACTTATTTTGTTTCAACAAAATAAACGCTTTTCCGAGCGACTTATACGTTCTTCGAAAGCGGCGCGTTTAATGATTCGGCGTCGGAGAAACTTCATGCGACGAACAGTTGAGCAGTATATTTACACTGCTATATAAGCTGATTAAAAAATCCAGTTGGCCATACATGTAGGCCTGAATATACAAAAGCTAAATCTATTTTAGCTCTTCAAAAAGTAGCAGTGTTTGCGTGTTTGGTAGGCTGCGAATAATATGACGTTCCGTGTTGGACAAATAATTCTTCGCAATTATTTCCATGAGCATAATTGAGCATAATTCTTAATTACTTTCTGTGTAATGCAATATTACTAACACATTTTACAGATCTGCAAAAACATATTTGTCTGAGCCAATCAATTTCTAATCACTTCTTCGAAAACAATATCTAACCTTGTTGAACAAACATCAGAAGTATCTTACTACTCAATTTTCTTCTTCTTCTCCTTCTCCTCCTCCTCCTGACTGAGCTCTTCAGTAGTATGCATGGTCCTTTTCTTCTTTAACACCCACTCTTCATTTTCCGTCATAATTGATAGTGTTATAAGAAGAATGAGCCGGTCACGGTAGCCGAGCGGTCTAAGGCATGTACTGTCTTCGCTCGCTTGGAAACCGGGATCGCGGGTTCGAATCCCACTCAGGGCATGGATGTTTAGTTTGTGTGTGTGCGTTTTTCCGTGTTTGTGTACAGGTAGAGGCCTTGCGACGAGCTGATCACCCGCCCAAGGAGTCCTACCGAATGTGTAAGATCTAGAAAAACCGAAGTGAACGGAGAAGTTCATAGAGGTAGGCCTAGGCCCACGGGGGCTGCAGTGACAAGAAAAAAAAAATAAGAACAAGTACCTTGTTCTCTGTGTAATTAATTCTCCTCCCCTCCTATTCATAGGGAGAATCAATATAGGTAACTACTTGTATAAGGGGGATGTCAGGTTTGGGTGTATTTAGAAGTCCATAGGAGTGAGATGGTTTACAGTGGTAAAAGTGCCAGCTTACGTTTCAAGGAAGTGAGAAGGAGAGCTTTATGCTTGGTAAGAAGTTTCCGCACCTTCGTCTCAATTTGCAACGTACGACCCTGAAGCAGGAATTCTGAACAATTTTATGAAAAAAAATCACTGAGGTTTCCAACCTTCTTCTTGCATGTATCGATTCTATAATGTACCTACATCATTTCCTAGGTACTTCCAGTGGCACATGTGCCAAATCTGCCTACGTGCCAGTGTGATATTCCTCATAACTTCCCGTTATATCCAGTTCTTTAAGCTTCCGCATATACCCGTTGAAGTGAAAAATGAAAGCTTCTTACGTTGTACTCGGGGCACGTTTAGTCGAATGTTTCAGATTGTAGCTCCTCGGAAGTTTTCGAAACATACCCAGGAGCAACAAATGCACAAGACTATTCTCTCAGCCAGATGTCAATAATCAGGTTATATTAAAAATTACAAGAGAAAATACTAATTGGGACAAACGACTGAATTGTGATATCAGGAAAACAGTCGCGTGAACTCTGGTTTTACTCCCGTAGTAGCACTAAGATACAATTTCTGCAAGATCAAATTCTGCACATAGACCTTCAAATTGTTATTCTTTATTCAGGTCTTATGACCAAATACTTGTGCATGTCTAATCTCTACGATTTTCGATATGCCCGACCCACCACACCCTCCTTGAATTAACTGCGCAATATTACTTAGAGTACATATTATGACGCTCCTCACTGCGTAAATTTCTCTGTCCTTAAGCCACATCCTGCGTGTTAGGCTTAAATATTCCCCCACACACTCTTTATAATAATAAATTATTTTTACTCTTGTTCCCATATTACTATAATGTATTAGAATATTAAATATATAATACGCACGATAAAATTACAACGTAATATATTGTCACGTGGTACAGTGACTATAGACGGTGTTTGGATTGGTAATTGAATTTCTTAGCTGCTTCGTAACTGCAAGCAACTATAACGCTATCACTAATTCACATAACCTACAATTCACTACAGCTTGTATTAAGTCTCTTCATTCTCCAGTGTCTCCACCAGTTGTTGCTTGGTTACGGCTTCCAACGACGGACGTTAATCTTGTATACATGTATATACGTACAACCAGCTACCGGAAAGCTTCTGAAAATTGCAAGATGAATGTTCGTACAGTCTCATGTAATGAAGATGATTCTACATTTTCCTTGCATATTGTAGCATGTAGACATGTGGTAAAGTAAAGCTATCTCTATAATAGGCCGTGAAGGCCCACAGGTTTGTGAGACGTTGAGGGTCCCACATTATCTAGACAATCGGCTCAAAGATGGCGGTAAGGTTGTCAACCTTACGCGCCGGCCGCGCTTTACTCCCCAGGAAAATTATTTAATTAATTCCTAGTACTCATTTCTGTTAGAGGCCGAGTCGACCCCAGGTCCATAGTGCGACTGGAAGGATTAGATCAATTGAAAAAATCCAATGACCTCATCGGGATTTGAACCCGCGACCTTCCGGCTTATAGCGTATAGCGTAGCACCTCAACCACTACGCTACCACAATGTTATAACATAAATATGGACACAGCTGAAAACAAATATATGCCAATCTGGAACCGACGTAAGCCTTAGAAAGTTAACAATGATGGGCAGGCGCTGAAATTTCAGAAGTTGGATGTCTGCTGTAAATTACTAAGCGGAGTAAGCATAAACCGTTATCGACTTGATAATATCAGCGCTTACTTGATCAATTTAAATAGGATATACGCTATATTACATGTCTGGAAAGCACTGGCCGGCACTGACTTTCAGTGTAACGTGTATGTAAAGGAGAAGTAGATTTCCTGTGTCTTTCTTCCACTGCTCCGTAATTTTCCAGAGCTGTCGGTGGGAGAACGGGTAAGCGTGGAAGTTATTGGCGTGTTGAGTGGTGGGGAGTGCTGCTGTCCAGTGGCTGAAGTCGCTGTAGTTGGGGCATCGGAGGCCCCTTTCTGATTGGATAGGACCGCTCTCCGAACCTCTCCACTCCAAACCATGTTACCACCCCCGTTTTGCCTAGACAACATGTGATTATCCACATGGGCCACACTTTTCCTCGCCGACTCACACATCCCAAAAATGTGCTATGTGACCCAAAACTTTAAAAGTGATTCTACATAGGGCGGAAATGGACGCCGACAGCCGAGGATAAACAGAGACACAGAAATAATACGTCTTCGTTTAGTTTATTCGTAGATGTGTCAGCGTATTAAATATGTGTAATTATAAATAATATCAAACCGTAAAACAGTCGTATTTATATTGACAGAAGAGTAACATTCGTTCTGGTTTGAAATGTATTCTCTTAATGGAGTTTTAGTGCAAATTTCGTGAAGCCCCAGAAGCGTTTGAATAAAATAATATTGCTTTCCTTCCTCTTATACTTAGTGTCATTTGTGTAATTATATCTTCGGCAATGGAGATTCACATACTCCGAAATATCGCCAATCAAATTGCAGCAAAAATATTACTGCTACGTATATTTTATAGAGTAGAATATTGTGGATTAACAAACCCACCAACAAACTGACAATTCCGTGTAGTAGAATTGTTCTTGAGAAACTAATAGCTGCGGATATATTGAATATGCAGTCACGGACAGCCAGCAAGGAGTGGTCCTCCAGCTTTGGGGTTGGGCGTGAGGTTAACAACTCCTCAGCATAAAAAATAAGCTTGTTACGAAAAATCACAAGAAGCCTCGGACCTGGACAGATTTCTTGGATAAACGACCCAAGCGAAAGAAAATGAATTTGAGTTTGGTACTAACCCACACTATTATATCCAAATTATTAAGTTACATTTGATTTGTTTCATTCTGGTCCATCACATTAACAATTACAAAGACAAAGATAACACCGTCTAATGTGACTATTTAAGTTTTATCATTTGAAGACTCATCACCCTTACATGTTTCGATCCCTACAGATCATCCTCAGAGGGCATCAATACTTTATCGGAAACTACTATTACAATAGATGTTAATTATATACACATATAATGTCTGAAATGCACAATGTACACAGTGTTCAACCTTTCACATTCACAGCAGCCTTCCTGGTGTTAAGACTTTTTAAAGTTTTTTAAAACTTTCTTAAAAACTTTCTAGTTCAAGCTTAAAATTTATAAACTATACAGGTTCGTGTCAATTCTCCTATTGTTATTCTTGGAGGTGGCTGATCCTGTGCCGCCTGTCTATCCTGAGAAAGGAGATTCTTAGTATTTCCGAGTTTATTCGTGGCCTGCTGTGTTGTATACACTGTGTTGCCGATTATCTTTACACATATTTAGCGATAATCGAACATGACAAGAACTGGAATTTCTATTTGACTTACATGATCAAGAAGGAAGACACCTGTGGAAATGGGTTGAATTGGACGTTTGTGAAATGACGTAAATTCTTGGGGTGTTATTTTTAATGCAGACAACTCCATCAATAAAAGTTGGCTTATTCATAATTAATAACGATTTAAGCTTTCAATGGATTCATCTTGACATTATGTATTTTAATTAATAGTCGTATATGGAATATTTACCACAATCCTACCGCAAATTATATTAGAGCAGCAAAAATGGACGTGTTGCAGCTTTCTGAATACAAGTTTCTTGAAACGTTGTTGAACCAAAATTGCGACGTTGCGGGCTGAGAGAGAGAGAGACGCCACCTGGGGCTGTGACTGGGTGGGCACACCCCTTCCGTTCATGCGCTGTCTCAGTTTCGTCATTAAGATGGCGAACAAGGAATTCGTGCTGACTGCTGCGAAATTTGTCCCCGTATCCAAGGCGACCATGATTAACCTAAGATATTACTTGTTAGTTTATAGAATGAAACGCATTAAACACTTTCTCGAGGAGTTTAATAAAAAAAATCCGTCCAGTGACCACAGTGACCCTTCGAAAACTTTATGTGTACAACAGCATATTGATCCTTCCACCCGTCATGCTTCAGTGCCAGTTACTAGACGCTTGTGACAAGGGAAGGGATAAGTTGGGCTCTGTTTCAACATAGAGTTCATGATTATTTCTGTATCACTAAGTACTAGGAGCGTTCCGCATATAATGTCACCTATTTCTTTTAACTTTTCGTAACTTTAAAAACGAGTATACTAAAGTTGTCCCTGTGTTTAAATAATTATACACAAAGCCTTGAAGGCGTATGGGGGAGTGGATTTATAGACACATTTTCTTGACCTCGGCAATAATTGCAAATGAGTGGTCAACTTCACGCCCTTGCCGCTTTACCCCCGGAGAAAGAGCCCCCTGTCCCCTTTGGATTGGAGGCTGGGTGGACCCTGGAGCCGGTATGGACAATGTGGAGAAGAGAAACTTCTATACCCTACCGAGACACGAACTCCGACCCCTCTGTTGTCCAACCCGTAGCCAGTCGCTATACCAGCTCCACAAGTTTACTTGTCTTGGTGTAGAAGCCAAAAGGGTGAAGTCATTAGTTTCAAATCAATATTCATCTTTACGCTTCGGCTGATTGATCCTCGGGGAAGTTTCCCATCAATTTTCTTGCCTTTTTCTGCTCCGCAATGCGAAATTGATTAATTAGAAACATAGAAGACTCTAAAATTATTTCTTCAAAGTGTGAATAAGAAATGGACAATAAACTTTTTCTCTGCTAATAATAGATATTATATGTAATATGGCAGAGATTTCAGTGGCTGAGACACTATGGTTTAAGAATTCTTAATTTACTTCAAAATCGTTTAGACATAATGAAATACAGGGTGTTTTTGTGTGCAGAGATGGCGCAAGGATCTATCTCTCTCTTTATGTTCATGCTTCAGACCAAGCATAAGGAAGAGATGCTAGAGGGATTACAATAAATTGTAGATTTGTAGTGACGAAGTTTAGTATAGGGCAGTATTAATATTTCACGATATTCATGTCCACAGGAGAATCACAAACAGTTGAAAGAGTATGAATTTTTATGTAATCTGCTTGCTTTGACACAGAACAAAATAAGAGTTATGTTGCTTCTCATGAAATGTCGCTGAAAAATTGTTCGCAGATTTATTGTCACTATCATAAATGTTTATTAATGATTACACACATGCAACTTAAATGGTAACACTTCATCTTAAAGGACGCTTCATGTGGTCAAAACTCCAAAATTCTGTGGTATTTACTAAATTTCCGTTTGAATATTTAGCCTTTATCATTTGCATCAATTACATACATATTACATTATATATATAAAATTGGGTGCATTTTATGGGCAGTTTAAAGGGATTTCAAGGCTAATTCTGATATACGCTACTTTGGGTGTTCTCGAAGTGTTCAGAACAACCCAGCGTTAAGTGTGACTCCACAGACTGCATTTACCGGTTCTCACGGTCTCTTCGCTTGCGGATCTCTTATATTTTTCCTTCTACCCTGAAGATGGAGGCGATACGTTCCTCCGAAACGTTGGTTAACACCACATATACACTGTGCCAAATCCCAGAAGACTGCTTTCTTCAGTATTAAAGTTATTACAGCAACAACTTCATGGACTGCAGTGTTTGTATTATTGATGTGACGGACTTACGAAGTATGCCGTTGGTATGCCGTTTGTATGCCTCAGGTGGCATAATATACACAGCAAGTTTCATGACGATCGGTTTAGGCATTCAAGTAACATTAAGATTAGTAACTGAAAAAATTCGAAGGCTCCCGTGTTAGTGATTCAAGCGATTTATTACGTATGCCGTTGAAATGACCTCGGGTGACATGATATACAAACCAGATCCCATAAATTTCAGTCGAGGCGTTCAAATTTTTTATGACACGCGGTGAGGTCATAAGTCTCCTTTATTTTTTTTTCAAAATAAGGAGAGTAGTCTTCTGTTTTATTTATCAGAATATATTTGTAAAAGTGTTCTGGATGCAAAATATTGTAAAATTCAAATGATGACAATGACAGTAAATTTTCTTGTGTACATGAGTTATCTTGGTTAGTGGAAAATCAAGTAAAGCTATTACTCTTCATATGAATCGGATCATGCCTTGTAGAGAATTCCATTCTAAGCACCATAATATAAACTCCTACGCAGGGTTCGTCTGTGATCGGGAAGAGAATATCATACCTACATGCAGACGTGCGCTCAAGTACTTGAAACAAGTTGTTAATCGTATTTGATTTGTATTCACTGTGGTAGGATGTCCTTGTTGTTGTATTTGTTGCAGTTGTTTGTATTTCTCTGTAATTGTTGTAGTTGTTAATCGTATTTGGTTTGTATTCACTGTGGTAGGATGTCCTTCTTGTTGTTGTATTTGTTGCAGTTATTTGTATTTCTCTGTAATTGTTGTAGTTGTTAATCGTATTTGGTTTGTATTCACTGTGGTAGGATGTCCTTATTGTTGTGTTTTGTGTATTGTGTTTTGTTTGAACGTGTTGTCACTTAGTGTAATGTGTGTTACTTGTCTGTTGTGTCCTATTGTGTACTACTGCCACCGGGCTAAAACCCAATTGCAGTATAATAAATAATGTAATGTTATGTAATTGCAACAACTATGGTACAGCTTCCTTCAGTGATTCAGCTGTAATTTCTCCATTTATGGACTATAAATAAAGTAAACTGAAATCGTTAAACTTTTCCAAAATTAAAAATAAGATTGCACCAATTTGGTAGTTAAATCAACTTTTGTGTGTGTACACATTTACTTCTTGTTAAGTATGCTATTTATGTTATTAGTTACACAAATTACTTCGAATATAATATTAACTTCCTCTGAACTTCCAATTGAAAGTTTTAATAGAATTCTGGCCAGGCACGAGACGAAAGCTTGCTTCTACTAAATATTTCAGTAGTCAAAATATGGATTACAGTTCCGAAAGGAGTACAAACCAGCTGCACAGGTCTCACTTCCTTTCAGTAGCAAGCTGGAGCCTGCGTGCGCCGGATGTGAGGCTTCAGATTCATCGCCTTTCTTGGTCGTGGGTTCATATTCCGACGTACGTGAATACTTCAAACGAAAATGGCCGAGCAAGACATGGCGACGACGCGGTTCCACTACTTTGCAACAGCGTTCCGCGTGACTGGACTGCCCCTTCTGATGGACAGGGTCCCCGTAACATTCCGTTTATACGCTGCAGTAATGACAGTGTGCTGCTATGCATCGTATTTTTCTCAAGTCGTGGATCTGCTGAAGAACACGCGAGATCTGGAACGCACAATGGAAACTGCGAGAATTATTGCAGGGGCAGGAATGACTGTGTGGATATACTTTTTCCTCAGGTACCAGTGATCTTCATTATCACAATTATCTCCCTGGAGCAGAGGACTTTTCCAGAAGCTGAACAGTCGGTCAGCTCTTCAAGAGAAGCTTGATCGTTCGTAGCAACCGAAGGATAATTACTGTGTTGACGAGGATCCATGATACATTTCTCTCATGAACAAGTTAAAATCAGTCATGTCATACGTATTATTTATCTATGATCCGCTTTAATATTGACCGTGTAGTTTGCGTTTATGTTTCCCAACAGGTCTCATCCCTTCAGGGTTTCAGACTATTTTTCTTGTGTGTATTACTTATTACCAGGGCCAGGATTTTGATGACATGTCATCTGTTTTTCCTTGTTTCCTATGCGATGCTCTTAAATATATAAATCTCGGATATGAGCTGCTTGTTACAGAAATGTAATTTTTGGTAAATTTTGGACTTTTAAGGGTATATCTTGTCATTTTTGGCCATTTTAGGGAATTTTTCTTCATATGTTTCCTGAAATGTGAATAACATGGAAGCGAAGTGTTCTCTCTTTTCTTCTTTAGGTAATTTTTCTGGATTTTTTCCGTCATTTTATAGGTCATTTTTTTAATATTTTCAGGTCATCAAAATCCGGGGCCTGCATTTTACATTTTTGGGTCATATTTTAAGTCATTTTTCTGGATTTTTTTTCTTACATTTTATAGGTCACTTTTTAAACATTTTCAGGTCATCAATATCCGGGCCCTGCTTATTACCGTCATGCGAGCTACATATTGCGCCTATCTCATCTTCCTTGATTTGATAATAACATTTGTAACACGTTACTACTGTCTGAGGAGTACGAAGTATGAACCTACCCATTACGTAAGTTTCTTCTTAATCTTTAAAGCCAATAGGTTTTGCATTCCGACTATAATTTTATTATCATCAGTCCACGTCACTTTATTCTTGGACCTCGCACCCTACACTAATTCTACTACTAAATGTACTGCTAAGTGTACGGTGGTATGCGTGACGAAAATAACGGGTTCTAGGTGGGATGATTGGATTTACTGGCACCTCGGTTACAGCCTCTCATAATTACAATTAATACAGCGCTATAGCCGATTTACACAATTTACAGTTTACCTTTGCACACGCACTAGGATTCTCCGTCTTCACTAGTCATCTCCTGGCAACGGATCTTAACACAGAAACTAGCACTTCAAATCGCTATGAAGTATCTTTGCTATTTCGTCTCCAATCACTCTGGAACCTCGGAACTAAAAATTCTTCTGGACTCACTTCTTCAGCTTACGGCTGACTCGCAACTGCCCATGAATTCTCGTCTAATCGCGGAACAGACATGGATCACAGAAAACACATGTCACATGACCGCTAACTACTATTATGTGACGTCACTGCGGACACACACACACACACACACACACACACACATATATATATTCTGCCTAGCAAACGGGCGTTGTTCCGTTGTTTGCTTCGCGGGAGCGTGTTTACCGAGTCATTGCCCGGAAGCAGTCCTGGTAAATCCGCCCATCTTGCGGTCGTTGCGTAGTAACATCTCTACACGCTACAATATTTTCTGCTGCTTTTGGGTCAAAGTGTCCTCTTGTCGCCTATTACTGCTAATTTTTTTGGCCTACTCTTCGACACTGAACATGGAGGCGGTATCTTCGACGAAACGTCGGATTCTCTGCTAACTACACAGCGTTGGAACTCAGACTACCACACTTTCCAACGTTACAATTTTATTGTTTCAGGTTTCGGATAAATGCGTTGGAGAGACTGATACACATCGCAGAGTCCTTCGCATGGGAAGACGTGCCGACCAGAGATCCTGAAACAGGTTCCCTGACAATGGCTGGATGGATCCCACGAATAGAGACCATCACTCGGCGTTTAATCAACCTAACTATAACTTTCCACTTCAGCTATGTCCTGATGAAGAGACTTGTTTCGACAAATCCTCGACTTTCGTACAACAGTTGGTATCCTTTCGATACGTCTCACGCCGTTGTATTCGAGCTCGTTAACGCCTCGCAGGTGACGTAGAATTCCAAATGCTACTTACTCCTGAAAAACTTGTTCGTACGAGGGCGAGTCAGTAAATTGGTGACAAAAGGAAGTAAAACAGCTCTAATGGATGTAATAGGTTTTCTATTTGTATCACTAGGTAGCAGCAAAGTCCATCTTCATGACAGTCTAGGTGGCAGATTCGCATGCTCATGTTCAGAGGCTGGTTTCAGTAGATAAAATGGCGACCGTGCTTGAGGGGTATACTACCGAAGAGCAGCGCTCTTTTGCTTGTCTTGTGGGCAAAAAATTTAATGCAAAGATATTCATAAAGAAATATTTCCTGTTTAAGGTGGGAGCTGTTTGTCGCGGAAACCGGTTCACAAGTGGATCGAGAAATTCTCTCGAGTGTAGCAGAAAATGCCCGATAAGGTGTGGAACTGGCTGAGACAAGAGACAAAATAATTCTGTGGTGTGGTTTTCGACACAGTGGTAAAGCTATCGGACAAGTGTATCAATGGTTGTTGTAGATATATCGAGAAATATTTTTTTTTCGGTTTCAAATATCACGTGTTTTTAAGATTTATATGAATTTGTTACCCATTTAATGACTCTCCTTGGTAGTTACAAACTCGCAATTTCATGCAGGGCCCGGCTTCAGGAGGAGTAACCGGGACTGTCGCCTCGGAACCTACACAAAAGAGGAATAATTTCCGTAGAAATTATTAAGACATCTACTTCTCTAAAATCACGAAAGCTTAATTTATATCTTTAGTTATTCCGAAATTAAAAATAACATAACCTAGATTGTTACTACTGATAAAAGCTTGCACATTCTGTTTGTCCGGGTGCCGCACAATTTTAAATCCGGCCTTAATTCGCTGTGTATTTACAATATAGTGAAGTTCAAATTCTTATGTCCTCTTCCGAAACGCAACATAAGATATTTCACGGCTTCACTTGGTGCATAAAAATGCATAAAAAATATGAAAACATACATGAAATTATGCCTTTCACCCCGTACCACTCCATAAATAACGAACTATCCCTATCCCCAAGGTCTCGATACAGTCAGATCTTAGCTTCTTAAGGCGGCGACTGTAAAGTATACTGTGTTCTGGGGGATAACACCGCGTAGCCTGGTATAAATTAATTGACATATTGTAGGATAGAACAAGTTCCTGCACAACGTCAGTAAATATATACCAGGCTACATTACATCACATTCCAGAAAGCAGAATAGTCTCCATAGATTTTTACCATTAAACAAGAAATGAATGTAGCCAAAGAAACAAACAATCAGCAGGACACATGAGGCAACTAATTTGCTGTTACATTCATGGATTTGAATCAAATTTTGTAACACTTTCAAATCTTTCTTTCATAAGAAAATATTGGGACCGAGACAAAAATGGGTACTTAGTATTCGCAAGTTTTTTGCAATAATGGTAAAGACATATGTTCTGAATTTCACAAAAAAGAAAACATATTTGTGGTACAAGAACCCAGAGGCATTAAGCATAAGTAACCACTGCAAAAACGGAAATTATTCCTAAAATTTTAATGCAGATTTTCCTTATGTGTATCCTTATACTCATTTAATATGATTGTATTTCTGACAGCTTCTGGCTAGCGTGGTATACACAATAATACTTCTGGGGTTCAACGGGCTATACGCCACGTTGGTATGCATCGCGTGCAGTCAGCTGGAGAAGCTGCGAGCGAACCTCCTGGATATCAGACAGGAACTCGACCCACCAGCGCAGGACTCGGGCGCTGAGACTGACACAGAGGAGGAAGGGACCCAAGTACACACTTCTCAGGATGTATACTGCCGCATGCAGCAGCAGCTCAGTGACTGTGTACGGCATCACCACGAAATTCTGAGGTGCACGTTGCTTTCGCTTAAGAAATATTGGTCGATATTTGTATTACCGCAGTATCAGAAGACAGTGCAGTACCCTTTAAAAGGTTAGGTGATTTGGGTCCCTTATTCTTGTTTCAGTTACGTTCGAGCGATGGAGGATACGCTGAATCCAATCATGACAATCATTTTTCTCCTAGATCTAGCTTCTCTATGTCTAGGCTCGTTTTCTATCGTCACGGTAAGCTAATAAAATATTAGAATTTGTTTGTTAAATGATAATTTCAAAATAATTTTTCAGTATATCCTTTTAGGATGTTGCATTAATGAAAGAAGTGATTAACTTCTTTTATATAGTTTTCTTAGGGGAAGAAGAATACCTGGAGCGAGAAACCAGCAGAAGCAGACTACAAATTGAGCTCGGTATAGCAAGTGTCACGTAACTTCGAACAAGGCCAAGAGTAACCTTGAATGCGCAGAAGACAATTTTCAGACAAGGGGGTGGAGGGTGTTAGAATTGACAGGAGGCCAGTGGAAGAACGAGTGTTAAGAAACCCCTCCCACCACAAGCAATGCGCGGGATTTGACTGGCAATGCGGGCCTTGTTCGAAGTTACGTGACACTGTCTATAGCAGCAGTTCTCGGTTTGCCGACTATTTCTGCTATTTTCTTGCTCGACTTAATCTTCAGCCTGATATGGAGGCGATGTGATCCTCTGAAACTTAAGGCTTTCTCCGACCTACACGTCTATAAGCCCGTACCCTTTATAGTCACCGCTGCGAGATCCTCAAATCAAACATTGCAGAATTGCAGTTGTGAAATCTAACTGAAAGGACATGCTTGTGATTCTGAGAGTCATGGGATATTACTAGCATTTGTTAATGTAGGATGGATAGAAACGGCTCAAGATAGGACCCAGGATCTTTACTTTTAATGGAGTGAAATTTTCTCTCCTGTAGATCGAATGTCAACTTCTCAAGATGGACCTTGCTCCGTGGGTTTAGTTGGTTGATAAGTCCTTAGATAGTTATATCGTGAGACCTGAGATTCTTATCTCAGTGAATATCAAGTCTGAGGTCTTCTGACGCCTCGAAATTTCGTAGATAAGCATCTGTGTTTAGAACAAATTATTTCCTCCATCGTTAGATGAAAGTTATTAGGATCGACGAATGCTACACACAGTATCATCTCCATAGAAATTCTGACGGCGGTGAATACCAGGATTACTCTTAGATCCTGAAGATGGCTGCAGGAGGTTTCTCCGAAACTTTAGTACCATCTATCAATCTACTGCATCACACTATAAATGGTCACGGTATTGAGTTAAGTATAAGTAAGAGACATGTGAAGATATCTATCCTGCATGTTAAAGATATGTTAGTCAGTTAAGGTTCCGATCACAGTGGCCGCGCGGTATGAGGCAGAAAATTCTTTCGCTCGCTCTACCACTGGGATCGTGGGTTCGAATCCCACTCTTGAAATGGATGTTTGGCTGTGATTATTCTGTATTTGTGTGTAAGTAGCAGCCTTTAAACAGGCTGATCTCCCTTCCAGGAAGTCCTACCGGCTGTCCAAAATTAAGAAACTGAAACAAGAGTTTCACGGATGCCCTCTGCTACAAGTGGGAGCAACAGGAATAGATAGATTAGATAGATAGATAGATAGATAGACAGACAGACAGACAGATAGATAGATAGATAGATAGATAGATAGATAGATAGATAGATAGATAGATAGATGCATCGAAGGACGGACGGACGGACGGACACAGAGATAGATAGACGACTAAAGTGGGTCCTGTTTAAAAAATCCAATTAATAACTAATTTTAAGCGCAGAAATATACTGGTCCAGTTTATGCGGAGAATAAATAAAACACTCATTCATTAAGTATTTACGTGTATATGCAGTGTGTTTGAAACTGAACGGAAGTGACTTATGTGAAATACTCGTAGAATATCAGATAACTGGATAAAAATTCCAAAGGCACGTAAGTAGTACGTGCTACTATATATAGAGATATCTCGAAACGATTGAGTTAGGCAAATATTACAGATAACACAAAGGGCGTATCTCATGACTTTCTATAATTTTCACTTTATATAAAGTGAAGGGCTACGGGCTGGAGAGCCCGAGTTCGATTCCCGGCAATGCAAGTTTTTTCTGTTTTCCATAGCTTCCACACCGGATCTTGGGCCACTCAGTTTCGTATACAATTGGTACCGGTGGCTCTTTCCCTGGGGCAAAACGGCCGGGGTGTAAAATTGACCTCCCATTTCCATCTAGTATCGACGTCAAGAGTAGTGTAACTATACTTCCACTTCCCCATTCGTCTTAGTGGGATAGTGCTTAAATAATTAAGCACAGGGCAATTTTACCTTTACATAAAGTGAATGCATGCCGGTCACAATAGCCGAGCGGTCTAAGGCATGCACTCTCTTCGCTCGCTCGGAAACCGGGATCGTGGGTTCGAATCCCACTCAGGGCATGGATGTTTGTGTGCGTTTTTCTGTGTTTGTCTACGGATAGAGGCCTTGCGACGAGCTGATCACTCGCCCAAGGAGTCCTACCGAATGTGTAAGATCTAGTAAACCGAAGTGAAACGGAGAGTTTCATGGAGGTAGGCCTAGGCCAAAATTGGGGCTGTAGCACCACAGAAAAAAAAAGTGAATGCATAGCGCTCAGAAATGCTATATTCAGATGTATAAGAAGTAGACTAAGGATCTTAGGCGAAATAAAGTGAATAAAATTTGCTCATGATTATACTAAGAGAGCCGGTCACGCTAGCCGAGAGATATAAGGCATTAACTGTCTTCGCTCTCTCGGAAACCGGGACTGTGAGTTCGAATCCCACACGAGTCATGGATGTTTTGTGTGTGTATGCGTTTATTCTGTGTTCGTGTTGTCCTGTGTTTAGGCAGAGGCCTTGCGACAAACTGATCACCCGTCCAAGGGGTCCTACCTTCTGTAAAATAATCATGAAACTGAGAAATCAGCCCTGTGCTCCGAAGTGAGAGCAAGAGGAGAGAGATTATGAACCAAGCATCACGTTACCTCAACATCTGTGAAGTGATAGTATGAAAGATTACTAAAGCCGTCCACTGTGACTGATAAATGTTTTGTTTTGTAATCTTTCATCTTTTATATGTTTCGATCGGGGCAACCTCCTTACTGTTCAAACAAGGGAACCACGATATAGTGTACACTCATCTGCCTTTAAAGAGAGGCAATATGAAATACACGAAACAAACTGGTTCTAGATTTTAAAAAATGTTAAACCATGTAAGATTTGAGGCTTTCACGGCGGTGACTATGAAGAAAGCATTCTTCTGGGATTTTGCACAGTGTATATGTGGTGTTAACCGACGTTCCTCCGAAACGTCGGTTAACACCACATATACACGGTGCAAAATCCCAGAAGACTGCTTTCTTCATGTTAAACCATACTTGTAAATACACTAATTATAATAATTTATATATGTTTTAATAAATTCATGCACATCTCCGAAATTGTTAAAGGATGATATTTTATATTTATGATATTGTAACAATAGTGTCCACATGTATTGATAATGTCCTTCTGAAGGCTCTCGCTCCGACCGAAACATGTAAAGGATGAAAGATTAGAGAAAACAACATTCATCAATCACATTGGACGGCGTTAGAAATCTTTTATACTATTAACAGTGTGACGGACCAGGCTGAACCAAGTCAAAGTATGTAAAGTGAATCTAAACAAGGACATAAGTCTCAATTATGTCTCAGAATAGGTACTCTTAAATTTGATTAAAATTTAATTAATTAAAATTTGAACTTAAATATGATAATGATACTATATCATAGGTTAATAACTCTCATCGGAAAATGGATCAGCGTTAATGGCAAACTTTTGCCTAGAGGACAGCAATTTCTTTTTTGTGTAAATGAACTTTCTATACCGACCGATTTACCACCGCTTCTCGGCGAAGTTGGTGCCTACTTTTTACGGATAGAGGGTGTCACGTGGTCAGTGCAATGGATCCCCACGGCCGTTAATCTCAGTTTTCTAGTCCGGAGCCGCTATTTCCTTGAAATACCTCCTCAGCTATCGTCACAAGGCTGAGTGGACCCCGTTCGAGACCCATGAATTCTCAGAAAATCTGGTAGTGCCGGAAGTCGAAACCGGGACCTCTGGATCTGTAGGTCTGTATTATTTTTTTTTAATTCACTTTAGTGGGGGGGGTGGAGTCCAACTGGGTCCACTCGGCACGGCGGCCACTGATTGGCGTATTGTAGCCTGCCCCGGGTGATTATGATGATGGAGAATTTGGTGGAATGAAGATTGACAGGAGAAACCGAAGTACTCGGAGAAAACCCGCCCCAGCGCCACTTTGTCCACCACAAATCCCACTTGACCAGACCCGAGTCAATGACATTTTAAAATAAAGGAGAGACTGTGAACGGTTTGTCTTACATTACAGATAAATCAATGCAGCAGAAGGCTGAAATATATTATTACTTTCATTGAAAGTTTCTGTTATGTTTCTCTTGGCAGAGTTGGGGGAACTACGTTCAGATGTCTCAAGGTATCGTGACGTATGCACTGCTGTTGTTAGTGCTGGCAATATACTGTTGGTTTGGACACGAACTCACGTATCAGGTAACAGGATTAAACCACCCAATAATTCGTATAAAATAAGAAAACTGTAATTTCATAAACATACCTGGCGCTGGAATAAATCACTTAGCCGGCGATATCACGATGTAAACTTCTCAAAAAAGAATGATCGGTTACATAAAAAATGTTTAAAATTAGCTGTTATCGATAATATCATTTCCGCGTGTTTCTAAACCTAAAAGAGTTTTCGTCTTAATGTGTCAGTCAGATTGAAAATTCGTTTTCACAAAAAAGAACATCAGAGTTTCTCTAATAATTACTTTACTGGAGATGCTATTCCTTCGCCAGATGTGGAACACCCATTGATACTTTAATGGCTTCAAAAATCGCCTGATATTACGTAAAAATATTCAGAGATTTGATATAAATTGAGCATATTTATAAACATATTCTACGATCATATTAAGACATTGATATGGAAATCCCAAATTAATTTTACATACTGTCAGCGTCCTCCTTTCTTTCTTTCTTTCTTTCTTTGTACTTATGTGCCGGCTTCGGTAGACCACTGGACTCATATCAGGATCCTGTTACGGCAATAACTGAGGCAACCGGAAACTGCACATTTAATAGAAATTTTAAATTTCATAGAGGATGTTTAATTGAACACACGGCAATTTTGTTTCATAGGGCCGTCTACTCAAGGTATGGGGCACCATCAAATTAATTTTCAGCCTATTTTTCATATTTTTAGGAAATAAAAGTATGCTCTTTTCGGTATATCACCTTTAAGAACTTTTCAATTCCATAACTAATCTTTATGAAACTTTGTATGTATGTCACGACACCTGACCCAATTACATTTTGTGAATTGTTTCAGTCAGTGTCGTGATGTTTCAGGTGGAGAAAGTGCGAGACGGCGCCTGGGGATGCGACTGGGTCGGAACTCCCGTTGCCTTCCAGAAGGGCATCAGATTAATTATAGCAGCAGCCAACAAGGAGTTCACTCTCACAGCCGGAAAGTTCGTGCCAGTGGCCATCCGGACCATGGTCAATGTAAGCCTGAAACTTCCTAATCCATGGACTCAAGTAACTACGTGGACGGTTTAGTGATGTTGATTAATAGATAAAATTTGTTCTTGTATACAGAAAGCAAAAGAAATTCGGATCTTATCTCAAGATACAGGTACATAACAGATGCCTTTAAGTTGAAATGACGTAGACATTAGTTTTACGTTCGGTACCGTCGCCTCATGAATATTTTCGTGTTTCGGAACCACCGCAGCATTGCTTAAACACATCACTTGCGATACTATTCGTAACATCTTAACGAAGCTGATGTCATCCTCCTGCTTCTGTTTGTGACATAAACACCGACGCCTCAGGACACAGATATCTGTTTCTTATCGTTACTTTAAATCCCAATTTTGCACTTCTGTTGTGAAGTACCTTGACACCAACATGAATTTCATGCTTCCTTCGTAACGTTTAGTGACGTAAACGTCAGTTTTGCGCTTAAGTTATCTATCTATCTATCTATCTATCTATCTATCTATCTATCTATCTATCTATCTATCTGTTTGTTTAATCTACCTATGAACCCACATGCTCACCTACCTTTTTTTATTACTAGATGGGTGGGACTAAGTCCCTTGTACTGCGGCCACTTCTGGCCTATTGTACCAGCCCCAAATGATAGGTGAGGGTGATTGTGGAACAACTGATGCAATGAAGATTAGCAGGGGAAACCGAAGTACTCGGAGAAAACCTGCCCCAGAGCCACTTTGTCCACCACAAATCCCACTTGACCAGACCCGGGATCGAACCCGGTTCGCCGCGGTGGGAAGCCAGCGACTAACCGCTTGAGCTATGGCGCGGCCTCGCACACCTACCTACTTACCTACATGCCTACCTCTCTACGTACGCATCCATCCATCCATCCATCTATTGTCACGTGTAGGATGATAGGTGCGACAAAATTGACGGGTTCTATTTCAGATGTTTGGATTTATTAGCACCTTGTTACACTCCCTCTTAATCACACTTAATCTAGAGCGCTATCGCCGATTCCACACTTTATAATTCACTTTTACACACTCACACTTGCCCTCTCCTCTTAATGCAATTAAAACACAGGAACAAGCCCTTCAAATCACTCCGAATGTTACACATGAATAACGTCTTCTAATCACACGACGAACTTTCTCACTGTCACTTAAACACTGAAATCTCTTTTCTCTGTAACGGTCGTTATATAACCTCCGCACCAAACACACATAAAAGAGGTTCTATTTTTTGAGACGAGTGTGTACCGCGACGTTGCATAGCAACGCTCGCGGCATGGATTCCATAGAGAGCCAGTCACGTGATAACCATCTCGCCAGCCCATTGGCGCGCTGGCTGTTGTCCAGCCATCCATTCTATTGTTGAGTGCGTTTACGCAACTGAAGGTTGTTTACAGATCGTTGCCTAGAAACGCTCTGGCCATCCAAACTATACTATTTATGGCTCTACAGCCCTTTGTTGTACCTTTACCCGTTCTCTCAGTTTCTTCAACTCTTACACAGTCGGTAGAACTCCACGGACGGGGGATCAACACGTTGCAAGGCCCTACCTACACCCAGGACAGCAGAAACACAGAATAAACGCAAACAGATATGTATGTCTCGAGTGAGATTCGAACCCAGAGCCCCAATATTTGAGTTAGCGAAGACAGTTCAGGCCTTAGACCGCGCTGCCACTGTGATCGGCTTTAAGATGCAGATACTAACCTCAGTTTTCAATACTGCCATCTTGTGGACCAGATATTAAATTCAAATTTTGATTGTGACGACTCATGGTAAAGGCATAAGTCCTGCCCACTTATAAAAACGAATACTGAGGTGAAAGCTCAGTGCCATTGCCCTAGAAGTGGGCCGTGTTTATGGAGCTGTTGCCTCGCAACGCGTTGATCAGATCCGTTAAAATATTATTTATTTTATGAATCTGAAATATTTTGATTTTAAAGAGATTAAAGCTGACAAAACTGTTTTTATACACACACAAACTCAAGAACGGGGGCAGAATGAACTTTTCGCAAGCTGATGGAGGCTTCGTTGTTGGGAACACTGCAGTATCCTGTTATTTTCATTGTTCTTGCAGATGGTCAACCAGAGCGTGTCCTACTTTATGTTCCTGATGAAAGTTAAGGACAGCATCGAGCACGGAGAAGTTAACTAAACCAATATTAAACACTTGACACTAACAGGAAGCAATGATGTCTAGACTACTGAAGAATTTCACATATTATTCTATTATTTATACTCGTATATATATGCAGAATATTTGGTGGATTTTCAATTCTATGATTTTGAAGTAAGCTTATAGAACTTTAATGGGAATCTTGAACCCGTACAACGCGAACTTATAGAGTGAAACTGGGAGCTACTTTGATCAGTGGAGGGATCTAGGACGATATGTGAAGGATGCAGCTAAAGACATTTCTGTCAATTTGTTCCATGATTCAGAATAATGCGCTGTTCCGCGTTAATACAAAAGAAGATAGCGAAATTTGCATGGATATAAGATACAGTGTGTGATGATGAGTTCTAGGTAATAACTTGCTTTACTTGTTTACTCATGGAGCTGAGCCCTTCTGGAGGAGCCGCCAATTCGGCAGCTACTCAAGAATTTCCCAGCATTTTACGGAACCCGAAGGCTCATTACCGTGTTCACAAGCGTCCTCCACTGGTCCCTATCCTGAGCCAGATCCATTCAATCCATACTATCCAATCCTATCTCTCTAAGATCCATTCTAATATTGTCCAACGCCTTGGTTTTCCCTTTGGTCTCTTTCCTTCTGGCTTTCCCACCAATATATTATACGCATTCCTCGTCTACTCCATTGGTGCTACATGACCTGCCCACCTCATCCTCCTTGACTTGAGCATTCTAATTATACTTGGAGAAGAGTACAAGTTATGAAGCTCATCATTATGCAGTTTTCTCCAACCTCCTGTCACTTCATCTCTCTTCGGTCCAAATATTCTCCTCAACACCCTGTTCTCAAACACCCTCAGTCTATGTTCCTCCCTTAATGTAAGAGACCAAGTTTCACACCCATACAGAACCACAGGAAAAATTATAATTTTGTATATTGTAATTTTTATGTTTTTGGACAAAAGGCTCTGGACTGAATGGTAGAAAGCATTACCCGAGTTCAATCGCCTCTTAATTTCCTCCTGAATCAGGTAATAACGGTTAATGGAATCTATAAATTTCCTGTCTGTGTTTATTTTGTATATGATGGGAGAAGCTCTAAATATTTATTAAAAAATTATATATTTAGTCATTATAAACAATAGTGCTGTGACAGTCCAAACATGTTACAGTTCTCTGTGGATTCTATTGTCCTCTTTAGTCATTTCGGAAGTGTGACTGGTTTATTGGCGAGACCGATTTAGTACCGAGTTATGACTTGTTTTTCGTATCTGGACAGAAAACAACTGCCTTGATTTTCTTTACATTCAGTTAGAGTGACCGGAAAGGGCAAGGTCACCACGGGAGGCAATTCTGTAATTTTCTGAAAATGTGAATATTATTTTTGTCGACAAGTGTAGCTGTCATAAAGTGTCTTCGAAAGGGTGTAGCTGGACCCTAGACTGAAGAATGTAACCGCTTTCATATATGGGGTTCCGAGTTGTGTATCTCGGGAACTGCTTTATTCTCAAAAGTCGTTATGTGATTGGCCTGTGTTGATTGCATAATGATGTTGGCTAGTAAAATCAAACAACTAGAGATGTCAATTCAAATCCTTCTGGTGGATGAAACGATGCTCCCTCAAATGCTTGTTTTGGGGGACTTGGCATTTTGAATTAATCGGAGTAATATGTGATTCGGCTGCGCCCCTCATGTTTCCCTAAATTCAGCAGTACATCATTTTGGATCGTAAAATTTTGATGATATTAAGGGGTCATATTACTCCGTGCTCGCAAAGGAAGGTGTAATATTTCATTTTGAGTAAATAAACATTTTATGAACAGTGGAAGTCATTGTGTCGTTGATTTCGAGCAGTGGACTGACTTTTAGGTTACAGCTACCGGTCGCCTCAGTCACTGCCATGACACGAACCTGAAAAGAGTTAAGTAATCTACCGAAACAGACACAAGTACAAAGGAAGGAAGAAGGAAGGTTACGGTGTTTATCACAATTAAAAATACAAATAAACGTTCCTTTATTGCTTTTTACATTTTCTGACAAGTATGACGGATAATCAGGTTCTGAAGTGAATATCTGCTGACCTAGTTTGAGTTGATCCCTCACAGCTCAGTGAACATGCTTTAGCCTTCGTAACACCTGCAGTTTCTCGTGAGAGTTCAGTAGCAAAGTACCTGAAAACTTTCTACAAAATTATCATCCTACAAACAGAATAAATAAAATTTAAAACAAATTGAAGTTAGAAAGTTACGAACATTTAGCATATATATAAATATTCAGATTTCTATGGATATTTACATTATTTTTAATGAATGTTTGTTGAAAAAGAATAAAACATCAGGCGGCATAAACCCGGACAATAATTTGAGATTATTTAAAGGGGTGCCTAAACCCCTCATAATATTGGAAGATTTTAGAAGCCTACTGTAAAAGGTAAAGTTGTTTTTGTGCTTAACTAATTAAGCACTATTCTATGAAGGCGTATGGTGGAGTTGATATATACTCGTACTTGCTCATTTTCTTGGCCTCGCCACTAGCTGGAGGTGAGTGGTCAGCTTCGCTCCCCGACAGCTTTACTTCCGGGGAAAGAGCCCCCATACCCATTGGATAGGAGGTAGGGTGGACCCCAGTTTCGGTCTGGATGACATGGAGAAGAAAAGATTCTTGACCTTACCGGAACTCAAACTACGACCCCTCGGTTGTCCAGCCCGTAGTCAGTTGCTATACCGACTACAATATCCCGGCTCCTAGGAGCCCGCGTTAGTGTCAGTAAAAATTACTTTTTTCTGGACTGTTACGCTGTAAATGTGGAAGATCGTTACTGATTTTTGGAGCAACCTTTTACTTCAATTTTATGGTCTTAATCGTATAAGTGGCAGTTTCCTCCGAAAGTTGGTAAGACTCTATAGAAATTTTCGACGTCACATATAAGAGTATGGTAATAGTCGCTTTGAATTCGTGCTTGAAACTTAAAGTGCCGACACTGAAAAATGAGTCACGTGAACATATTCTCTGGCGATGGAAGGGAAATCGTTAATCACTGTAAGATTAAGAAATAAACATGAAGATATCTGGAATTGGTCACACATTGTTCATAATGCACAAAAACTAATAATGCAACTATCATGAAACGCGAAAACACTTTCTCTGGAAGTGTTGGTGTAGATGGCGCTGATATCCCAGAAGAGAAAGAGGAAACACATAAAGACAATAAAGAAAGAAAAGGAGAAATGCAATTGGTTAAAGCAATTTCAAGAGACCGGTAGTGCTCTGCACCGAAAACGAAAGGAAGACCGAGCATTTCGCAGGAAGATATCGATAGAAACCAGGAAGCTTGGACATCTTACGTGCCATGAAAGGTGAGCGTGTTGAAGTTGTTCAGCATTATGCAGCATTGATTCTATGAGTAATAAAACTTTTTGAGTTACACTTTTATATTGCATCAGCGGTTTTATTTTGATATTTCCAGCTTGGAAATTACAGGCACAGAAACCCCTACAATAGTTTAGAATCGCCCTTTGCTCACGCCTTTGCTCTGGATCTCAGTGAACGTGATAAACGTTGCGCTCATGGAATGGAACTCAACTTAAGGGAAGATTTCGCTGCATGAGCCATATGTCCATTATTGCAGTAAATTTCACATTAATATCTATATCATTATGAAACCTGCAGTCACTCTGCGAATTAAACAGAAATACTGTCACGTGTTAGTGACTAGACACGGGATTTGAATTGGTAATTGGATTTGTTGAACACTTACCAATCGTAACTGAAAGTAATTATAATGCTCGCATTAGAACACTCTATTCTTCACTACAGCATTCGCTAAATCCTATCTATCTCCATTAACAGCTTTTCACTAGTCGTTCCCTGGATACGACTTCTAACAGCAGGGATTCTGCAAACTTCATCCAAGTCTTCTACAATCGTAATGAAATTTATATTTATGGCCTCTAATATGGATCCACATTAATAATACAATTCAATATTCGTGTACGTTTCATGAATATTTGCCTGATAGTGATCCAGCTGGATCGAAACTTCTAACAAATGTACAAATAAATAAATATTAGTATACATTAATAGTTAGTTGTTTACTACGAATTTGTTATATTGACAGTTATATAATAATATAATACAGTAGTACACAAGAAGTTGCAAACGATAAAGCTATTTCATGTTAGTCATGTACATCGCGTAAACAAATTCACGAACAAAAGAAAAATAAAGTTATTAAATTGTAAAGATAATATTTATTTTAATAGAACATGTTTAGAACGAAACACCAAATAATGTACATATAAAAAAGATGCCACAAAATAAGTCCATAGCGAAACACACGGAATTGAAAATACATATAGAAAATGAAATAAAATTGTGGTATGCGAAAAGGAACCTAACTACAATCCTGCACTCTTTACACCCCCAAAATGCAACTGAATGGGGTGACATGTGGGACTAAATAAATCAAAATATTTCACGCAAATTAGAACAAAAGAGGAATGAAGTTCACTTGGCACATAAATAATAAAGATTTGAATTTATTATTATTATTATTACTATTATTATAGTATGTTTCATTGCTTAGTTCTCAATGACAACTTGGATTTAGGTTAATGAAATTAATATTATTAATATTTGTTTGTTTACTTGACTGCATTATTGATTTATGTTAATGAAATTATTATTATTATTGTTTGTTTGTTTGTTTCCTTGTCTCGAGTATTTTCTTGTAATTTGTCTTTGACTTTGTGTTGTGATTGTCCATAATGTAATTACTTGTATCTACACTGTGCTCTGTCTGTAATTGGCCTTGCGGCTGTTGACTCGGCACGTAAATAATAAAGAATTCAATTGAATCGAATTTAACTGCAAATGGGTTTTCACCCAGTGGCAGTGGTACTACAATAAGACAACACACAAATAACACACAATATAGGCATAAACAATAAAATAGAAGACTAAATGGACGTATAAACCGCACGCAAACAAATAATAACAAAAGGAACACACCTTTTATAAATGCACAGAAAACCTAACTTATGTTACTTTTAATGATGGAGAGATGCAGCTATTGAATAAAGGCCTGTAATATAATGTACACTCCGAAACTAGGAATGGATAGAGACCCTAGCAATCGAAGCAGACATAGGCATAAGCCAACTACACGGAAGACAAATATACATGAGAAACACTATTCTCGAAAGAAAATATTTACAACTTAATAACCATTTCTATAAATAAGAAGATTTAGCAATGAGAGCGCCTACATCAGCAGTCTTGGCTGAGTCATTCATACAATATTTAGAACACACAAGAATGATAAAAAATTAAATAAATACCAAATCATTGATTGCTAGAGATTTGTAGATGATATATTAATTCTATATAGCACACACTACAAATATAGAGAACAACTTAACGGAATTCAACGCAGTACACCCAAAAATAAAATTCACTAAAGAAATAGAAACACAATAATCTGAACTTCTTGATTTAACTATGACAAACAAAATCAATAAAGTAACATTTAGTATATACCAGGAACCCACTACTGCTGATTTAATTATATATAATAACTCATGCCACCCATACGAACGTAAGGAATTCTCTATAAATTACTTTATTAGTAAAATGAATACATATCCAGTTACTCACGAATACAAGGACCAAAAGTGGAAAACCTTGCAAGAAATATAAAAAATTTAGTATCGTCAACAAATAATACACCCAAAATAAAGACACAAATCTCTTACTAATTTCATAGCCGCTGGAGATTGGAACGCCAAACACACAACATGGGGATCGAGACTCACGACACCGAAAGGAAGGAACCTCCTCAATGCAATGACCCACCTAAACATAAAGCACCTATCAACAGGAGAACCAACATACTGGCCCACCGATAAAAAGAAAATCCCCGACCTACTAGACTTCGCACTCACGAAAGGAATCGCCGATACCTACGCACAGATCGAAAGCAACCTGGAGCTAGCCTCAGACCACAGCGCCGTCACCATAACCCTGAGTGCCGACCCCATACTGAAAGATATAATCCCCAAGCTATGCACAAAAAACACTGATTGGAATAAATTCGGGGACATCATCGACAGCAACATCAACCTGACACTAAAACTCAAAGAACAAAACGAAATAAATGAAGCAGTCCAACACTGGACAACAACCATACAAAACGCGGCGTGGCATGCAACACCCGACGTAAGCACAAAACCCTCGCGAACCCACAACATCCCGCTGCAGATTAGGAAAATGGTAGCGGAGAAAAGAAAAGCGCGAAGAACGTGGCAACGAACGCGGAATAAACAAGATAAAACCCTCCTAAACCGTCTCACACACAAACTACGCTCGGTCTTAATGGAAAACCGAAATGCCTCTTTTCAACAATACACCTCAAGCTTAGCACCTGAAGACAACTCGTTATGGAGGGCAACGAAAACTCTCCGGAGACCGACGGTAGCAACCCCCCCAATCAGACGCACTGACGCCAGCTGGGCTAGAACAGACCCTGAAAAGGCTCAAGCATTTGCACACTATCTCGAGACAGTCTTCACACACCTACCTATGAACGCCTTGGACGACGAGACGGAAATTAATGTCTATCTGGATACGCCATGTCAAACTGACCACTCGTTGAAACACATCTCCCCAAGGGAAATAATGCAAGAAATCAAAAACATCAAACCCCGCAAAACGCCTGGGTACGATCTCATCACTGGTGAAGTCCTCAAGCACCTTACCAGGAAGGCACTGGCGCTGTTAACAGCCATTTTCAACAGTATGCTTCGACTAGGCTACTACCCCGTACAGTGGAAATTTGCACAAATAATCATGATTCACAAACTGGGCAAACCTGATACAGAGATCACATCTTATAGGCCCATTAGCCTTCTGCCTATAGCTTCCAAAATATTCGAAAGACTCCTCCTCAAACGAGTCACAGCCATAGCACCCATATCAACCTTAATACCTAACCACCAGTTTGGATTTCGGACAGGACACTCAACAGTGCAACAGTGTCATAGAGTAGTGCGATACATCACTGAAGCTATCGAAGAAAAGAAAGTGTGCGCAGCCGTATTTCTAGACATCCAACAAGCATTTGACAAGGTGTGGCACGCAGGCCTACTTTATAAAATCAAAAAGAGATTACCCAACCAAATATACCTCTTGCTGAAATCGTACCTCTCCGAAAGGTCTTTCCAAGTTAGAATAAACACTGACGTTTCAAGCATCCGCAACATAAACTCGGGAGTACCGCAAGGAAGTGTCCTGGGCCCATTCCTATACTTGATATATTCGGCTGACCTACCAACCACCGGCAACACAGTATTGGCCACATTTGCTGATGATACGGCGATACTCACAGCGAACCATAACCCGATAACTGCCTCCGCAAACCTACAAAACCACATAAATCTCCTACAACAGTGGTTCCACAAATGGCGCATGAGCATAAACAACGAGAAATCAGTCCAAATCACCTTCACCAATCGCCGAACCACTTGTCCGCAAATAACAATCAACAACAGTAACATACCA
>NW_019725847.1:75548-161333 GCF_002891405.2 Cryptotermes secundus
GAACAATTTTAATATTTTTAAAGTTCGACATTTGTCAATATATATGATAGATATATATTTTAGTTATTTTAATGTGAGGACAAGGCATGCAATGAACTAGTTTGACATGGATGAGTAAGCACCTGAAGATGGCATTATTATGCCGAAACATGTAGTGCGAGTGAGAGAAGGAGATAGATGAGTGTATGCACTGCAAGACGGTTTAAATAAATCATGGACTTAAATCAGTGCAACAGGACGCTAAAATATAACATTAACATTAATATAAGAATAACACTGGACACTACTAATCCAATTCGAAATCACCTGAAACCAATGCAGGGAAAAATAGGCACATAGCCAAAGCGGAGTGTGCCAATTAGAATGAAATGAATGTCCACTCAAATACATGAGACAAACAGGACGTACATTTAAAAGCCAGTACGAAGAAAATATTTAAAAAAATGAATGACACCTTTCCAGACACACATAACCCCAAATTCGACTAAATAATAAAAACATACCCATTGTTATGACAAACAAAACACCCTCCCAAATATACCCCCACCACCGTCCTTATCAACTATAAACACTATCTCCCTTGTACATCACATTACCTAGGAAACATGCGCACGATACCCACGATACCCACTACGACATCATACAGTAGTTGGCGGTAGTTAGTACAATCAGAACCGCAGAAAGGGAACAATCACCATTTCATAACAAGAAGACGTGGCTCCACTATACATTTACATGTGGAAAACTGCCACGCAAAATGTAAGTAAATATTTACACCATACTATACGTGTATATCCATACATCACTCAAAATTATAAATCATATTGTATATTAGAACATCTGCAATCTATTTTCAGGTACACATAATTAAAACAACGCAGGCTCCCTCAATGGCCATCTGATCCGCGATATTTCATCATAGAACGACAAAATCTTAATTCCATTTCAAATTTTAACATTTTAACTGCTGAGTTGTAAGTTTATATTTTAAGATTATATTCAGATTCGTAATAAAACTAGAATTGTAATGAACTTTACATTTATGGCTGCTATTGTGGGTCCACATTAGCAATACGAATATATTGTGTTGACAATTGTATAAAAATACTATATTATAATACTAATTACATAGGCTTAGGTCAATTGACAAATCCAATGACCTTATCGGAAATCGAACCCCCAACATTCAGGCCCGTAGCATAAGAGCCTCAACCAACTACGCCACAGCGTGCCCCACAATTAAATAAGTCATGATGCGACATTATGTATTCAAGATATTAATTTACATGTAGATTTACACTGGAATATTCGCGAACAGTTTCAACCTCACTTTGGCCCCGGCAGATCTTGCAACATTTTTTCCCCAATTTGCAACTCCTTTCATAACAGTCAATTTATGGAAACTGTACGACAGTACAGAATTGTAGCGAGAGACAAAACGACAGTGCTTGGTGTTTTGTGCTGTTGACAGAACACGATCATCTTGTAGGTGTGTTCACTCCTTTTTTCTTAACATTATTCCTTCTTTCTATTAATAGACAATCTCGCCATTTTGTTTCTCGCTCTAATCTTTCAGATACTGGGCCTCAGTAGACGTTACATGACACATGAAGGCACCTCCTCCTTAACGCTTTCGTACAATCTTCGCTAGACAAAGCTAGTCCTAATATTTTAAGTGACCCTATCAGGAGCTCAGGTTTGATAACTTCGAATGGTATTAAAACAAATGTGATCAACGCCTTGCCAGGCAGCAGCTCTTTAAACACGGCCCATAACACATCAATAGATGACACTGTGTTTTGTATACAGTCCGCGCCGAGCAGCGCTGAAAAAACGGTGTTATGCAAGCCGTTTCTAGGAAATGACTCGGAAAACACACTTCCTCGTAAGCAATGACGTCAACATCAATAGAGACCGCATTTTCCGTGGCGTCTGTGCAGAGAGCTTACAAGAGAAAAGAATGCAGTTAAGAGTTAGTTCAGTGGCAGTTACGAGTCAGTCGTAAGCTGGCGGAGTGAGTCCAGAAGAGTTTTTGTTCCGAGGTTCCAGAGTGATTGAAGACGAAATATCAAGAAGACTCCATAATGAGTTGAAGTGCTAGTTTATGTGTTGAGATTCGTTGCCAGGATACGGCTAGTGAAGACGGGGAATCCTAGTGCGTGTGAAACGGTGAACTAGAAATTGCATGAATCAGCGATGGCGCTGTATTTAAGTGTGATTAAGAGAACTTGTAACCGAAGTGCTAATAAATCTGATCATTCGAACTAGAACTCGTTATTTTCGTCACGCGTACCACCCTACACGTAACAGTATGGCTAGTTACCGGTTGGTTATCTAATGATGCCCTCAGAATCTGGACTGTATAGATTCGGATGGTAAGACCATTAATGGATATGGAGCAGGTGGTGGAAAGAGCATGGACACGAGAGGCCAAAGTATTCGGATAAAACTTAACCCATTTCCACTTTTCCACACAAGTCCTACCTGAATTGTGACCCAATACTGACCGCCACCCTCGGAAGCTGTCGGCTATGTCACGGTCGATAAAATTAGTGCGTAAGAAAGGAAGTTGAAGGAGCTCTTCATAGCCTAACTTGAAGAAATATCTCGACATTTGCTGGAAGGATTGAAGTAAACCACCAAAAATCTCAGACAAAAGTTGGTCTCTAGGTCTAGGTTTGGATTTCTGACATCAAGAATACAAAGTAAGAGCGCTTTCTATTCCACAGCGGCGTTCGGAATGATATTTCTTGCATCAGCAACAGTCATGTTCAATAATCCCACAACCCCTTCCTCAACTTTGGACGTTTCTGCTAGAGGCTGGCTCCCGATGCGAACTGAAATCTTTGTAATATTAGGAAGTGGTTCATAATATGTTCCAAAAATAGTAACGCGCTATGGAGAGAAATTTACTTTGAGGGTAGGCCGTCGCATACCTCAGGAAGTTAGTCGCTGGCATCCCACCGCGTCGACCAGGGTTCGAGCTCAGGTGAGGTCATGTGGGATTTGTGGTAGACAAAATGGCACTGGGGCATGTTTACTCCGAGCAATTCAGTGCCCCCTACCAATTCTCATTCCAGCGACTGCACCACACACACATCATCATGATCATCAGCATCTATCATCCGTGGCCGATACTCTGGGCCGAAGAGTGGCCGACGTATCAAGTGGACTCAGCCTCACCCTATTCCACAAAATTAGAAAAAGATCTTAGGAGTGAGATCGTAAGTCCTATCTACACAATTGTAATTTTAGCAAATGTAGATGCATTTGTGCAAGCAACTACAAGTTCTGGAGTTACGAAGTTTGACACAAATGTAGTTGAAAGTTTTCTATTGATTCTACAGTCAATTTTTCTTGTAAATATAGATTTAATATGTTCTCATTTTCAGAATGATAAAGGAAATTGTCTTTTAGAAAGCAATATAGTTTAAAAAGAATTTAGTATAAGAATAGTTTCTTGGTTAACTAGGCGACTATAAGCTTCTTAAGTGAAAATTTGTTCCATGAACTAGCTTAATTCCATATACATGCGTAATATAAATATTCTAATTAACTAAACAATTCAAAGGGATCTGAGATGTTCTTGAGAAGCCAACAGTAGCTCAGCCTCTCAAAAAATTCAGAACATTTGTTGGGGACCGTACACAAGAGACCGCCCCTGGCCCACACCTTGAGTCACATGAATCCGGTCCAAACATTTCCAATATTCATTTTAATTTTATCCTCCCGTTTACGTGTAGGTCTTCCTAGTGTCTTCGTTTCTTCAGGTTTCCCCACCAAAGAACTGTATGCACTATTCTTCCATGAATGCTACATTCCCAGCTCACTTCATTCTCCTTGTGTCTGGCGACAAATACGAGTTATAAAGATCCTCATTACGTAATTTTTTCCAGCCTTCTATTTCTTCGCCCTCTTTGGTCCTTTTCTCGGACACCCTCAGCCATTTTACGCCCAGGAAGGTTCGTGGTACTTATTTCTGTTAGAGGATGAGTCGACCCTAGGGCCATAGGGCGGCTGGAAGGGTTACGTATATTGGAAAAAAAAAAGAACCGCATAGGAACTCGAACCCGAAATCCTTCGGCTTTTAGCATAGTACCTAAACAAACTACGCTATCGCGTGCCCCACACTCATATACTTTTATGGTTGAAATTACAGTTTTTGTAATTCTAATCTTATGTTTTCAGAGAGTAGGCAAAAACAGACATCTTGTAAAAAAATTTCAATTGAAATAATTCTCTTTGTACCTAACGTTCCCCCGAGGTAGTGTATACCTAGTGTGTGTGTGTGTGGGGGGGGGAGAGTTTGGGGTAAAAAGGCATTTAGCCTTCAGGATATTAAATTACAGAGAGCAAGAAATAACTCAAAATATAAAGTTTGCTCTTCGTGCTGCCCGTATAATTTCCAGAATAGACTCTTCTGTTGATACGTTGTTGAGGATCGACAAATAAAACCTTTTCTTTATAAATAATTCATTACTCCGTGCCACAATACCGTTATGATTATTGGAGTATCTGATATCCATATGTAAGTTCGTGTAGCAGTCGGCCGCGGAGCAGTCTGGCATCGAGACGTGGATATCCAGTTCTCTTCTGCACTGTAATCTTGTGCCTCAACTTACCTCTGTATTATACACACACATCTGTAGTTCTCATTGCTTCTACAATGGCAAAGTGTGATGACTCAATGCTGGGAAATTCTAGAGAGAGAACCTTCAGTTTCTTGTTGCAAACAATTCGCGCTGCTGGTATCCCAATTCTGTTGGAAAACGTGTCGATTTCTTTAAAATTATATTGCGTTGTAGCAAATAGTTGCGTTTACATATTCTATATTTCTATCGTTTTGGATTTGTTCACTCATCTCGAAGATCTGGAATACACCATGGAAACTGCCAGGGCAGCAATTCCAGGAAGTGGTATTATCTGGATATATAGCTTCCTGAGGTACATTGCAATTGTGTGACTGTATAGCTTCTACTTACAACACTGAATAATAAAGACGATTACATTTTGCATATAATCAGTGTGTTGTAGTCATATTTTGCACGTATATTACCGTATGATGTGTGAAGACAAAATATGTATTTAAGAGGCTTACGCGTTCTACCTTGCCGATCACGGTAGCCGAGCTCTCTAAGGCATGTACTGTCTTCACTCACTCAGAAGCCGGGATCTGGGTTCGAATCCGACACAAGAAATGGATGTTTGGTATGTGTATGTGTTTATTCTGCGTTTGTGTTGCCCTGTGTTTAGGTAGAGTCCTTGCGGCGGGTTGTTCGCTTGTACAAGAAGTTCTACCGTCTGTGAAACATGTTCATGAAACTGAAGAATTTAGAGGCCAGGGTTCGAGGGAGCAGTAGAGCCAGTGAAAAGAGTTCACTCTTACACAATTCCGACCCCAACTGTACTGCAGTAATTAAGAATCATTAACAGACTTCTGTTAATGTTTCTAGTATACATGGTCGAATAAGTAGAAATCTATATTTATCTATCTATCAATAGCTCTAGAGTCATTGTGGAACTTAGCCGTTTTTTTGGTTTCTTAATATATACACAGTCGGTAGGACTCCTTGGACGAATGATCAGCCCGTCGAAAGGCCGATACCTACACACAGAAAAACACGAACAAAGATTAAACGCCCACAGACATGCATGTCTCGAGTGGGATTCGAACCCATTATACCAGTGTTCGAGCGGGCGAAGACGGTTACTGCCTTAGACCGCGCGGCCACACTGATCGGCAAAGTTAGATGCCACAGTTAATTTTCCAGAACACATGTTTATTCAGTTAAACCGCGAAGGAAGAACATTAAAGTTATGCACCACTGTCAGCGTTCTTATCAACATTTCTCATAATAGGCCTGCTTTTTAATCGCTAGCTTCATGGTAACTGTGACACAAAAGATGTGGAACAGTATTTATATGAAAGAAGGGGAGTACGTATATCCATTGTGTCATTATTATTATTAATGATATTATTAGTTCTACACCGGTTTCTCACACTCGTGTGTACCGAACTATGATAACAACAGTGTGTAGCTCTTATTTTAATTAAAATACTTCTTTATATTTTCATTACTATTATTCAAATTTTACCACTGTGTAAATGCAAGAAAAGAGAGTTTATTATTATTATTAATATTGTTAATCATCATTAGCCATTAAAATCTTAGATATTCTTTTAATTAATATGTAGCTTTCCAATAATATATAATATAGTTAAGTCTGTTACCCCCTAACCGTGGAAAGGTCAATATAGCATGAACTTTTCGATATTTTCCATCACCCCGACTGAAGTTTAATTTCTTCTCTAAACTCTTACCCAGTGTTTCAGCCATGACATAACGCCCAGATAAGAAATTCGTAATATACTATAACAGTGGATACTTTATATATATATTGCAGATAACGAAAGTACTAATAACACTAAATCAACATCCTCATGATCGGCATAAATAGCACGCGTAAATACAATTATAAACAACATCAATATGTATTCTAAATGTAACAATAAAATTATGGAAAACAATATATTATTTACACTTTACAGGTAATTACCACGCCGAAAAGAGAATGCTGCGCATATAAGCAATACCCAAACAAATATCCTTTAAAATAATCGACAATGACTACAAGGAAAACATTGGGATGTTAATATTAATTAAGTTAAATCTGTTTACTTAAGAATATCGCGTTTACATGCGATAAGAAATTTTGACATGCAGTGTAACAATTTTGTCATGATAGAAGACACAAGATTATGCCCGTGTACAGCCGAAATGTATAGTGCGGAAGAAAAGTGACCAGATAATAGTGTTGCATTCGAGAAGGAAATTTACGTGTATGTGAAATAACTAAGTTGATAACCTTTATCAATTGTGCTACATGTCCCTCCATCTCATCCTCCTTGAGCTGAAAACCCTAATACTATTCAGGGATGCGTACAAATTATGAAGCTACTTGTTGTGCAATTTGTCCCTTGTTTTTTGCTTCATCTTTACGAGGTCCGAATTTAGAGTAAAATCGTGGAGTCAGAATATATTTGATAGGATATATATATCTCCTTTCGGTGGGATAATAAGTCATTACTGAGAAGGAAGGCTTTCCTAAATCTGCTTTCGTTTCAATGTGTTTGCGCGCTTACTCAGTGGATAAACTTATAATGAAATATATGAAATTATGAAAATAATATCTTGCTATGTGTGTAATGTCTATTTAGCTTACTAACAAAAGGATTGTTTGAAGTTCAGCGAAACTGAAATTATATTTTTATTTTTATGTATGCATATATTTTGTGTATCCTCTTGTGTATATAAATTTAGGGGATTCTATGCCGTCTCACAACACGTCCATTCTGCTGTACTTAATAAGCGATTGAATTGAGTATATCAATAAATCAATCAGTTTACTATATTAAACACTGCAATATATTTATGATTACCAGTATATATGTACACATCTGAAAATGGGCAACCATGACTGAAATGTGTAGTGTGAAATATAATATACTAATTAATTTATTGATACATTCAATTCAGTCACTTATTATATATAGCAGAATAAACATGTGTGAAAGATTAAAATTCACGCAATGAAATTCTGTTGCAGGTTTCGAACAAATGCAGCAGAAAGGCTGATTCGTGGGACCGAGGCTTTCGACTGGGAATCGTTGCCGAAGAATGACCCTGACACAGGTTCCCTGACAATGGCAGGTTGGATCTCTTTCCTGGACACTGTCATCCGACGTACTGTAGCCATTGTGATGGTATATTTACTGACATACACAGCCGCATCTTTGCTGATACCACACAAACGTGTTCTTCTGTTCAACGCTTGGTTTCCCTTCGACTGGACAGTTAGCCCAACGTACGAACTGATCTGCCTCCAACAGGTAAAAAAATTACGTTAAGTTTCTTCCCGTGCTTATATAATTAGAACTACGCCATGAAAACCTAAGGGTGTGTGGATGTATGGATCCACTTTTCCTTGATCTCGACACTAGTTAGAGGGGAGTGGTCAGCTTCAACCCCGAGGAAAGACCCCCCCAGTACTCATTGAAGATGAGGCTGGATGGACCGCAGAACCGGCAAGGACTACGTGGAGAGAGAACATTCTAGACATTGGTGGGACTCGAACTCCGACCCCTCGGTCGACCAGCCCATAGCCAGTCGCTATACCAGCTGCGCTCCTACAGGTAGCAGATCAGCGGACATATTTCCTTTTGAAAGTCGAAGCGAAGTGCAGAACATACCCGTATTGGTATAGTTATAACGCCTTAGTCTTTATATGAACCCCCTTGGATAAACACGTGGATCTTGTGGGATGTGACACCGTGTAGTTAGCTCGGACGTCACCGTAGTGTCACAGATATATTGCGCCTTAGTCTTCGGGGTCGAAATGGAAGTCAAACAAGAGATCAAGTAGAAGCAGGAAACCTATATAACTTCCCGGCGACGTAAATCAGAGGATTGTATCCTCCATAGTCACCGCCGTGAAGCTTTGAATCATTCCTAGGAAGAGGAAAATTTGTTCATAGCTTAATTATTTAGACATAACGCCATGAAGACGTATCAGGTTGGAGGTAGAGCTCCACATTACTTGACCGCGGCTTTAGACTGTCAGCTTCACGGACTGGCAGCCGTATCTAGCCGCACCCATTGAATAGGTTAGGTTAGGTGGGCCCCGGTGTCGGTGTGGAAACTGTGAAGAAGAGAAATTTTTCCTCTTGGCGAGAATTGAACCCTGTAAGTCCAGTCCGTTTTCATACCCCCTGAGCTATCACGGCTCATTAAATTCTTCTAGATTAAATTTAATTCCCGTATTTTCAAAATATTTTTATTGAATGTTATATTATTTATTTTCAAATATTCTTATTAAGGATGCAACTATTTGCTCCTTCTTCTTTAATTGTATGTGAGGAACCCTTGTTCCATTTCTATGAAGTGACATCCACCCAGATGTTTTCTGTAATACGGTCACATAATACTTCAGTAACACAATGCATAGAAAACGGAAATATAAACTGAGAACAAAACCGGAATGGCTTAATTTTGTTTTCTCCAATAAAGTCCTTACTATCTGCAGAGAAACTCCCCTTGTTGCAGCATGGAAACCCCAGCACTTTCTCTAACCAATTAACTGTTTTTTACTCCTAGGCGGAAATGAGACAACGATCCTTGTTACTTATGTTGCAAGCGGAACCTCTGGATGAAAGAAATGGAAGATTCAGTGAAATGACGATCGGAGGAGGTGATCGAACTACTTGTAGATGTTCTACCCCATTGCCACTTTGTCCGTCACAAATTGCTGACAAATCAGCAGTGAAAGACTTTTTGTGCGACGGCGCAGTGATAGTGCAAGTGTAAATGGAACAGCTTAGGTTAATACTTGTAGCGATTTGAGTAGTAGTTTCTGTGCTGGGATCCGTTGCTAGGAGAGGACTAATAGAGATTGAGAATGCTATTGCGTGCACAACGGTGTGCAAAAATGTGGTAAATGAGCGATAGCCCTGTAGTTTAGGTCTAATTAAAAGAGTGAGTGTAACCAAGTGCCAATAAATCCAATCATCCGAACTAGAACCCGTCGTTTCTTCACGCTTACCATCCTGCACGTGACAATTAATTGAGTGATAATTCAAAGTTGCTTTACAGAAATCCTGTGATTAATTACAGTCTTGCAATGAAAATGAAGCCACCCCCATGCTGCTGTTTTAAATGAATGTTTAAGTTCTTTACTTTTTATTAATTTTGCTGAAGTGGAACTACGTACTTTCTTTACACTCAACCTTTCATTTCTCTTTGTCTACGTGTGCCCTTCTAACCAACATATAATAGCATACATGTACTCCTGTTATTAATATTGCAGTTCATTGGAGCTCTTGTGTTTCTCTTCACTATATTTCCATTCCCCGGCTTGTACGCCACGTTGGTGTGTATCGCGTGTAGTCAGCTGGAGAAGCTGCGAGCGAACCTCCTGGATATCAGACAGGAACTCGACACACCAGCGCAGGACTCGGGCGCTGAGACTGACACAGAGGAGGAAGAAACTCAAGTTCAGACATCTCAGGAAATGTTCTGCCGCATGCAGGAGCAGCTCAGCGACTGTGTACGTCTTCACAACGAGATTCTGAGGTACTGCATATTTTGTATGCAAACAATAATTATTTACTGCGTATAAACTGATATTATCAATGTGGGAAATTCTAAAAATTACAAAGGGCCTATAAATTTTAAAAATTTCATTACAGTAAACTTTCGCCCAATGCGTAAGGTACTTCCCTCGAAAGAGGAACATTCGGTGACTATGCTGGACCAACACAATGATGATGGGTTCTGAACTGAATACTTGCATTATTACATATAGCTGAACAAAATTATTTAAATTGGTTATAACAAATTTATAAGCAAAAGCTGAACCGTCATTAGCTTCTTAAGCAGCAGCAACAGTACTAAAGCATTTAAGTATTATTATTGTCGCGTATCGCGGGGTATATCGCGACAAATAAATTCTCGACGTATTCGATGTAGCGAATTTTATTTCACATCCGCTCTCACAATCACCCAAATTACAATCTGACGATTACTGCTATCTGCAGTATCACAAATAGTACACTCCAAATGCCACAATACAACTGACCTCGGCGACTGTTGCTTTATAACTCAGTACAACTGCGGCTGTCACTTGATAACTCACTGTGAATAGCCTTCGCTTCTCCCTATGTAGCCTCGATCGGACAATACGGGAAAACGGCCACGTAATAGGCACCCTTGTTGCTATGTCGCTGTGTTGCTATGTAACGCTAGCGGAGGTAACCGCTGTTACTATCGTAACGTCGCCGCTGTTGACTCGCGTTGCCTAGCGACCGCGATATCCCTCGGTGACGTCACCGCGGAGGGGAGTGGCGGGGCGGGAACTCGCCTATTACCGTAAGAACGCGAGCGTTACGTTACCGCCACGTACCGCTGGGGAGGTGGGGGTCAGCATGTCACATTATTATTGGTAGTAGTAGTGGTAATGGTGGTGGTTTCCGTATGCTACTTCAGTAGGTTTGGAAGACCGGGTATAATGGAATTTCGACGTTTCGCATATAACCGTTAGGACTTATTTTCACGTGAATAATAGAATCATCCGTGGGTAAGGCTTTGCTCTAACATTACTATATTTCTGTTCCAGGTATATGGAAGAGATGGAGAATACATTGAATCCCTTCATGACTGGAATGTTCCTACTGTCGCTAGCGTCTTTATGTCTGAGTTCCTTTTCTATTGTTACGGTAAGGGGGAAATTTCTGGCTTTATATGCAAAGAGAGATTAGAAGCTTCGATTCCTCATTCAAGAATAAACTATTACTTTAGTCTTTGTTTGAAACATCATCCATGGATTTATTTATTAATACTTAATAACACGGAAATCTGTATGAATTCCGAAATCGCCTCTCTACTATTACATTCGTATAACGTGAAGTAGGTCTATCTCCGAAACTGTTCGGAATAGGACACATGTAGGTACACTTCTCTTTTGTTTAGAATGACCGAAACTGTGGCCTCCCAGAATATTGAGCTTTCCTCCTGGGACACCCTGTATAACACTTTGAATAGACAAATACGATTTATCGCAAAGTAGCCATATTATTTTCCTTACAGAGTTGGGGGAACGTACCTATGATGATCCAAGGAGTTGTAGCCTACTCTACGGTAATAATTCCACTATTCCTCTACTGTTGGTTTGGCAACGAGCTGACATTACAGGTACGTAACTTGTCAGGCGAAGCGTCGTACTTCCAACCAAATGTTATTCTGTAATACTTATGTCGTCTCTCCATTAAGATAAAAATTGAGATTTGGAAAAATAAGACCCTTTGACACAACAACTCTCTAACTAAACATACTACAGATAATCCCTTACAACACGAAGATTTGTATTATAAAATTTCTCTCATAAGGACTTTGGCAGCCGGTCACGGTAGCCGAGCGGTCTAAGGCATATACTGTCATCGCTCGCTTGGAAACCGGGATCGTGGGTTCGAATCCCACTCAGGGCGTGGATGTTACTTTGTGTGTGTGCGTTTTTCTGTGTTTGTGTACAGGTAGAAGCCTTGCGACGAGCTGATCACCCGCCCAAGGAGTCCTATTTAATGTGTAAGATCTAGAAAAACCGAAGTGAACGGAGAAGTTGATGGAGGTAGGCCTAGGCCCACTGGGGCTGTAGTGCCAAGGAAAAAAAAAGACACTTTGTCAAGCAAGCGTTTATACTTGACTTGGCTTGTGAGACGAAGCGGTTAGTGTCATTTGAAGTCCGTTCCAAACAGGGAGAGGAAAGTGCTAACAAACATAGAAGCAAATGAAAACAACGCTCAGAAAATTTGCGTCTTTTATTCTGCTCCCGTGCTCATGTCTTATAAAATTTTATTGTCTTTAAGCAAATTTAATTTTTTTGTTGTACTGGAAGTTGTTGCAGCATGACATGATCTGCAATAGTTGTAACGTACGCGATAATTGTTAGCTTCGTTTCAGGCAATAAAATTTGCGATTTACTTATTTTTTTTTTTAGTTTTAGGAAAATTGCTCGAAATTACAAACTGCACGTGTGAGAAACAGCTGTCTCGTTATGAACGGTCTCTAGGAAACTGACTGTTCGCCAGAACGTGGGCTACCTATGGTAGTGTTTGTATTAACTGTATTTCCATTTCCTTTGCATGATTTATTCGCGTAAATTGTATACTTAATAATATTTTAAGGATATCAAAATTTGAAATATTCGCGCCGAACTTCATTTAACGAGGGACACGCGGTAGCATACTTGGTTGAGCCTTTATCCTACGAGCCGGAAGATCCCGGTTTCGAGTCTCGATTAGGTGGACTTTTCAATTGACATAATCCTTCCAGCTGTACTATTGCACTTGGGTTTTGATAGATAATCGCTATTCTGACAGTCGCACGAAACACGTAAATACAGTATGAGTTTGAAAGGGGAGATTGATTTTAACTGAAAGCATTCATACACAGCACCCATTGTGCCTTAAAGCGACAAATAGAACAAAGAAGTATACTGCTAGGACTAGAATGTAACGCGTAGAACAGTTGTATGCAACGACCGCGAGATGGGCAGATATATAGGGACGTTTCTGAGCGGCGGCTCGGTAAACACCTTTCCGTTGCTAGACAGCAAATTCTTTATAATAGAACAGCTGGACTGCAACAATAAAAAAAGCTATGATTTCGACGTCCATTCCGAGATATAAACAAGCGACAAGGTCAGTTGATAGTTCTTTAAAGGAGTCAGTGAATAGAAGACTTGAGTCGGAGGCCGAGGAATAGCCATTGTTGGAGCCGTTTCCAGGAAACGTCTAGTAATAGGCTAAGAACACAAGACTCTATGTTCTCGTAAACTGTAAAGTGTGTCAGTCAGTGATAGTGTTATAGTTAATTGTAATTACGAAATGTAAGTGGTCAGAAAATCCATTCATCAATCCAAACCCCGTCTATAGTGACTCCCACTATATGAAAGTAAGCTTAGCCTTAATGAATAATCATTCCCTTTATCTTTAATCCTCCTGTGTTATCACTTCTTGCAGAAACATGCAAATGTTCAAACGTTAATAGGTTTCATATTTCAGGCGGAGAAAGTGCGAGAAGCTGCCTGGGGCTGCGACTGGGTCGGAACTCCCATTTCTTTCCAGAAGTGCATCAGATTAATAATAGCAGCAGCTAACAAGGAGTTCACTCTCACAGCCGGAAAGTTCGTGCCAGTGGCCATCCGGACCATGGTCAATGTACGTCTTGATTCTAAATAAAAGAATAATTCTTACATAAAATAGTAAAGTAAATTTTCAGTTTCCCCCATTCTTTCCACACAGAGAGACAACGCAAATTAATGAAAAGAAATGCGCATAAGGCATTTAAGTTAATACATTAAACGTTATTAAGCAAATTAATTTCAAGGTCATCTAAATCCGTTGCCAGAATATTGCGAAATTAAAACAAGAAAATTATTTCGTGAACGTGTGTACTAAGACAAAAATAAAATTATGTGTTTCACATAGATATTGTCGAACTGACTAAATCCAGGGAAATGAACCCTTCTTCAGTAGCTGCCGGTAGCCCAGCTACTCAAAAATAAAGACAAATAAATGTAAAACTGACCCTGTTAACATGCCGTGGAGGCCAGTACGTTTGCGAGGCGTCGAGGCTCATACGTTTTCCAGATAAATGGCTCACATACGTTGGTTAGTTTGTCAGCCCTATGGGCCAACAGCCCTTAATCCCAGGGAGATCTCTGGTACTCATTTCTGTTGGAGACTGAGTGGGTTCAAGGGCCGTAGTGCGGCTGTAAGATTTAGGCCAATTGAAAAATCCAGTGACCTTATCAGGAATAGAACCCGCAACCTTCAACAATTCTCCACCGGTCCCCATCCAGAACCAGACGAATCCAATTTATACAACCCCATATTATTTTTCTAGACAAAGAAACAAACAAAACAAACTCCATGTCTTTAGTCCGCAAGCGAACTATACCGACCGAATGACCGCCACTTGTCGACGAAGTTAGTGTAAACTATAGTCGCTAGAGGGTGTCGCATGGCTAGCGTAACGAATAAAAGTAAAATAAAAATTGTACTGGTTTTTAAGAGTATACTCTCAGATTAAAGTTAAGATCTATATTAAGAATCTCGGGGTTGCCGCTATGATAGAATAAGATGTTTATAAGAATTGCTACAGAAGGCCGGATGGGCATTGCCTAGGTCTTTTTTTTTTGTATTTACAATAAAAAATCCTCACGGTCATTAATTTCGGTTTTCTAGACCGGAGCCGCTACTTTTCCAATCAAGTAGGTCCTTCATTATCCTCACGAGGCTGAGTAGACCCCGTTCTAGATCCACTACTTCTCAGAAAATCTGGTAGCTCCGGAATTTGAACTCGGGACCTCTGGATCTGTGCCAGTAACTCTTACCACTATACCACAGTCGCTGTCTACATTTTTCTAGAATATATTTTAATATTATTCTACGAGCTGCATCTAGATCTTCCAAGCGTTTTCTATCTTTCTGGCATTCCCACAAAATTTATACATTCCTCTTCGCTCCAATGCGTGTTACATGTCCTGCCAAGCTTGACTTGATCATTCTAATTACGTTTTGTCAAGAGTCACAAGTTACGAAGCCCCTCATTATGCTTGAAGTTCTCGATATCTACTTTAATGTAAAATATTAAGTTACTGCTTAGTACTTTATTGGATCTGAAGTTCTCATTGCGTTAGCTAGGAAGACTACGGTTGTAAGGTTGTGTATTTCGAAAAATCCCGTGTTTCCAGAGGAAGATGTTGCCTCGATCTTCAGGTTCGTAGATGAAGCCACCAGAGAAATGTGTTTTACGGACCTACAGGGCGTAAACAATATATAAGACCAAAGTCTCCAATGCATGTACAATATAAACATATCCCTACGTGTAAGATTTGAATTTTTCCCGGCGGTGACTATGATGAAAGCAGTTTTCCGGGATGTGGCGCCGTGTAGATTTAGTGTTAAACGACGTTTCGGAGGAACGTATCGCCTCCATCTTTAGTGTAGAAGGCAAGAAGAAATCCGCTAGCGAACAAGCGTGAGAAGATGCAACAGGCTGTTATACCCTGAAGATGGAGGAGATACGTTCCTCCGAAAAGTCTGTTAATACTATATCTACAAGGCGCCACATCGCAGAAAACTGTTTTCATCATATCCCTACATTACTAAATTTTTCCAGAGCTCACAATTGGTCTGTTATTCAGAAAATCAACAAAATAGTTTTTGTTTGTGATTGCAGATGGTTAATCAAAGCATCTCTTACTTCATGTTTCTACTTCAACTCAAGGACAACATCGAATTAGACGAACCAGCCAACAGTGTGTAGCGTCTCTACAAAAGGGTGTATAGTCTTACAGTAGTGCAGAACACGTCGCGCAACAATTGTTCACAGAATGTAGCAAAAGTGAACAATATACTTATATATGCAAACATGCCACACATTGCACATAAATGAGGAGCTCTTGCTTAACTCTTAATTGTTACTGAAACCTGATAGAAGTAAATAATCTTACCTATCAAATCTAATTTCATTATTTCGCCTTCTTCAGTCTATCCTTAGAAGAAATAAGACCTTAGCTCAAAATCTACAGGCATGACATCTGTGTATGGAAACAGAAGGTGCTACTATATGAATAGAGGTATAGATAACCGAAGGAAAAGATCCGAGGAGGAACCACGGTAGCTCGGTCAATGTAGTGACTAGGCTACGAACTGAGCGACCTAGATAACTGGATTTGACCTCAGGCTTCTCTATTTCCTGAGAATCTAAACTGCCCCTGTGGCACACATATTCCAGTTTAGCGGGTAACTGGCTCTCTCTCTCAGAGAGTAAAGTGGCGCGGACGGTCCGATCCGCCAAACATGTTGCCGACCCCAGAGTTGTGTGATATTCATGTTATGACCGGGCTATACTGATCACCACAATCCTACAGGCGTCCAGTTGAGTAGACTTTTCAAAATTTCAAAAGTTTCAGCGACTGTTTTCTTTAATTTTACACAACACTTAATCGCTGTTATTTGTTTCTTTTTGAAACCACCAACGACTAAAAAGCCAACTTCGTTCTCACTAACTAGTCCTCTTCATCCCCGACAGATGGCACTAGTAGTATTAGTGCAATGGTGTCATTCGGGAATTTATGTATCAAATGTGTGTACTTACATTTCTCTGCGTTTGCTGCTAGACCAACCTCCTCACTATCGTTAGTTAAAGTTTTTGTGTTTTTCTTTATGGTATCTATGTTATGTCAGTAGATTCACATCCTTAATGTTATGCATCCTGTTTTGTTTTTAAGAAAATATATCACTTGGGACAATCGCAGAGCAAATAATAAAAAAGAAATAAAATGGATACTGCAGTGTCAACATTTGTTTTTATTTTTTTTGTGGTACTGCTACATATTTCGACCCTTTTCTTGGATCATCGTCAGACGTACACGAATACTGTTAGGCTTCTGAATTGCGTCATTAATCAATATGAATTCATAGCGTGTCTGTATGATTATTCTATACTCACGATTGTATCTTAAGTATAGTTAAAACTGGACATTAACCTTCATGATAAATAAATAAAAATTACAATTAAAATTATAATTAAAATGGGTAATAAGGTGTTTATAGATAATATTACAAATTCCATTAAACCTTGTATCTGCTACATATCATATGTGTGTTGTCTGCTGTTCCAATATGGTAGTGCTATTGTGCTGTAGGATATCTGCTTACTGGAATCATTCATCAGAATACAGATCGTGTTGGAGTTTTGACCTTCCTCAAAAATGAGTATATACTTTTTTATATATATGTTTATGATTGGTATTATATAGGATATCACGTTATGTTCTTATCCATAAAGGTTACCTATCAGCAGCATAGTCCAGCAGCTGTTGTGTCCCTTTTAATTTCAGTTCAGGTTATTACGAAAGAATATTCCAACGATGAGGTATGTAAACATGTCATTGTGTTTCAGATCATAGAAACATTTGACTGAGTATCTGTCCATGTACCCAGCTTTCTACATCGTCGTAAGATAATTACATTTTTTTGCAGCCAAAAATATTGAGTTCTGGAATGAATTCTTACGGCCTACACAACGAAGCAGCATTTTACGTCGGGTAGAAACCTGGCTGTCAGTAATTACATGCACTTATTCTCCTAGGAGCAGGTCACGGTAGCCTAGCGGTCTAAGGCATGTACTGTCTTCGCTCGCTTGGAAACCGGGATCGTGGGTTCGAATCCCACTCAGGCATGGATGTTTTGTTTGCGTGTGTGCGTTTTTCTGTGTTTGTGTACAGGTAGAGGCCTTGCGACGAGCTGATCACCCGCCCAAGTAGTCCTACCGAATGTGTAAGATTTAGAAAAACCGCAGTGAACGGAGGAGTTCGTGGAGGTAGGCCTAGGCCCACTGGGGCTGTAGTGCCAAGGAAAGAAGAAGAAGGGCTTGCGCTATAATTACTGGTAGTTCCGAGTCGTGAGTGGAATGGGATCGTTAACTAAATTGTTCAATATTTTTTAAACAAGTTTAAGTTGTTGCTTCTTTGCTTTGGTGAAGGTTTTACTGAGATGGCGAAGCTGGCTTCCGGGACTGTTAGTTCTTCCATTTGGCTAGAGATGGCAGAATGATAAAGCTATTTTATTCATGCCAAAGTTTGTTTCAAGTGGAACGTTCTGCTGTAAGAAACAATACGTAGTAGGATTATAAAGTACTGTAGGCACACTTGCAATAGCGACTCGTCTGTCTCCAATTGTCAATAATTATTTTAGCGAGCTCCTTACGAAATCGAGTAAAATGAAACTCACACGAAAACGTTATAGACATTTTTCTACTAAGGGAAAACAGACCGACTGTGTGGTTTAGTGGTCAGAGTTCTTGGCTACTGATTCAGAGGTCCCAGGTTCGATTCCGCGTGCTGCCAGATATTTTCTGAGAAGTAGTGGATCTGGAACGGCGTCCACTCAGCTTGGATAATTGAGGAGCTACTTGAATGGAAAAGTAGTGGCTCCGGTCTAGAAAACCGAAATTAACGGCCGTGGGGATTCGTTGCGCTGACCATGCGACACCAACTATCCGCAAAAATTTGTACTAACTTCGCCGACAAGCGGCGGTCGCTCGGTCGGTATATTTCGCTTTCGGACTAAAATCATGGAGTTTGTTTCGTTCTTTTTCTTTGTATTAAGAGAAAACAGTTCTTAATCAATTTTACATTTCTTTCCCTCTTTACATATTATTTCCTCCCTTTTCGTGTGTTGTTTATACACGCGTTCTGTATCTGTTTTTTATTTTCTCTGTCTCTTCCTACCTCCGCTTCCTTCTCTTTCTCAGCTTGCTTTTGACTTCCTCTCAGTTTTCATTCTTTTTCTCTCTCATTTCTCTATATATTTCTTCCTAGCGTTTCTACGTGTATTTCACTTTCCTCTCCTCTCTCTCTCTCAATGTGATTCTTGTTCACTCCAAGTGCTGCTCACTCACATAGGACAGCCACGCAGGCGATAATTTGGGTCAACATATTAAGGCAGAACTTGTAGGAAGCAGATCATGGTTTCTCTGATCAGGTTCTGACGTGGGATGTCCCGTGTGAAACATAGGAGACTTCAACGCAACCGGCAACGTTGTTGGTAAATCACAAGCGCTCTGAAATTTAACTACACTGTTGGACCTGAGGTTCTCACGGTGATGATTAAGAGCATCAAGGTCTTGCGGGTTCCCACGCCATGTAGTTCCGTGAGAGTACGACGTTTCGGAGGAACAGATCTTCATATTCTGCATCGAATTATGAGCCAAGCAACATGCGGTAAGCTGGGTCCAGCATCCATGCATTAAACAAAATACTATTGTATTAAAATGAAAAATAAATTAATATAAATATGTGGAAGTCTCGCGATACCGAACAAATACAAATCTTTGCCTCTTCGAACACTATAGGGGTATGGCCATTGAAAGAGTCTGTAAGTTATGTACTTTCGTGCTCGCGGGCGCGCGTCTTCCTTACTAAGAGCACAATCCTGCAACTTAGCTTTAGCAATCTGGAGCAGAGATGGAGTCTGGCTAAGAGCTGGATAATCGAAGATTCGAAATTCGAGTCCCAACTGAGGAAGAGTTTTCTCTTCTCCACATCGTGCAGACCGGCTCTGGGGCCCACACAGCCTCCTTATCAAATGGGTACTGAGGGACTTTTTCTGGTGTAAAGCGGGCGGGGCGTGAAGCTGACCGGTCACGTCCAAATAGTGTCGACATCAAGAAAATGTGAAACTAAACACCCACTCCCCTGTACGCCTTTAAGGGAAGGGAAAAATAACTGGTTGGATTTTGACAACAAATTACTGAGTAGATACGTTTTTGGCCGAAGGGGGGTGGGGGATGAGAGAAGAATGTCAGGGATCTTATAACCAATAGCTTCTTAATTTGTACTTTTCAGCGAATATTACTATGATAATCATATCGTCGCGAAAGAGGCGAAANCGAAAGGTACATGCATGTGATATACGATAAATTAAAGAAATTTAGTCGAAGACCTGAATAAAAGAGATAATTTAGAGGATAGAGAAGGAATGGAGAGGGAAGTATCAGAATTAATCTCAGAAAAATGACACAATTTTTACCAGCTCAGACACTACCAAATGCCCAAGATATCTGCTGAATGGAGACACTTTCCAGTTCATTGGTCATTTCGATCATGTGCGGTAAAACCTGTCTTAAACGGAATCTCAAGGGACCAGAAAATTTTCCGCTGAATCCAGGTTTCCGTTTAATCAAGGTGTACTATAATAACTAAACCAGGACATAAAGGTATTTGAAACAAAACAAAACAACATGCTCATTAATTTATTCACACTATACTTATTGAACACATGCAAACATTACACTGAACAGGAAAAAATTGCTGTACTCACTTTTTATAATTTTACCAGAACTCCGGCACAGTTTTTTGCACGCAGTTTACTCTCTTGGCTGCCTGACTTTCCGCAAACACTTTAGCTTGAGAAATTAGAGTAAGCATGTCTGAATCATTCCGTTGCAAGGGAAACTCCCGCAGTACCTTAGACTGTTGGCAGCAACCTGCACTTTTCTTCTTCTATCACAATGTCATCTTCCTCTTCTTCCTCTTCCTCCTCCCCTTCTCTTCCTTTTCGATATTCTCTAAAATTCTCAACTAATACATCGATATCCATTGTGTATGGTTCTGTTTGCACATCTTTGTCTATGTTGATGTAGTCCTCAGCATTGTAGTTACTGAAAGCAGCTTCATTCATGCAATGATGTAAGTCCTTCTGGTCATTCCCATTTTCTGCACTAGGAGTAACTTCTGCCGTAGAAAATCCTCCTTTTTCCAAACACTTTGTCACAGTTTCTGGTAACAACTTCTTTACTGCTTGACTTATCCAAATAACCGCATCTAGAACCGAGACAGTTCTTGCAAGTTCAGAGGCGGATGATGTAGAATCTATATTTACGAGCAAAGATTGCATTAATAATTTACGACAGTGGACCTTAACATTCCGAATGATGCCCTGAGAAACACTAGGGGTGTTTGGAGGGAATCAAGCAAGTCGCGCGTTGGAAAGTTCGAAATGGGGGTGGCATGTTGCGTTATCCAAGAACAACAAAACATGCCGGTTTTGCATTTTCATTCTACCATTGAAGGCCGTTAACCAGTCCTCCATGATCTGTGACGTCATCCATGTCTTTTTGTTGGATCTCCACTCAACGGGAAGTTTATGTATGTCCATGTTTCGGAAGCATCGTGGCTTTGCTGCAATTTAGCTTCCCATTCCTCAATGGTCTCACTATTTACATCACTTGATTCACCACAAAGTTCATTAAAAACTATCCGATGTCTTTTGCGAAAACTCTCCAACCATCCGTTAGATGCTTTGAATTCAGTCTTCCCAAGTTTTTCAGCAACTTTTTTAGCATATTCCTGTACCATTGGACCCGACAACCGGTGATTTTTCACCCTCACACTCACAACCACTCCCACACTGTTTCATTAACGTCTTTGTTTGCAGTTTTCTTAAGTTCTCTTTTTATTTTTCCATTAGCACAAATTTCCCACCACTTCAAAATTTCCGTTTTCTTCTTTAGAATCTCATACACTTGAGTTTACCGACGTTAAACATCTTCATGATCTACTTAACAGACAATTTATCTCGCTCACTCGCATGAATCACTTTTAATCTTGTGCTAGGATCAAGCACAACTCTTGTCTTTGTAGCCATGATGACAACTGCTAGACTAAAGTAAAACTGTAGGCCTAGAGCCCTTACTGAATACAATTTCCAGATGGGGGAAACAATTCTGCTGAATCTCAGTACAGGTAGTGCAGTACCGTTAGAAACTTATTTTATAGGGTTAGGGAAAACAATTCTGCTGAAGCTCGGTGCAGGTAGTGCAATACCATTAGAAGCTTATTTTAAAGAGTTAGGGAAAACAAAATTCTGTAGAATGTATAGGATGCCTAAAATTATTCTAAACGATGTATTCCGCAAGACTGGAAATTTACGTATAAAGACTTATTTTGATTTCCGTTGTCCGCGTTAGAGAGGTTCCGCTTAATCCAGGTTATTTAACATCTTTTTCAGCCCCAAAGTCAAGGGACCTGAAAATATTTCCGTTTAAGACAGATTTCCGTTTAATAAAGGGTCCGTTTAAGGCAGGTTTTACTGTATAACCTAGTGACTGTGTGTGTGTGTGTGTGGGGGGGGGGTAAAAAGGCATTTAGCCTTTGGGATATTAAATTACATAGAGCAAGAAGAAACTCAAAATATAAAGTTTGCTCTTCGTGCTTCCCATATAATTTCCAGAATAGACTCTTCTGTTGATACGTTGTTGAGGATCGACAAATAAAACCTTTTCTTTATAAATAATTCATTACTCCGTGCCACAATACCGTTATGATTATTGGAGTATCTGATATCCATATGTAAGTTCGTGTAGCAGTCGGCCGCGGAGAAGTCTGGCATCGAGACGTGGATATCCAGTTCTCTTCTGTACTGGAATCTTGTGCCTCAAGTTACCTCTGTATTATACACACACATCTGTAGTTCTCATTGCTTCTACAATGGCAAAGTGTGATGACTCAATGCTGGGAAATTCTAGAGAGAGAACCTTCAGTTTCTTGTTGCAAACAATTCGCGCTGCTGGTATCCCAATTCTGTTGGAGAACGTGTCGATTTTTTTCAAATTATATTGCCTTGTAGCAAATAGTTGCCTTTACATATTTTTTATTACTGTCGTTTTGGATTTGTTCACTCATCTTGAAGATCTGGAATACACCATGGAAACTGCCAGGGCAGCAGCTCCAGGAAGTGGTATTGTCTGGACATATAGCTTCCTGAGGTACATTGCAATTGTGTGACTGTATAGCTTCCTGAGGTACATTGCAATTGTGTGACTGTATAGCTTCCTGAGGTACATTGCANTCAGTTACCGTGTTCAGCAAGGTAGAACGCGTTACCGGCTTAAATACATATATTGTCTTCTCACATCATATGGTAATATACGTGCAAATTGTGACTACAATACGCTGATTATATGCAAAATGCAATCGTCTTTATTATTCAGTGTTGTAAGTAGATGCATTACGAATGTTGATAAAAATGAGAGATAATTTTATGCCTAAGATGCATTTAAATGCATCATTAAGAAAACCATTCCCAAAGTTTGAAAATATGTAAAATACTTAAAATCAGACCAACAATAATTAAAATGTCAAATCTCCATTTCACTTGGTTTTAAGCTGCAAAATTGTTGCTTAAAACCGACAATCGTTAACCAGGCTTTAGAGACGAAAATGATTAAACAAATTTCACCTGAGGAAAGCGTGGTATATCCAGACAACTGCAATGTACCTGAGGAACCTATGATATAAATTCCGTCCTAAGTGCAATAATTTATTGTAGGTCTTTCGTTTTGCTTTCTTCTACATTACATGTTTCGGCCGCATACGGCCATCATCAGGTGTATACACTCACGTAGCTGTTACACTGCACCCAGTTTAAATTTTAAAAACACACAGCTCTTCCCAATTGGCTAACAGACCTGTGTGGTTTTAAATTTTAAACTGGGTGCAGTGTAACAGCTACGTGAGTGTATACACCTGATGATGGCCGTTTGCGGCCGAAACATGTAATGTAGAAGAAAGCAAAACGAAAGACCTACAATAAATTATTGCACTTAGGACGGAATTTATATCATAGGTTCCTCAGGTACATTGCAGTTGTCTGGATATACCACGCTTTCCTCAGGTGAAATTTGTTTAATCATTTTCGTCTCTAAAGCCTGGTTAACGATTGTCGGTTTTAAGCAACAATTTTGCAGCTTAAAACCAAGTGAAATGGAGATTTGACATTTTAATTATTGTTGGTCTGATTTTAAGTATTTTACATATTTTCAAACTTTGGGAATGGTTTTCTTAATGATGCATTTAAATGCATCTTAGGCATAAAATTATCTCTCATTTTTATCAACATTCGTAATGCATCTACTTACAACACTGAATAATAAAGACGATTGCATTTTGCATATAATCAGCGTATTGTAGTCACAATTTGCACGTATATTACCATATGATGTGAGAAGACAATATATGTATTTAAGCCGGTAACGCGTTCTACCTTGCTGAACACGGTAACTGAGCTCTCTAAGGCATGTACTGTCTTCACTCGCTCAGAAGCCGGGATCGTGGGTTCGAATCCGACACAAGAAATGGATGTTTGGTATGTGTATGTGTTCATTCTGCGTTTGTGTTGCCCTGTGTTTAGGTAGAGTCCTTGCGGCGGGTTGATCGCTTGTACAAAGAGTTCTACCGTCTGTGAAAAATGTTCATGAAACTGAAGAATTTAGAGGCCAGGGTCCGAGGGGGCAGTAGAGCCACTGAAAAGAGTTCATTCTTACACAATTCCGATCCCGACTGTACTGCAGTAATTAAGAATCATTAACAGACTTAGGTAATGTTTCTAGTATACATGGTCGAATAGGTAGAAATCTACATCTATCTATCTATCTATCTATCTATCTATCTATCTATCTATCTGTCTGTCTGTCTGTCTGTCTGTCTGTCTATCTATCTATCTATCTATCTATCTATCTATCTATGGCTCTAGAGTCATTGTGGCACTTAGCCGCTTTTTTTTTTGTTTCTTAATATATACACAGTCGGTAGGACACCTTGGACGAGTGATCAGCCCGTCGCATGGTCGCTACCTACACACAGAACAACACGAACAAAGATTAAACGCCCACAGACATGTAAAAGTACTAATAACACTAAATGAACATCCTCATGATCGGCATAAATAGCACGCGTAAATACAATTATAAACAACATCAACATGTATTCTAAATGTAACAATAGAATTATGGAAAACAATATATTATTTGCACATTACAGGTAATTACCACGCCGAAAAGAGAATGCTGCGCAAATAAATCCCAAACAAGCGATACCCAAACAAATATCCTTTAAAATAATCGACAATGACTACAAGGAAAACATTGGGATATTAATATTATTTAAGTTAAATCTGTTTACTTAAGAATATCCCGTTTACATGCGATAAGAAATGTTTACATACAGTGTAACAATTTTGTCATGATAGAAGACACAAGCTTATGGCCGTGTACAGCCGAAATGTATAGTGCGGAAGAAAAGTGACCAGATAATAATGTTGCATTCGAGACGGAAATATACGTGTACGTGAAATAAATAAGTTTATAACCTTTATCAATTGTGCTACATGTCCCACCATCTCATCCTCCTTGAGCTATGAACCCTAATAATATTCAGGGATGCGTACAAATTATGAAGCTCCTTGTTGTGCAATTTGTCCCTTGTTTTTTGCTTCATCTTTACGAGGTCCGAATTTAGAGTAAAATCGTGGAGTCAGAAAATATTTGATAGGACGCCCTGTCTTCTCCTGGTGCGATAATAAGTCATAACTGAGGAGGAGGACTTTCCTAAATCTGCTTTCTTTTCAATGTGTTTGCGAGCTTACTCAGTGGATAAACTTATAATGAAATATATGAAAATTATGAAAATAATATCTTGCTCCTATGTAAGATATCCAGGACGTACTATATGTGTAATTAGCTTACTGACAAAAAGATTGTTTGAAGTTCTACGAAACTGAAATTATGTTTTTATTTTTATATTGATTGATCAGTAACTGTCAGATGACAGGTCCACAGTCTCTTCCAAAACAGTTCCTCCACTTAATGTGATCTTCTGTTTTTGGAAAGAGACTATCCAGGAAAAGTGATAATGTGGTAGTTTTTCCATTTGCTTTCCACATCGCAGTACAACAGCCGTTCAAACCACTCTGGTCACGCCTGTTGCTATACGAACTTGAACCATCTCAAGCATCATTTGTTCTGTGCTTCAAGTCGCTGCTNGATGACGCTGCTTCCGGCATCAGTTTTTGGTGTCTCTCTTCGTCTGATGCCTACCCTTTGACCTGTCCAGCAAGGGAGGCCCTGCCAGTAGCTACGCTACCGCTGGTATAGCTCTCAGGGTCCTTGGCATACTCAAACCACGATAAGGTGGAGACACCAACGAGGGGGATTTTTATATATGCATATATTTTGTGTATCCTCTTGTGTATATAGATTTAGGAGATTCTATGCCGTCTCACAACACTTCCATTCTGCTGTACATAATATGCAACTGAACTGAGTATATCAATACATCAATCAGTTTACTATACTAAACACTACAATATATTTATGATTACCAGTATACATGTACACATCTGAAAATGGTCAACCAAGACTGAAATGTGTAGCGCTGACTCACCCGCCACGTCACTGCTGGGGGAGGGGTTCTCCGTTGCGCAACATGTCTCAATACTAATTAATTTATTGATACATTCAATTCAGTCACTTATTATATATATAGCAGAATGAACATGTGTCATCATCATCAGTAATCTGTCAAGACGACAGGTCCACAGTCTCTTTCAAAACAATTCCTCCACTTAATGCGATCTAGAGCTTTCTCCTTCAAATGACAGTATCCTCTTCTGTCCCCAAGGTCATCCAGCATCTTCTTACGTCTTCTTCCTCGTCTTCTTGTCACTTCTATCCGCCCATCTATCTTTCCTTCGATAGCTTCTTTTAGAAGGCAGTTTCTGCGTAAAACATGACCAATCCAATTAGCCTTCCGTTTTCTTATTTCATGTAGGATATTCCTCTGCTCACTGACTCTAATTAACACTTCTTCATTTCTCACATAATCGGTCCAACTGATCTTCTCCATTCTTCTCCAACACCACATTTCGAAACTTTCCAGATGTTTCTGATCTACTGCCCTAAGTGTCCATGTTTCAGCCCCATACAGAGCTATGCTCCAAATGTAGCATTTCACTAGTTTCTTCCTCAAATTTAAGTCCAATTTGCTGGTAAAAAGATTCTTCTTCTTGCTAAATGCAGCTTTTGCCATGGCAATCCTGGATTTAATTTCACAAGTACACCTTCCATCATCTGTTAACAAGCTACCCAAATATTTAAAACATTTCACATTCTCCACTTGTTTTTGGTCTATCTTTATTGTGACTGGGGTTGGTTGTCTCGAAATTTTCATTACTTTTGTTTTCTCCACATTCATTTCCATGCCATAGCACCTTCCAATTTCAATTAGTCTATCAATCATGCCCTGTAGCACAGTTTCTTCCTTAGCCATTAACACAAGGTCATCTGCATATTTCACAGTTTGAATAATTTGCCCTCCTACTTTGAAGTCACCGAGCCCATCCAGAGCTTCCTTGGTAAGGCATTCGCTGTACAAGTTGAACAGAATTGGTGATAAACAGCATCCTTGTCGAACTCCTCTTCCAATCTGCACACTTCCTGTCTCCCCCCTGTCCAGTCGTACTCTAACTTTCTGATCCATGTACAATTTGCTAATCAATCTTCTTTCATGCCAATCGATACCTGTTTCTTTCAGGATCTGCATTAATTTGGTCCAGTTTACCCGGTCAAATGCCTTCTGCCAGTCTATGAAGCAAACACACAGTTCTTCATCTATCTCCAAAGTTCGTTCCGCTATAATTCTCATCATCCCAATTGCATCCCTGGTTCCTTTTCCTCTTCTAAATCCAAACTGATCTTCTCCAAGTACATCCTCTATTTTCCTTTCAATTCTTCTTTTAAGTATCTTTGCTATTATCTTTGCTGTATGTGCAATAAGACTTATTGTGCGATGGTCGCTGCATTTTGTAGCTTTTGTCTTTTTCTTTAAGGCAATCATTGTAACTTCTGTAAAGTCCTTGGGCCACTCTCCACTTTCATATATGGTGTTCATTAGTTTTGTCAGTGTTTTCAAACCACCTTCTCCCAGTAACTTGAGCACATCTCCAGGTACATCATCATCTCCTGTAGCCTTTCCCTTCCTCATTTCCTTGATAGCTTTTTCCACCTCACTTTGTAAAATATATGGTCCTTTCTCGTCTGTATCTACTTCTTCTTCCGGTTCAACTTCTAAGGTTTCTGGCCGATTAGGTCGATCATATAGTTCTGAAATATAATTTTCCCAAATTTTCAGCACTTGCCTCTGATCTACTATTCTATTCCCCTGGGAGTCTTCGATGCCAACATTTTGAATCCCATGATTCTCTTTCCATCCTAGTTCTTTTGTCTTCATGTACATCAAATCATAACGGCCTGTTCTTTGAAATTCCATAATCTCATTACATATCTTCTCAAGATATTCCTTTTTGGCCCTGTCCGTGGCTCTTTTCAATTCATTCCTCAGTCTCCTGTATTTCCTCCTGCCTTCTTCATTGTTGACATTCTTCCATTTCCTTCGCTCCTCCATTTTACTCATCATCTCCTGTGTAACCCATGGTTTTCTTGCTATCTTCTCAACTTTACCTACCAAATGTGTGAAGGATTAAAATTTCCACAATGAAATCCTGTTGCAGGTTTCGAACAAATGCAGTAGAACGCCTGATTCGTGGAACCGAGGCTTTCAACTGGGAATCGTTGCCGAAGAATGACCCTGACACAGGTTCCCTGACAATGGCAGGTTGGGTCTTTTTCCTAGGCACTGTCATCCGACGTACTGTAGGCATTGTGATGTCATATTTTCTGATGCACGCAGCCGTCACTTTGCTGATATCACACGAACGTGTTCTTCTGTTCAACGCTTGGTTTCCCTTCGACTGGACAGTTAGCCCAACGTACGAACTGATCTGCCTCCAACAGGTAAAAAAATTACGTTAAGTTTCTTCCCGTGCTTATATAATTAGAACTACGCCATGAAAACCTAAGGGTGTGTGGATGTATGGATCCACTTTTCCTTGATCTCGACACTAGTTAGAGGGGAGTGGTCAGCTTCAACCCCGAGGAAAGACCCCCCAGTACTCATTGAAGATGAGGCTGGATGGACCACAGAACCGGCAAGGACTACGTGGAGAAGAGAACATTCTAGACATTACCGGGACTCGAACTCCGACCCCTCGGTCGACCAGCCCATAAGCAGTCGCAATACCGGCTGTGCTCCTACAGGTAGCAGATCATTTTAAAAATGTAGACACGGGCATACTTCCTTTTGAAAGTCGAAGCGAAGTGCAGAATGTATTTGTATAGTTATAACGTCTCAGTTTGTATCTGAACCTCCTTGGATAAAAATGGTTGTCTTGTGGGATGTGACACCGTGTAGTTAGCTCGGACGTCACCTCAGTGTCACAGATATATTGCGCCTTAGTCTTCGGGGTCGAAATGGAAGTCAAACAAGAGATCAAGTAGAAGCAGGAAACCTATATAACTTCCCGGCGACGTAAATCAGAGGATTGTATCCTCCATAGTCACCGCCGTGAAGCTTTGAATCATTCCTAGGAAAAGGAAAATTTGTTCATATGCTTAATTATTTAGACATCAGGCCATGAAGACGTATCAGGTTGGAGGCATAGCTCCACATTACTTGACCGCGGCTTTAGATTGCTAGCTTCACGGACTGGCAGCCCTAACTAGCCGCACCCATTGAATAGGTTAGGTTAGGTGAGCCCCGGTGCCGGTGTGGAAGCTGTGAAGAAGAGAATTTTTTTTTCCTGGCGAGAATTGAACCCTGGAAGTCCAGTCCGTTTTCATACCCCCTGAGCTATACCAGCTCATTAAATTCTCCTAGAATAAATTTAATTCCCTTATTTTCGAAATATTTTTATTGAATGTTATATTAATTATTTTCAAATATTCTTATTAAGGGTGCAACTATTTGCTCCTTCTTCTATAATTTTATGTGCGGAACTCTTGTTCCATTTCTATGAAGTGACTTCCACCCGGATGTTTTCTGTAATACGGTCACATAATACTTCAGTAACACAATGCATAGAAAACGGAAATATAACCTGAGAACGAAACCGGAATTGCTTAATTTTGTTTTCCCCAATAAAGTCCTTACGATCTGCAGAGAAACTCCCCTTGTTGCAGCATGGAAACCCCAGCACTTTCTCTAACCAATTAACTGTTTTTTACTCCTAGGCGGAAATGAGACAACGATCCTTGTTACTTATGTTGCAAGCGGAACCTCTGGATGAAAGAAATGGAAGATTCAGTGAAATGACGATCGGCGGAGGTGATCGAAGTACTTGTAGATGTCCTGCTCATTGCCACTTTGTCCGTCACAAATTGCTGAGAAATCAGCAGTGAAGACTTGTTGTGCGACGGCGCAGTGATAGTGCAAGTGTAAATGGAACAGCTTAGGTTAATACCTGTAGCGATTTGAGGAGTAGTTTCTGTGCTGAGATCCGTTGCTAGGAGACGACTAATAGAGACTGAGAATGCTATTGCGTGCGCAACGGTGTGCAAAAATGTGGTAAATGAGCGATAGCCCTGTAGTTTAGTCTAATTAAGAGAGAATGTGTAACCAAGTGCTAATAAATCCAATCATCCGCACTAGAACGCGTCGTTTCTTCACGCGTACCATCCTACACGTGACAATTAATTGAGTGATGATACAAAGTTGCTTTACAGATATCCTGTGATTAATTACAGTCTTGCAATGAAAATGAATCCACCCCCATGCTGCTGTTTTAAATGAATGTTTAAATGTTTTTTACTTTTTAATAATTTTGCTGAAGTGAAACTACATACTTTGTTTACACTGATCTTTTCATTTTTGTTTGTCTACATCTGCCCTTCTAACCAACATATAATAGCATACATGGACTCATGTTATTAATATTGCAGTTCATTGGATCTTGTGGGTTTGTCTTCACTGTATTTTCATTCCCCGGCCTGTACGCCACGTTGGTGTGCATCGCCTGCAGTCAGCTGGAGAAGCTGCGAGCGAACCTCCTGGATATCAGACAGGAATTCGGCACACCAGCGCAGGACTCGGGCGCTGAGACTGACACAGAGGAAGAAGAGCAAGTTCAGACATCTCAGGAAGTGTTCTGCCGCATGCAAGGGCAGCTCAGCGACTGTGTACGTTTTCACAACGAGATTCTGAGGTACTGCATATTTTGTATGTAAACAATAATTATTTACGGCGTATAAAGTGATATTATAAATATGGGAAATTCTACAAAATATAAAGAGCCTATAAATTAGAAAAATATCATTAGAATAAACTTTCGCCCAGTATGGTAGGTACGTCTCTCGAAAGAGAACATTCGGTGACTATGCTGGACCAACATAATGATGATGGGTTCTGAACTGAATACTTACATTTTTACATATTCATTTATATTCATCTGTAATCTGTCAGACGACAGGTCCACAGTCTCTTCCAAAACAGTTCCTCCAATTAATGCGATCTAGAGCTTTCTCCTTCAATTGAGAACATCCTCTTCTGTCCCCAAGGTCATCCAACATTTTCTTACCTATACTTCCTCGTCTTCTGGTCACTTCTATAAGCCTCTCCGCTTTGTTTTGTCTCAAGAGGAAATATCTCGCATACATGGTATCTCTGTTTTCGGAAAGAGACTATCCAGGAAAAGTGATAATGTGGTATAATGTGGTAGTTTCTCCATTTGCTTTCCACATCGCAGTACAACAGCCGTTCAAACCACTCTGGTCACGCCTGTTGCTATACGAACTTCACCCATCTCGAGCATCATTTGCTCTGTGCTTCAAGTCGCTGCTGATGGTAGTAGTATTAGTGATGATGGTACTGGTAGTAATTGTGGTAGTGGTACTGGTAGTGGTGGTGATAGTAGTTGTATTAAGTGATGATGGTACTGGTAGTAATAGTGGTAGTACTACTGGTATTGGTGGTGGTAGTGGTGGTAGTAGTAGTATTTTCCGTATGCTACTTCAGTAGGTGTGGAAGACCGGGTATAATGGAATTTCGACGTTTCGCATATAACCGTCAGGACTTATTTTCACGTGAACAATAGAATCATCGTTGGGGAAGGCTTTGCTCTAACATTACTATATTTCTGTTCCAGGTATATGGAAGAGATGGAGAATACATTTAATCCCTTCATGACTGGAATATTCCTACTGTCGCTAACGTCTTTATGTCTGAGTTCCTTTTCTATTGTTACGGTAAGGAGTAAGCTTCGATTCCTTTTTTTATTTATTAATACTTAATAACAAGGAAATCTATATGAATTCCGAAATCGCCTCTCTACCATTACATTCGTATAACGTGAAGTAGCTCTATCTCCGAAACTGTTCGGAATAGGACACATGTAGGTACACTTGTCTTTTGTTTAGAATGACCGAAACTGTGGCCTCCCAGAATATTGAGCTTTCCTCCTGGGACACTCTGTATAACACTCTGTATAGACAAATACTATTTATCCTAAAGTAGCCATATTATTTTCCTTACAGAGTTGGGGAAACGTATATATGATGATCCAAGGATTTGTAGCCTACTCTGCAGTAATATTTCCGGTAGCCTTGTACTCTTGGTTTGGCAACCAGCTGACAATAGAGGTACGTACCTTGTACGTCTGCGCGTTGTACTTCCAACCAAATGTTGTTTTGTAATACTTATGTCGCCTATCCACTAAGACAAAAATTGAGATTTGGAAAAATAAGACCCTTTGAAACAACAACTCTCTAACTAAACATACTACAGATAATCCCTTACAACACGAAGAGTTGTATTATAAAATTTCTCTCATAAGGACTTTGGCAGCCGGTCACGGTAGCCGAGCGGTCTAAGGCATGTACTGTCATCGCTCGCTTGGAAACCGGGATCGTGGGTTCGAATCCCACTCAGGGAATGGATGTTTAGTTTGTGTGTGTGCGTTTTTTTGTGTTTGTGTACAGGTAGAAGCCTTGCGACGAGCTGATCACCCGCCCAAGGAGTCCTATTTAATGTGTAAGATCTAGAAAAACCGAAGTGAACGGAGAAGTTGATGGAGGTAGGCCTAGGCCCACTGGGGCTGTAGTGCCAAGGAAAAAAAAAGACTTTGTCAAGGAAGCGTTTACACTTGACTTGGCTAGTGAGACGACGCGGTTAGCGTCATTTGAAATCCGTTCCAAACAGGGAGAGGAATGTGCGAACAAACACGGAAACAAATGAAAACAACGCTCAGATAATTTGCGCCTTTTACCCTGCTCTGGTGCTCATGTCTTATAAAATTTTATTGTCTTTAAGCAATTTTAATTTTTTTGTTGTACTGGAAGTTGTTGCAGCATGACATGATCTGCAATAGTTGTAACGTACGCGATAATTGTTAGCTTCGTTTCAGGCAATAAAATTTGCGATTTACTTATTTTTGTATTTACTTTTAGGAAAATTGCCCGAAATTACAAACTGCACGTGTGAGAAACAGCTGTCTCATTATGAACGGTCTCTAGGAAACTGACTGTTCGCCAGATCGTGGGCTACCTATGGTAGTGTTTGTATTTACAGTATTTCCATTTCCTTGTATGAATTATTCGCCTAAATAGTATCCTTAATAATATTTTAAGGATATCATAATTTGAAATATTCGCGCGGTACTTCATTTAACGGGGCACACGCGGTAGCATACTTGGTTGAGCCTCTATGTTACGAGCCGGAAGGTCCCGGGTACGAGTCCTGATTAGGTGGACTTTTCAATTGACATAATCCTTCCAGCTCTACTATTGCACTTGGGTTTTGATAGATAATCGCTATATATTCTGACAGTCGTACGAAGCACGTAAATAAAGTATGAGAAAAAAATGGGGAGATTGCTTTAACTGAAAGCATTCATATAAAGCACCCATTGTGTTTAATGTGTCAAATAGAACAAAGAAGTACATTCCTAGAATTAGAATGTAACGCGTAGAACAGTTGTATGCAACGACAGCGAGATGGGCGGATATATAGGGACGTTTCTGAGCAGCGGCTCGGTAAACACCTTTCCGTTGCTAGACAGATAATTCTTATTAATAGAACAGCTGGACTGCAACAATGGAAACAGCTGTGTTTTCTACGTCCATTCTGAGATATAAACAAGCGACAAGTTCCGTTAATAATTCTGTACGGGAGTCAGTGAATAGAGGACTTGAGTCCGAGGCAGAGAAATAGATATTGTTGGAGCCGTTACCAGGAAACGACAAGTAACAGGCTAAGAACACAAGACTCTATGTTCTCGTAAACTGTAAAGTGTCAATGAGTGATAGTGTTATAGTCGTTTGTAATTATGAACTGTAAGTGGTCAGTAAATCCATTCATCAATCCAAACCCCGTCTATAGTGACTCCCACTATATGAAAGTAAGCTTAGCCTTAATGAATAATCATTCCCTTTATCTTTAATCCTCCTGTGTTATCACTTCTTGCAGAAACTTGTAATTGTTCTAATGTTAATAGGTTTCATATTTCAGGCGGAGAAAGTGCGAGAAGCTGCCTGGGGCTGCGACTGGGTCGGAACTCCCATTTCTTTCCAGAAGTGCATCAGATTAATAATAGCAGTAGCCAACAAGGAGTTCACTCTCACAGCCGGAAAGTTCGTGCCAGTGGCCATCCGGACCATGGTCAATGTACGTCTTGATTCTAAATAAAAGAATAATTCTTACATAAAATAGTAAAGTAAATTTTCAGTTTCCCCCATTCTTTCCACACAGAGAGACAACGCAAATTAATGAAAAGGAATGAGCATAAGACATTTAAGTTTATACATTGAACGTTATGAAGCAAATTAATTTCAAGGTCATCTAAATCCATTGTCAGATAATTGCGAAATTAAAACAAGAAATTATTGCGTGAACGTGTGTACTTAAGACAAAAATAAAATTATGTGTTTCACATAGATATTGTCGAACTGACTAAATCCAGGGAAATGAACCCTTCTTCAGTAGATGCCGGTAGTCCAGCTACTCAAAAATAAAAGCAAAGAAAGGTAAAACAACCCTGATAATATGCCGTGGAGGCCAGTACGTTTGCGAGGCGTCGAGGCTCATACATTTTCCAGATAAATGGCTCACATACGTTGGTTAGTTTGTCAGCCCTATGGGCCAACAGCCCTTAATCCCAGGGAGATCTCTGGTACTCATTTCTGTTGGAGACTGAGTGGGTTCAAGGGCCGTAGTGCGGCTGTAAGATTTAGGCCAATTGAAAAACCCAGTAACCTCATCAGGAATAGAACCCGCAACCTTCAACAACTCTCCACAGGTTCCTATCCAGAACCATACGAATCAAATTTATACAACCCCATTATATTTTTCTAGACAAAGAAACAAACAAAACAAACTCCATGTCTTTAGTCCGCAAGCGAACTATACCAACCGAATGACAGCCACTTGTCGACGAAGTTAGTGTCAACTTTAGTCGCTAGAGGGTGTCGCATGGCTAGCGTAACGAATAACAGTAAAATAAAAATTGTACTGGTTTTTAAGAGTACTCGTATACTCTCAGATTAAAGTTAAGATCTATATTAAGAATCTCGGGGTTGCCGCTATGATAGAATAAGATGTTTATAAGAATTGCTACAGAAGACCGGATGGCATTGCCTTGGTCTTTTTTGTATTTACAATAAAAAATCCTCACGGTCATTAATTTCGGTTTTCTAGACCGGAGCCGCTAGTTTTCCAATTAAGTAGGTCCTTAATTATCCGCACGAGGCTGAGTAGACTCCGTTCTAGACCCACTACTTCTCAGAAAATCTGGTAGCTCCGGGATTTGAACTCGGGACCTCCAGATCTGTGCCAGGAACTCTTACCACTATACCACAGTGGCTGTCTATATTTTTCTAGAATTCATTTTAATATTTTTCTACGAGCTGCATCTAGATCTTCCAAGTGTATTCTATCTTTCTGGCATTCCCACAAAATTTATGTATTCCTCTTCGCTCCAATGCGTATTACATGTCCTGCCAAGCTTGACTTGATCATTCTAATTACGTTTGGTCAAGAGTCACAAGTTACGAAGCTCCTCGTTATGCTTGAAGTTCTCGATATCTACTTTAATGTAAGACATTAAGTTACTGCTTAGTACTTTATTGGATCTGATGACTATGATGAAAGGAGTTTTCCGGGATGTGGCGCCGTGTAGATTTATTGTTAAACGACGTTTCGGAGGAATGCATCGCCTCCATCTTTAGTGTAGAAGACAAGAAGAAATCCGCTAGCGAACAAGCGTGAGAAGGTGCAAGAGACTGTTGTACCCTGAAGATGGAGGAGATACGTTCCTCCGAAAAGTCTGTTAATATTATATCTACAAGGCGCCACATCCCAGAAGACTGCTTTCATCATATCCCTACTTTACTAAATTTTTCCAGAGCTCACAATTGGTCTGTTATTCAGAAAATCAACAAAATAGTTTTTCTTTGTGATTGCAGATGGTTAATCAAAGCATCTCTTACTTCATGTTTCTACTTCAACTCAAGGACAACATCGAATTAGACGAACCAGCCAACAGTGTGTAGCGTCTCTACAAAAGGGTGTATAGTCTTACAGTAGTGCAGAACACGTCGCGCAACAATTGTTCACAGAATGTAGCAAAAGTGAACAATATACTTATATATGCAAACATGCCACACATTGCACATAAATGAGGAGTTCTTGCTTAACTNGAGATCCGGGGAGGAGCCACGGTAGCTCGGTCAATGTAGTGACTAGTCTACGAACTGAGCAACCTAGATAACTGGATTTGACCTCAGGCTTCTCTGTTTCCTGAGATTCTAAACTGCCCCTGTGGCACACATATTCCAGTTTAGCGGGTAACTGGCTCTCTCTCTCAGAGTAAAATGGCGCGGACCGTCAGATCCGCCAAACTTGTTGCCGACCTCAGAGTTGTGTGATATTCATGTTATGACCCGGCTATAATGATCACCACAATCCTACAGGTGTCCAGTTGAGTAGACGCAGGTGCTCTGTGTCCCAAGTGTTAACTAACTCCTTGCAGCTGAGTCCTTAAGAAGTCTTCAGTTGCGCAGTTACTCAAGAGTTTCACAACATTTCAATGAATCCCAAGGTTCATTAATGTGTTCACGAGAGTCCTCCACTGGTTCCTATCTTGAGAGAGATCAATCCAGTCCGTATCACCCCAGTCCATCGCTCTAAGATCCAATATAACATCTACTCAACTACGTCTTGGTCTTCCCAGTGGTTCCTTTCCTTCTGGCTTTTCAATAATATCCTATACCTTCTCCCTCATTCGTCATATATGCTTCACCATCTCATCCTCCTTCATATGATCTTTCCGATTACACTTATCAAAAATTACAAATTGTGAAGTTCTTAATTATGCAGTTCTCTGTCCTATTAATATCAATATTATTTATTAAAATTATTCTTCTCAGAATTCTGTTCTCGAACACCCTCAGTCTACGTTACGCCCTTAATGTCAGATACAATTTTCACACCCATACAGAATCACATGCAAAGTTATATTTTTGTATATTTTAATTTTTTTCATTTTTGGACGGCAACGAAAAGACAAAGGTTAGGGACTGAACGGTGACAAGCATTACCTGAATTCAATGCGCTTTTCATTTCATACTTAATCAAATGTTGATCTGTTACTGCAGTTCCCAAATATTTGAACTGTGCCACATTTTCATAGGATCTACTAGCTCTCTTCTTGTCATGATTATGCCCTGCATTCTGATGAAGAGACAACTTAAACAGGGTGAAAATTAAGTTCTGGAACTGAGGCCATAAAAACACGAACAAAAAGATAATGATTATCAGTACAATCATTAAGTATAGTGCCTGCCGCTTGCACACAACCTTTAAGTCGTTCATACAACGAATTGAATGCCCGAGAAAACGCTTCTTCCCGTATCTCCTTCAGATCTCTCGTCACAGGCAATTCGATAGACGCAACAGACTCGAATTCGTCAATTTCTTCGCAATTTTTAATTTAGGTAATAAAAAGGTCAGCCGGCAATAAATCATCGGAGTTGGGTAGATGGGTTGACACGCGGATCCCTCGTTTCGCCAAAAACTCGGAGACAGTGCCGAAAGAATACGCCGGTGTACTGTCGTGCAGAAGTTAGTAGGACCCACTTTCCTGAAACTCAGACCCAACGCAATGAACTCCAGCGATCAATCTCTCAATCACCGCTTTAAAGAAATTTGCCGTTTACAGTCGGTTTTTCGGGCACAAATTCATGAAGAATGAGACCTTTAGCATCAAAGAATGCGGTCAAATATTGCTTTCACCAGCAATTATTTCATTCTCAATTCTGAGCGGCTTTCAAAATTTATGCCATTCAAACACATTTGTTCTCCATAAACACTCCTCACCGTACGAACTTTTCAAAATTTCAAAAGTTTCAGTGACTGTTTTCTTTAATTTTACACAACACTTAATCGCTGTTATTTGTTTCTTTTTGAAACCACCAACGACTAAAAAGCCAACTTCGTTCTCACTAACTAGTCCTCTTCATCTACGATAGATGGCACTAGTAGCATTACTGCAATGGTGTGAGTCCAGTAATTTATTTATCACAATGTGTATACTTACATTTCTCTGCGTTTGCTGTTAGACCAACCTCCTTACTATCGTTAGTTAAAGTTTTTTTGTTTTTCTTTATGGTATCTATGTTATGTCAGTAGATTCACATCCTTGATGTTATGCATCCTGTTTTATTTTTAAGAAAACATATTATTTGGGACAGTCGCAGAGCTAATAATAAAAAAGAAATAAAATGAACACTGCTGTGTCAACATTTGTATTTATTTTTTTTTTTTTGGTGAAACTGCTACATGTTTCGACCCTTTTCTTGGATCATCATCAGACGTACACGAATACTGTTAGGCTTCTGAATTGCGTCATTAATCAATATGAATTCATAGCGTGTCTGTATGATTATTCTATACTCACGATTGTATCTTAATTTTAAAATGTAGTTAAAGTAGAGTTAAAACTGGACATTAACCTTCATGATAAATAAATAAAAATTACAATTAAAATTATAATTAAAATGGGTAATAAGGTGTTTATAGATAATATTACAAATTCCATTAAACCTTGTATCTGCTACATATCATATGTGTGTTGTCTGCTGTTCCAATATGGTAGTGCTATTGTGCTGTAGGATATCTGCTTACTGGAATCATTCATCAGAATACAGATCGTGTTGGAGTTTTGACCTTCCTCAAAAATGAGTATATACTTTTTTATATATATGTTTATGATTGGTATTATATAGGATATCACGTTATGTTCTTATCCATAAAGGTTACCTATCAGCAGCATAGTCCAGCAGCTGTTGTGTCCCTTTTAATTTCAGTTCAGGTTATTACGAAAGAATATTCCAACGATGAGGTATGTAAACATGTCATTGTGTTTCAGATCATAGAAACATTTGACTGAGTATCTGTCCATGTACCCAGCTTTCTACATCGTCGTAAGATAATTACATTTTTTTGCAGCCAAAAATATTGAGTTCTGGAATGAATTCTTACGGCCTACACAACGAAGCAGCATTTTACGTCGGGTAGAAACCTGGCTGTCAGTAATTACATGCACTTATTCTCCTAGGAGCAGGTCACGGTAGCCTAGCGGTCTAAGGCATGTACTGTCTTCGCTCGCTTGGAAACCGGGATCGTGGGTTCGAATCCCACTCAGGCATGGATGTTTTGTTTGCGTGTGTGCGTTTTTCTGTGTTTGTGTACAGGTAGAGGCCTTGCGACGAGCTGATCACCCGCCCAAGTAGTCCTACCGAATGTGTAAGATTTAGAAAAACCGCAGTGAACGGAGGAGTTCGTGGAGGTAGGCCTAGGCCCACTGGGGCTGTAGTGCCAAGGAAAGAAGAAGAAGGGCTTGCGCTATAATTACTGGTAGTTCCGAGTCGTGAGTGGAATGGGATCGTTAACTAAATTGTTCAATATTTTTTAAACAAGTTTAAGTTGTTGCTTCTTTGCTTTGGTGAAGGTTTTACTGAGATGGCGAAGCTGGCTTCCGGGACTGTTAGTTCTTCCATTTGGCTAGAGATGGCAGAATGATAAAGCTATTTTATTCATGCCAAAGTTTGTTTCAAGTGGAACGTTCTGCTGTAAGAAACAATACGTAGTAGGATTATAAAGTACTGTAGGCACACTTGCAATAGCGACTCGTCTGTCTCCAATTGTCAATAATTATTTTAGCGAGCTCCTTACGAAATCGAGTAAAATGAAACTCACACGAAAACGTTATAGACATTTTTCTACTAAGGGAAAACAGACCGACTGTGTGGTTTAGTGGTCAGAGTTCTTGGCTACTGATTCAGAGGTCCCAGGTTCGATTCCGCGTGCTGCCAGATATTTTCTGAGAAGTAGTGGATCTGGAACGGCGTCCACTCAGCTTGGATAATTGAGGAGCTACTTGAATGGAAAAGTAGTGGCTCCGGTCTAGAAAACCGAAATTAACGGCCGTGGGGATTCGTTGCGCTGACCATGCGACACCAACTATCCGCAAAAATTTGTACTAACTTCGCCGACAAGCGGCGGTCGCTCGGTCGGTATATTTCGCTTTCGGACTAAAATCATGGAGTTTGTTTCGTTCTTTTTCTTTGTATTAAGAGAAAACAGTTCTTAATCAATTTTACATTTCTTTCCCTCTTTACATATTATTTCCTCCCTTTTCGTGTGTTGTTTATACACGCGTTCTGTATCTGTTTTTTATTTTCTCTGTCTCTTCCTACCTCCGCTTCCTTCTCTTTCTCAGCTTGCTTTTGACTTCCTCTCAGTTTTCATTCTTTTTCTCTCTCATTTCTCTATATATTTCTTCCTAGCGTTTCTACGTGTATTTCACTTTCCTCTCCTCTCTCTCTCTCAATGTGATTCTTGTTCACTCCAAGTGCTGCTCACTCACATAGGACAGCCACGCAGGCGATAATTTGGGTCAACATATTAAGGCAGAACTTGTAGGAAGCAGATCATGGTTTCTCTGATCAGGTTCTGACGTGGGATGTCCCGTGTGAAACATAGGAGACTTCAACGCAACCGGCAACGTTGTTGGTAAATCACAAGCGCTCTGAAATTTAACTACACTGTTGGACCTGAGGTTCTCACGGTGATGATTAAGAGCATCAAGGTCTTGCGGGTTCCCACGCCATGTAGTTCCGTGAGAATCCGACGTTTCGGAGGAACATATCTTCATATTCAGCATCGAATTATGAGCCAAGCAACATGCGGTAAGCTGGGTCCAGCATCCATGCATTAAACAAAATACTATTGTATTAAAATGAAAAATAAATTAATATAAATATGTGGAAGTCTCGCGATACCGAACAAATACAAATCTTTGCCTCTTCGAACACTATAGGGGTATGGCCATTGAAAGAGTCTGTAAGTTATGTACTTTCGTGCTCGCGGGCGCGCGTCTTCCTTACTAAGAGCACAATCCTGCAACTTAGCTTTAGCAATCTGGAGCAGAGATGGAGTCTGGCTAAGAGCTGGATAATCGAAGATTCGAAATTCGAGTCCCAACTGAGGAAGAGTTTTCTCTTCTCCACATCGTGCAGACCGGCTCTGGGGCCCACACAGCCTCCTTATCAAATGGGTACTGAGGGACTTTTTCTGGTGTAAAGCGGGCGGGGCGTGAAGCTGACCGGTCACGTCCAAATAGTGTCGACATCAAGAAAATATGGAACTAAACATCCACTCCCCTGTACGCCTTTAAGGGGTAGTGCTTAATTAATTAAGCACAGGGACAAATTAACGTTACCTTCACAAAGTCAATAAAAAGTCCGTCGAGTGTAACAATTTATAGGTCACTTATTTATCACTTCTGCCTTACATGTTTCGGTTTAATAAAACCATCATCAGAGGCACATAATACAAGCATGAAAACACTGCCGTTGCTTAAGATACATACAGCAAACATAACTGTGTACATCTTAAGCAACGGCAGTGTTTTCATGCTTGTATTATGTGCCTCTGATGATGGTTTTATTAAACCGAAACATGTAAGGCAGAAGTGATAAAGAAGTGACCTATAAATTGTTACACTCGACGGACTTTTTATTGACTTTGTGATTGATAGTGTAACGGACCAAAAATGAAACAATTCAAAAAAAAAAATAACGTTACCTTTTATTCTTAACAGTCATTGCAGCATTGAAACTTGCAATATTCTTCTGCACACACCGAAACGCAGAACGAAAACTCGCAGATATGTTGCTATATTTCGAGAAAATTAAATCTACGAGTAATGTAGCATTTATTTCATACTTCTTTTTTATTAATGAATTAGCAAAGTTACACGAGGAATAAAAAAATAAAATTTAAGGAATATTTACCGTTTTTCATTTTACCACCATGTGTTCACTCTATTCCGAACTAAATGCTGCAATTAAAATATAACTGATGTGTGTGCAACCTAAACTTTGGCCTTATTTATGGAAAACACAGCCTTGTGGTCTAGTGATGAGAGTTCCTGGCTACAGATTCAGAGTTCCCGGGTTTGATTCCCGGCACTACCACATTTCCTTACAAGTAGTGGGTCTGGAACGGGGTCCATGCAGCCTCGTGAGGAGAACTGAGAAGTTATTTCAAAGAAGTAGCTGCTTCGGTCTAGAACACCTAGATTAACGGCCGTGGGTATCCGTTGCACTGACCACGCGACACCCTCTATCCTCAGATGTTAGCACTAACTTCGCCAATAAACGACGGTCGCTCGGTCGGTATAGTTTGCTTGCGGACTACAGACCACGAACTTTGTGTTTTAATGAGGGAAAAATAACTGGTTGGATTTTGACAACAAATTACTGAGTAGATACGTTTTTGGCTTAAGGGGGGTGGGGGATGAGAGAAGAATGTCAGGGATCTTATAACCAATAGCTTCTTAATTTGTACTTTTCAGCGAATATTACTATGATAATCATATCGTCGCGAAAGAGGCGAAAGGTACACGCATGTAGTATATGATAAATTAAAGAAATTTAATCGAAGACCTGAATAAAAGAGATAATTTAGAGGATAGAGAAAGAATGGAGAAGGAAGTATCAGAATTAATCCCAGAAAAATGACACAATTTTTACCAGCTCAGACACTACCAAATGTCCAAGATATCTGCTGAATGGAGACAGTTTCCAGTTCATTGGTCATTTCGATCATGTATATTTATTTAACTCTTGGAGGTTATTGAGACAGGGGAGTAACAACTGAACTAAAATGGCAGGATTTTATGATCTCATGTGTTCAATATTAAAGATAATGTTTTCGGTAACACAAGAGCAACGTAACTTGAACTGGATGTTATGGACAAATGGCGATTTTCTAAATTTTTTGACGTATATACTCATTTTTTTAATGCTAGTGGGTTGGGACTAAGTCCCTTGTACTGCGGCCACTTCTGGCTTATTGTACCAGCCCCAGATGATAGGTGAGGGTGATTGTGGAGCAATTGGTGGAATGAAGATTGGCAGGGGAAACCGAAGTACTAGGAGAAAACCTGCCCCAGCCCCACTTTGTTCACCACAAATCCCCCTTGACCAGACCCGGGATCGAACCCGGGCCGTCGCGGTGGGAAGCCAGCGACTAACCGCTTGATCTATGGCGCGGCCTATATACCCAATACTAGGCGTCGACTCCTTAAATACATTCCCGCGGGAGCCAACGCGCGCAACAACAGAACGTCTAATGTTAGGCAGAGGATCGGTAAACACATTTAAAACAATTCGGAACAATAGAACACGGTGCTTTCCGTGGAGTCCGCCGCGAGGCTACATAACGAGGAGTTCCAAGGGAGCAATGAGTTATCTAGTGTGGAGGCGGGGCCGAATGCCTCCACCGTGACCCTGCGAGTCTTAGGAGATGACGAAAATTGAAGTCTCGAATTTGAGAGAGTAAATTGTGTCCGCGAGTTCCACGAGACTCAGACCCCTGAATCACTGTGCTGGCGAGGACCATCAGCAATTGTAAACGACAGACCTGTCGTCTCGTTAGAGATTGTGCCTCACTTCAACAAACTCGCAACTGTCTGACAGTAATAAAAATTTGGTCTTAAGCCTCAGATGGATGCTTTATTCCAAGAGAGACTGGTCGACTGATCGTCGGTCGTAACATAAGACTCAGACTGGGACTCAGCAGTGAGCTTTTGCCGAGAATTGGGTAGAGTTCTGGAGATGGTATCGAAGTTGGTTAAGACGAAATGGCAAGCAGTGAAACGGTTGAAAATCCTTTGCCAGGATACGACTACTGAAGACTGAGAATTCTAGTGCATGCATAAGGGTGAATTGTGAAGTGTGTATATCAACAATTACGCTGTATTACCTGTATTCTCAAGTTGCTTGAATAAAGTGTCAATAAATCCAATCAACCAATCCGAAACCCGTCTTATAGGGCACGCACCACCGCTACAGGTGACAATATGATGAGACCTAGAAATCTGAAATCAGAAAACAAGGCAGATAGTTGAACGGTATTATTATTTGGGATAAAATATTGTGTAGTTCGTTTTAAGAACCTCAAATCCTACAAGTTAAATAATTATTAAATAAAATAATTGCTCAGTTTCTGTTAGATAGCTAACCGTCTAGTGACAAAATTGTTAGGTTATTTCATCAGATAGTGCATTCGTTAGCCAGAAAATTTGTAACTGATAACATATTTCCTTCTGGCCTCATGAATTTTTAATTTAATTCATGAATATTCTATTTAAGGAACTGCAATTTTGTTAGAAAGTATTTTTCTGGGAGTCATCTTTACACGTTTCTTCAACAACTTATGTTCATGAAATTACTGAAGGTATAGAACACACCAGGTACTTACAAACGAAATGCTCAAGTGGATCCTTTGTCACCACGGCATGACACGTCCTCAGGCTGCGGACGAAGGAGACGGCCTCTAGATATGAAGGGTAGCTGTAGCCATTTTGAATAAGCAGTCACGAACAGTAGAAAGCGGTTGTCCTTCAGTATGTGGATTGGGCGTGGGGTTAAAAACTCCCCACAGTAAAAATGATTTTCTTAGGAGATTTTATACAAGACCTCGGACGTAGAAGTGTTCTTTGGATAAACGACCTAAGCCAAGGAATATTGTACAAACCAGGAGCTCAAAAGCATATCTTAAATGAATGCCTCTGAATTACCAACTTTAGTTCATTCAGCACTTTAAAGGAGCGGCCTCCGTAGTCTAGAGGTAACGTTCTCACCTCATGACTCTTAGTACGCGGGTTCAAATACCCGGCGGAAGTCGTCGAATTTTTAAGGGCGGAAAAATTCAGGGAACAAGTCCTCCGGGAGGGACTTTAAGCCGTCTGTCCCGTGTCGTAGCTTTACGGCACGTAAAAGAACCTCATATCTCCAAAGGAGGTCACTGAGCCAAATTACGGACGTTTTCCGCCAAACAGCAGTCTCTAATACCTCTGGTAGATGGGGGAAGCATTACAGATACCTCTCAGCTAGTAGAGCCGGTCTCGCTGCCTAGGCGGGACTGATGGAAAGCACCAGTACCGGTAGGACATAGAGACTGGTAGAAATCATAGAGGGAAGCACAATGGATCAATACAGGTCTCAGTGCATGGGGAAACCCACCCTCTCCAATAACTAACTAACTAACTAAGTAACTAACTAACCCTTTAAAGGCCAATAATATTATGTTCTGTCTGCTTAGCATAGAAAGCTCTGTACTCTGCACAAAGAATTTATTTATGTCCTTCATACTTGTACCATTCTCTAGGTAACTAAAGGATTTTTACCTCACCACAATCAACCGGCTGATCATCCTAGTAGAATGTAATGTGTTACCTGTGAGGTACGAACTGAGATTTTATATATAGCAGCTGTATCTTCTTTCCCTCTAAAGCTGCAAAAGCTTTTAAGATTGTTTACTTTTCAATTTCAGAGTGTATTTTACATCTATAAGCGTCTTAGATAGTAAACTTACGCATAAAATTATAACTAATCAAGGTCCTTAAAATTATTACATTATCTCCTTGATGGAAATTATGTTAAGGAGTTAATCAAATAGTTCTAAGACCAGAAAAAAGAAATACACGTAACTTTAGTGTGGAAACCTCCTAGTCAAACGTTATATGTGTGAGTGAGACGTAGACGAGTTGTCATGGATCAGCCAGAATGAAGTATATTTCGGTAATGAGGAATGAACGAAACCAACGTAGGACCTGACAAAGTAACCAACGTACTTCCGGAGAGTGCTCAACCTTGTTCGTATATCAGACTATTGGTTATCTAGGGCATGGCATCTAAAGTTATATAATAAACAGAGAAGAAGAAATATATGTAAAAGAATATAAATTAAGCAATATATACACAAACTTGTTAGAATATCAGTAGACAATATTATTATTATTATTTTTATATTAACTGGAAATTTGTTTTATTCGGTGGCAGTGGTACTACGAGTACAATAAGACAACACACAAATAACAAACCAAACTCAAAACACAGCATACAGAACTACACAAACAATAAAGAACATACTACACACAATGAATACAATGCAAATACAATTACAGCCACAACAAATACAATTACAACTACAATTATATAAATTGATATTAATAAAAATAAGCATTCTGTACACTAAACAGTATCAGTAATGAAATACTTGATGTCGATAACTGATGCACTCACATTTCACCATGAACTTCCCTTCACTACAATTTCACATCTTTCACATCCTTACCACAATTTACTTTCCTTCACCTCAGCTCACCTCAGCTCAACACCTCACCTCACCTCAACTCCACTTCACTTCACTATACTACACTTTATATGCATTGACGTGAACATTTAATAAGTACTTGATATTTTAATCGTTTCCTTCCGGTTACATTAAAACACAGTTCATCCGAGGTCTATTAATTTAGGAATCGTATAATGGATACTAATGAAAATTAATAATTTTAGCATATTATATTTAAAGAATTAAATTTTAGAACATGGCTTTCTTTTAACATACCGTCCTTGTTAACATTTATGATACAGCATAGTAGCTGCTCAGGTAAAGACTAAACTTGTAAAATTACTTGGAACATGATATTCATTTTTCATGTCATTTTCGTGAAGTTTGAATTTGAAAATGTAACTGATAACTCTTCTGGAATTTAAAACTTGTACTTCCTGTTGAATATTTCAGCAGCTTAGAAATTGATCCTTATTGCCGAATACACAATTCTCGCCTGTACTTGTCTTCACACCGTACAGTAGAAAATTGCTTCTCATGTGCTTCAGACGTGGAGTTTTGCAGTCATATCTGGATTTGTTTCATTTTACGTATCAACGTTAATTTCTAGTTTCTAACAACATGGCAGAGAAATTCGCCTTAGCAGCTGGACAGGAAACACACAGATGTTTCAGGCTCTACTTGACTGTATTCCGTGTATCCGGCATACCGCTCCTGTTCAACAAAGTCCCCAAATTATTCAACCTGTACTCTACAGTAGCAGGACTCTGCTTCTGTGTCACCTTCGTGTCTATGGTTGCTGATATTTTCATGAAAACAGAAGGCATAGAACGTACCATGGAAACTGTTCGAACGGCATTCCCGATGGCACTGGCGCTATCGGTACACATTTTCTTGAGGTAGAATTGAAATTGTCATAATAAATATGAATATTTAATTATTCATTTTTCTTAATTCTGAGGTTTGTAGGTCCCATTATAGAGATTTCAGGTTTTGTCAGTCTTGGTGATTTCATATTTGTACAGATATATATTATCTTGAACTGTTTTTTTTAATGTGGATTATTGATTTGTCCGAAAGAATATTCGTCTTCCTTTCTCAGGACCAGAAAGTTAAGCTCTTATTATTTTGTATCGGGTCACATTAATCTTTAACGTAAATGTTAGACATAAATTTATGTAATAATTTATGTTACTGTAGAAGATTTAATAAGGATATGACTGCTTCCTTCCACAGTTTTTACAATATTCAGTAATCCTCCTCTCGCTCAGCGTTATATATTCTGACCTAATGAGATGGTCTTTAGATAAACCGTAAATAAATACAGTTTAGAGAATTATTTGTATTTATCGTTTGTGGTCTTTACCGGGGAAGTAACAAGTGGTCTGATATATTTCGTGATGCTACTGATTACATGCATCAGTTTCTTAGAAAACTACGGTACATTTATTCGACAGGTACTTATGTGAACATTTTATCAAATGAGACAAGAAATTTAAAACAGTGAGGAACTTTACTCGGATTAAGAACATATAGGCTGATGCAAGCTATAATTTTGAAACCATGGCCAACTTTATACCTTTTCGATGATGAAGTTCAATTTGAGCTGCATATAATAGACAGAAAGATGGACGAAATGTGTGTTCTACACAGTGTAGAACACACCGAACGTAGTTAAGACCAGACAAGAAACTTATACGCCATATTGTATGATTATATAACGATAAATAAAGTGAAAATTGCATGCCTAATATACCACACATTAACAACTAGTACATTGTAGAAACTTGTCTCTGGGATCCACAACCAGGCTTACTATGTAGAAAGCTTCTAAAACAAAGACCTATAAACGACATACATACCCAATTTATACTGTAATATTGGAATCTTAGTATTTAAGTTGTCATACACATTCTTAACCTACCAGAAAAATTAATATATTTTTAAACATTTTTTTTTATTTTTAAAATACGTTAATATTTTTAATATTCCATAATATATTTAAGACATTATAAATCTTGATATATGGTATACTCTTTATATTTATCTTTTATTTTATTTTGTATCTTCTACTTTAATTGTAAACACCAACTTTAGGCAAACATTTTATGTTAGAATACGACACATTGCACTGGGATCCGTATCGCTTAGTTCAATAACTATACACATTGCTTCCTACATGTAGCTGCCTGATGATAGTCTTATATGACCGAAACATGTAGCACGAATAAAGATAGAATTCTAAAACATTAAAACTGGGTATGTTTGTTGTGCTGATGGTTAACCTAATTCCTATATATAACAGATCCGCCCAACAACGTTTGGTGTAGAGTTCACCCCATACAAAATTCCACGGAACCTCGTCCAATAATTTTGTTAGAAGGACGGACGGAATTCAGATTTAAGTTCTTCTAATACCTTTCTTACAAGGTTCATATAGTAGGCAAAGTCAAGCATATAACCTAATGTTTCGACCAGCCTATACACCGCATGTTACAAGGTATGAACCTTGTATTTCAGGTTCCGATGTGAAGAAGTAGGCCGAGTAATATCTTTCACGGAGTCCTTCACGTGGGAAGAACTGCCAACTAAAGATCCTGAAACAGGATCTTTAACAATGGCTGGATGGATTCCGAGAGTTCAATGGTTCGGGAAAACTTTTATGCAGTTTGCAATGATATTGCATTGCATTATAACCGCAATTCGAATTGCAGTGCTAGACAATCGTCCACTTTCTTACAACGCTTGGTATCCTTTCGACACGGCAGTCAGTCCAACGTACGAACTGGTGAACCTCACGCAGGTATGTTCAATTTGAACTCACATTTCATTAGAGACTTGGAAAGTTTAGTTCCATACTACAGTATACAAATTGATTAACAGCGTCCTTTGAAGGATATTGTAACATGACGCCTTAAAGTCGGAATAGTTCAGTCCTAGACAGCCGCTCGGTAAATACAATCCTGCGGAAGTGAAGACGCTACAATAGAAGAGCTGTGATTTCCGTGGTCAGAGCCGCACTCATCGCTACCCAACGTTGCTGTAAACACATCTCTGCAGCACTGAATCAACACGCAACAATATAGGAAGCAGTGTTTTCTTGGGAGCCGCCCCGAGGCTTTATAACGAGGATCTCACGCAGCTAGAGTTATCTTCTTCACCCAGCTTATAAGCAACCGACGACTTTCAAGTCTTCAAACAAAAATAAGTCCGTATATTCTGTACTATTAACGCAAGAGTTCTGTTGGAAAAAATCCCTGGTCGTGGTCCTGAAGGGGCGTGACGCCAAGACGAACTGATTGGCGGTAAACCGCTAGCCGTAAAGTAACTTTGACTTTGACTAGAATGAGAATTGAGTTGAGTTCCGGAGTTGGCAGTTAACAGAATAATTGCAAGAAAGGAATTAAGCTGTGCAAACAAGACATATATGATTTTCGGTGAGAGTGAGATTTGTGAATTCGTTGCCAGGATATGACTAGTGAAGATCGAGGACATTAATGGGTATAACGGTGAACTGTAAAATGTGGAAATAGCGATAGCGCTGTAATTGCATGTAGTTCTGAGTGAGTCTATAAAGTGTAAATAAATCCAATAATCCAACCAAAAATCCGTCTTATAAGTCACGCGTGCACATTTCTGACACTTGACAATATTAATGTTATTTAAAATATGTTTAATGGTATGTCAATTTGTGGAAGTGTTCCACGTCCAGAATCAAGAAAATCTGTGAAAGAATTTATGGGTACAAGGAAAGTTTCATTTGTGGCTTTATGAAAGCCGGACTTAATGTGTCTGAAAATCAGAATAGCCCAAGGTTATTTGATGCAAGCCTTTTGTGCAGGAATTCATGTGTATCTTCGAAAATTCTGTGGGATAAACGAAGAAGTCCATTTTTTGCATTCCATAAACTAAGCTTCGTTATAAAGAGAGTCGTCTTCTGGGTTTAGGCACCGTGTATTCTTCGTGTTGGCCGATGTTTCGGAGGAACGTCGGCCAACACGAAGAATACACNTAGAGAAATATAAGCGCAGGTTTCGCGCATTGGATTTTAACAATCATTGCGATACGGTGTATGGGATACACGGAGAAAAACATTTTATAGCCTTATGCAAACCACAGAAGTAATAGTCCTATTAGAGTATAAGTATTTATCGAAAGTTTCTTTTTGTGATTTTTCATGATCCATAACTACAGGTATTTCTTATTGCACAAACAGATCTTGTAGTGGACAATTGCAGTGCGCTCATATTTTGCATTATCAAAAGTGCAACATCATTTAGTTGAATGACGGATAACACATCTTGAGATAGGATCAAATTCTTTATTTCAGAAATCTTTCTTATGCCTATATATCTGTAGGATCCTAGGGTTTGTCACAACCAGCAGAATATATTGTAACGGATTTGACGGAAGCGTTACCAGGCAACAGCTCTGTAAACACGGCCCAGCAGCAAACAATAGAGAAATCTGTGTTTTCCATGTCCGCGGTGACGTCACAACAGTGGATAGCGATCTCGTAATATGTGCTTACTGTAGGTCCGTGCCCGTTCCGCAGCTATACACGTATAAGGAGAGCGGTGAGCTGTATGTTCAGAGATAATTGGAACTAGGAGAAAAGTAGAATTAAAAGTAGACCTGTGAAGTGTTAACGTGTAATTAGATTTTATTTATGTGTAATATTTGGAGAGTGTGATTCAGTGAGACTGATATAGTTCCCGTGTTATAAACTCGTGAAGACAATGCAGACAGACTGAAGAGATAAGTGTGTAGTGATTGGACATTATGTAAAGCAGTAGTAGTGTAATAATTGTATTTACGACTTGTAGATTATTAATAAATTCAATTACTAATCCGAACCTCCTCTTTAGTCACTGTGACACTTGACATTATTACTAAAATTTCAGTCTGTATTGGTACATCCATTGATTTCTTTCCTCTTGCCTTATCAATTCCAAAGGGTTCTGACGATATTCGTAACACCCAGAATTACGGCGCTTTTGGACTTTGTTCAGCGTCCGGTGTTTCAAAGCACGGAACTTTTCTGAAACCGATCTATTTCCGTCCTTAGGTTGAAGGGTGGGAGGTAACCAATCTGTAGGGTCTGTTGGGTAGTGTTAACCTCAGTCACTGGTCTATTTCTTTATAACGGACCCAGAAGATTACATGCCTCACACCCTCACCTGAGGACAGAAATAAATACAAGTTCCGAAACGTTACTTTAGAATATCGAACAATGGATAGTGTCCAAAACACATTATTAACCAGACTTTTATTATGTTTTCCATAAAACACACTTCAGTGTAAACTGTTATTTATTTTCTTTCAAATTATTTATTTGTGATTTAAGTGAAGGGACTATGGTGGCTACTTAAATTTATTCTTCATAGCCTGATTAAAAAGAGTCTTAAGCCAGTAGTAGTAGTTGCATAACATTCTGTGTCTAACTTTTTTAATCCGAGTTGAGATAACTGGAAGATATAGCAAATTACAGGCAGAAGCTGAAAATTGAAAAATAAAGACAATAGGTGAGGAATAAAGTAGAATGGTTGCCGTTCGTAGAGGAAACGAATTTTCTAGAGAATCGTGTAGCCAAGGCATAAGGAAGTAAAAATATATATGCAACTAAGTTTGCAATTGTTGACAAACATGAAGATATTCATTACGGAATCTATTTATCGTGTTTATGGTCTGTCATCGTATCTCGTTTCCCACTTGCAGTTTCAATTAGTTGATGAGTCACCGATTTCTAATGTATAAAAACCGACGCATTTCGCACGATAACCATGTTAGAAAATGTAGAGAACAGCGAGAGGTCCCAGTGATGTTATTTACATTGGCCTACTACGGCAATCCATCCAAGAACTGGTTACCGTCAACACAAAAAATACAAGATATTAATTATTAGCCTTATATAGAAGTAATAAGTAAACAAAGAAGCAAAACATAAAGTTGGAGAATTAGTTATATAAAACCGGAATAATTAGAAGCTCATGAACTTTTTAATTTGTAATAAAATTCCTCATTTAAAATTTTAGAAAATTTTGGTGAAGTGCAAAGACAACTCTCTTTCCACAGATTTATATTTTTACATAGTAGAAATAAATGCGGCCGGTCACGGTAGCTGAGCGGTCTAAGGCATGCACTGTCTTCGCTCGCTCGGAAGCCGGGATCGTGGGTTCGAATCCCATTCAAGGCATGGATGTTTGTGTGCGTTTTTATGTGTTTGTCTACAGGTAGAGGCCTTGCGACGAGCTGATCACTCGCCCAAGGAGTCCTACCGTATGCATAAGATCTAGAGAAACCGAAGTGAACGGAGAAGTTCATGGAGGTAGGCCTAGGCCCACTGGGGCTGTAGTGCCAAGGGGGGGGGGGAAAGAAATGCGTGTAAATATAGAACATTCATTTCAATTTTAATATTTCCAGTAGCTGTAATTAATAACTTTCTAAGATGGTTCTCATATATTTTTACTACTGCAAATACGGAGTAAAATAAATTAGTGTCATTTTGACAGTTGTTTACTGCTCTCATATGCGACATCTGTGTCTTCGGCTTCAATACATTCTACGCCATGTTGAGTTGCATCGCGTGCAGTCAGCTGGAGAAGCTAAGAGCGAACCTCCTGGATATCAGACAGGAATTCGGCACACCAGCGCAGGACTCGGGCGCTGAGACTGACACAGAGGAAGGGAGACAAGTCCAGACATCTCAGCAAGTGTTCTGCCGCATGCAGGAGCAGCTCAACGACTGCGTACGTCACCACCAAGATATACTGAGGTGAGTTAACCTGAGTGTACCATATCAGTGTTCGAGGCTTCGAGGCTGGAGCTCAATGCGTAGCTTCCGCTTCCGGGGCCAGGTTGCGTCGTCTGATGAGCGTGTAACGGAACATTGAAAAAGTCAGCGATATTACTATGTAATTTGTAGATATGTAGCATTCACTCATCTCTGACGCAATTTACGAGACGTGAGCATGCATCATGCACCTCGCGATTTATCCCGCTTAATTTACAGGTTTACTGAAGAATGCCCTCTTCTGGGTGGCGCCGTGTAGATCTTATGTGAACCGACGTTTCGGAGGAACATCGGTTAACACATGGTTTGCAGCTACCTGCTTAAACTGGTTCGTCCCTCGCGGATTTTTCTACTCTGAAGATGGAGCGATACATTCCTCCGAAACATCAGCTCACATAAGATCTACAAGGCGGCACTTCACAGAAGACGTCATTCTTCATAGTCACCCCCTTGAAAACTTCAAATCTTAGTTACAAGCGTACAGTTTTCGTCAGCTGGGGGAATAGAATCACGGTTTGTTTTTCGTGCAGAGGTACTTAGTTCACACGCTCATATGGACATTCCCCGCAGGTGTGAGCCCTTCAGACTTTCTCAATTAGTACCTAGAACTTCTGTCACTTCTTGCAACACATTCGTCGGACTCTTGTGTTTCAGCTTGAACCCTGGGCAGGATCACTTCATATTCTTCATAAACTGCATTTATTGCTTATTCAGATATGGAAGTCTGAAAATATTATTTCATACTAACCTCCCTTCCACTTATCTTCCAGTACACATAAGAACGGCACATACACTTCGCTATTCAAATCATTATATGTTAGTGTATTTTATTACTGTAACTCTGTCCATCCCTTGCGACGAACTGATCATCCACCCAAGGAGTCCTACCGAATGTGTAAGATCTAGAAAAACCGAAGTGAACGGAGAAGTTCATGGAGGTAGGCCTAGGCCCACTGGGGCTGTAGTGCCAAGGGAAAAACTCTGTCCGTTCCCGGTCACGGTAGCCGAGCGGTCTAAGGCATGTACTGTCTTCGCTCGCTCGAAAGCCGGGATCGTGGGTTCGAATCCCATTCAGGGCATGGATGTTTGTGTGCGTTTTTCTGTGTTTATGTACAGGTAGAGGCCTTGCGACGAGCTTATCACCCGCCCAAGGAGTCCTACCGTATGTATAAGATCTAGTAAAACCGAAGTAAAACGTAGAGTTTCATGGAGTTAGGCCTAGGCCCAAATGAGGGCTGTAGCGCTAATAAAAAAAAAACTCTGTCCATTATTCATCAGAATTTAATACAAACCATTTTCATTCCCATTGGTTGATTTGGAGGTGTTGAAATTTGAATTCCTATATGTTCCAACGATCTCAACCATAGATCCCATCGCCATCCTTCCTTAAACAACAGTCCACGTTCTTTATTATGAGCAATAAAAACTGAGCCAGAAAATAAAGGCATTCATTGTCTATTTAAAATATTGCCACGTGTATTAGTGACTAATAACGCGGGTTTCGATTGGCGAATAGGTTTACTGGATATTCACAAGTCGTAACTACAAATAATCATAACCCTCTAAGCATTACTGTAATTATAACACATAAATAATTTCTTCAACATCTGTTTACACTAGTCGTAGCTAGGTATCAGATCTGAACATTAGCCCTTCCTCTGCAATGTATTCCCTATCGGTTTCCAGGAAACGGATTTTAACACAGGAGCTATAAGTGTCACACCTCAGATATCACTACCCTATAGCACACACAAAGTCTTCAAATTATACGTTAAGTCTTCACAGGCCGATTTCTAATGCTTCTTCAACTACGAACTTCCCGATGCTACCTCCTACCGAGAACTAAACTCTCCACTCAAATCTTTCCCATGACGGTTTCGTGTCCTTGACTCATGGTACCTCAGCTGCAACTACTGGAAAACGACCCTTGTTGTCCTCCATAAAACTTCGGCACGGACCACGCACAGAAAACAACTTCTTCTATTATTGCAGATGTGTTTACACTTAGCTAGAAAATAGAAACTCATGAACCTAAAAGAACTTGTCTGTATTTGTGTATGTAAAAGATGTAACCAGCTCATATGCGAGCATATATCTGAATGCGAAAACATTCTTTTTTTAATATATCGATGACAATCTTGAGTGAAACTCCCTCTTACGATACGCATGCGCCGGAATTCATGCCACATTATAACGCCCACCGACACTTGGCCTAACAACACAGACAGTGCTCGATACAAGGACGACACGAGTGGGTCACAATGTACCCTGAGTTCTTAACAACACAAACACGTGCTGACCACCTACAGAAATGAAACAGGATACAGTTAACCAGGTACGGTAAATAGTACTTTCAATAACGACAATAAATCACTTAACAATTAATTACACAGAAATATAATTTTGATACAGAATTATTAATACTATGTTATATATGCAGATGCCATGGAGGTTATGGATGATTTAGCTTTTTTTTTTTTTTGCTGCCTTCTTAAGAGTATAGTAATTGGTTTTATTGTCAGTTATATAATAAGTATACATCTATAAACAAATTTTAAATAATTTACATAAAATTAACAGAAGGTGTTCTTATTATTGGATGCCTCTGAAAATGTTTATGCATGACCGAAAAATTTTGAATTTCTTAGTCACTTATTGTATAAAGTCTTACTATAGTAGCCGATGTCTTTGTCTTTCAAGGGTTCACGGGTACTAATAACTTGTATTAAATTGACTACCCTGCCGGATCGGAGTCCATTGTTAATTGTTGCTATGTAAATCAAGAAATTCCCCACATCTTACCTCATCCGAAGGGTCATTACCTGCTACACAGAATCCTCATGCTATTATGAAATAAAGTAACGCTGTCCAGACACTCCGACCTAACTTTTAAGAGAAAATTTTAATATTATTTTCCAAAGTACGCCTATGCAATCGAAATTATGTATTTTTTTTTTCACTGTTTGCGATCTAAATTTTGTGCGCATTGGTTCCCCGCCATGGGTGCCACATATCCGTCCCACCCCCATTCAACCCCCCATTCATCCTAATTTCGTATGGCGAGGAGAGCAAATTCATTATGCTCTGCTCTCCACTCTCGAGCGACTTCCATCCTCTTCTGTCACTTTGACAATCTGTTCTCAAATTTCACATCAATACAAAACAATAAAATTATATTAATTTCTTAAATGTAATCTTATGTTAATTTATTTGTGAAAATAATTGTGATTTGATGCTCTAGTTCCCAACTATTCAAAATTTGTCATCTTTTCGAAGGATTTCTTATTCAACTCTTTAATGAACCGTCACAACACAGCAAATAGTAAAACATCAAAGTCAGCGTTCAGCTGTGGCTTTGCTACATGTTTCGGCCACTATCGGCCATCATCAGGCAAATACATATCAACAAAAATCTACCATTTGACTACAATCATAAAATGGATATAAAACTATTAATCGTACAAATTTAAAAATGCTTATGTAAAAAATACAAACGTTCAGATTATATAAAAATTAAAAATTGGAAGTATTATAACAAGATAAAATATTAATGATGTTTTCAAAAACATTGAATCAGTCGTTGGATTTACTTTGTGTGCGTTTCCATAGACAATAGGGAAATTCGATATTACTTTATATAGAAGATTTTAAGAGAGGCCCATGGCGTAGCAATTAATTAATTGTGTAATGCTGCCTCGTCATTAAGAAGAATTGTCCGTATTGCATGGAAAACAAACAACGACTTATTATTATAATTTATGTCATGATTCTTTCCAGAATTTTCATGATGACATAAATAGTTAGGTTTATGTGACGTTTTATGTTTTAATGGCGGTGAATACAAAGACCACGCTTTTTTGGAATGCGACGCCTTGTAATTTGACAGACAAGTACCATTGCTTTGAAAGTACCTGCTGCTTCCTTCTACAGGGAGGTTTCTTTATGAGATTATGTCCGGAAATATTGCCCCCACTACATAGTGATAAGTGTCAGAGCAAGTCCTCTGCGAGATCGGAAATCAGGTACAATTAAATATTTTTATTCTGTGGGTTTTCGACACACTCGTTACAAAGAAAGTATTGTGTCGAATGGTGAAAAACTTTTGAAACCGTCAGTCAGAACGGCCGATGTCCTGGAAAACATTCGGACCTCCTGAGAACGCCAAAGAAGCATTCCCGGTTTTGAATATTGATTCCTGTTCATGAAGGCGTGAGTAGTGTGACTGTGTGTCTTCCCGTCTGAAATCCAAGTATATTTATAAGTGCTGCAATCTGCGGACATTGTATTCCTGACTTTCCATTTTTTTGTGTGTTTTTAATGTTTATTATTTTATCGTCAAAAATTTCGTGTATATTCATCCCCAGTTGTCCACTTGGAAGTATCTCCTTTTATCTGCTTTGTTATTCTTCGATTTTTGCATGGTCAGACGGAAAGTGACATACCAGCGACCTCCTATTGTTCTACATATGAGACCCTATCGCAAAGAAACTCCAATTTTTCAACTAATCTTGTAATTCCCCTGCGTATGAAATTTACTCCACTTTATGTTCTCATTCCATTTTACATAAAACAGGCTGTGCTGCTTCAGTTCCATCCTTGTCCCATTTGACCTCCCTCACATTTTCTAAGTTCCAAACATCATATCCAATTTTCGATGTTTGCGTCTATTCACCCTGCCAGATCCGGAACCCCTCACACCGATCTTATGCGGCAACAGGGTTTTGACATTAATTCAACCCCAAAACTGAAGGATCACGCCCTCCAAGCTCTTCTCGAGTACTTCTTCAGTACAACCGTAGTCTCTAACCCTGTTCTCAGAACACTTCCTCCATTTGTATACAGTAGTGGTGGTGAAAAGTTCATAGTTCACAACAAATTATTTTTAATAGTGAACGCGACTCTGCCAGTCACTTAATGTGAATGTTTCTACCACAGTTTTTATTTTAAATAGAATATAGTCTATTGGATAATATACCGACTAAATTGTCAAGTTAAATAAGATTGGTCGAGTTACAAGCTTCGTCTTGTATGTTGTAACTGCCTATAGTTCGGAGAGAGCCAGTCGATTCGGAGGGACATATCGAGTCCATATTCAGGGTGGAACAGTAAGCCAAGCCAGAAACCAGAAAAAATAGGTGAAATGGAACATATGTCCTGTTACAGGCCAGACCAAGCCTGAAAGGAATTATGGGAGAGCCAATGGAAGAGTAAACACTGTCTGCAGGTGAGTCAGGGAGGTTCATTGGATGAGTGACAGTTGTTTAGAGGCGGACTGAGGGAGGGACGTTAGAAGAGTGGCCATCGTCGGAAAGGGACTCAGAGAGAGTCACTGGAATAGTGACCACTATCTGTTGGGGAATTCATGAACATAGCTGTAATGACCGTTATCTATATGGGGACTAAACACCCACTGGGAAAGTTACTATTTTCTGTAAAGGGGATTCGAGGAGGGTAAATACAAATGTGAGCCTTCTCAGTAAGACAACTGAAATAGAGACATTGGAGGAGTGACATCTGAGAGTACGGGCACCCAGAAGAAACGGGAGTAAAGCTAATTCGAGCTCATCTGAGTCCTGAAATCGGCTGGCTGCATGCAGAGTGAGTGGAGAGAGGCAAATGTGTAACCAAGGAAGAGGCCGGCTGTGGATGGCAGTGAGGAATAGCTGAAAGACCTAGGAGGGCGGGGAACCATACTGTTGATTGTCCCTGTACTACAAGGTTTTACAAACCATTTCATAGTCACCGTCGTGAAAACTTCACATTCAAAAAATCCTTTTACTTGAAACTGTAAATTTATGCTTTCCTCTGCGAGATAATTTTGCTTTTATCCGGCTAAAGATTATGTTTTTCATATCCATCCTCATTAAAATAGATAGACTGAGATGGGCTGGACAGGTTATAAGGTTAGAAAATGAAGAACTTATAAAAAGAATAATGCTTATAAAACCGGAAAGGAAAATGAAAAAAGGTAGACCAAGAATGAGATGTATGGATTGTGTGGAGAAGGATCTGAGGGACTTGGATGTGGTTAATTTGAAGAAAAAAGCACAAGAGCGAGATGGCTGAAGGAAGTTTTTAAAGTAGGCCAAGACCCGAAAAGGGTTGTAGTGCCAATGATGATGATGATAATAATAATAATAATAATAATATTAAATCTTCTTTCAAAATTCCGGTTCATGTAATCTATTAGAAGTGCAGGAGAATCGACCATAAAGAATGGGACACACATAAACCTCTGTGTTTCAAACCCGTAATCCGTTTAGAATTTGGTAATATTTCACAGCATCATAAAATTATCATAAAATTTTCGATCTTATTTCTCTCATACTGAAGTTCTTATTATTCTCTTTTAAAGAAAGTTACCAAAAATAATTTGAAAGTGAGTCGTAAAATATTCTAATTTAATAGCTGCTGACCAAGTTGCATGAACCTCCCGAGCCCTTTGTAGGAACGTTATACCCTCCCTGGCATTTTCACCTTTTTTACTTTCAGTCTAACAACGTGAAAGATACCGTTTAGAATATAGACGCCTACATGGAAGGATAACACTAAAATACAGAGCGTTCACAATAAGAGGAAATCTCGAAACGCCGCAGGTACATTGGCTACTAACTCGGCTTTACCCATCGTATCTTCCGCAAAATGTAGTCTGTCAGTTCCGTCAGGGATAAGTCGGAAGTTGTGCTTACGTGTTCAATTAAAAAGTTTATTTCTCTCTATAATCAGTATGTATACGACTGATCAGAGAATGTTTGTTGTTGTATACTACATTAGAATCATTTTCTGAAAAGCTGATTGATGACGAAAGAGAGAATACCTACTTTCAAAAAGACATCCTTACAGTCCAAAATGCACGAAATTCAGCGAGTGCATTGCGAAAGGTGTTCGATGACAGGATCATTATTAGAGAACTGTGGTCTCCAAGATCGCTGAATCTTAGTGTCCGTGACGTTAATTTGTGGGGGAACTAGGAAGAAAATTGTACAGGAACACGCCTCGCACAGCTGAAGCAGCCCAGAGTGAAATTAGGAATAGGGCTGCTTAGATTTCGGCTGACAAACTTCGGTGTGTTTCGCAGGGATTCCCTCGAAGAGTGGAGGCGTGTTTAAGGCCCGCAGATAACCACTTCTGGTTCTGGCGAGTTTCTTTCTCATTTTACAGTGAGTGACAGGTACTTAAGAAAGACCTGCTCCATAAGACTTTTTCACAACTGTCTCTAAATAGGATTAAACATAGGGATCTATGAGTATGCTAGGACGTCAATATATTCTTCTTTTGTGCTAGATACGTTCGCATTCTGGAAGACACACTGAATCCAATCATGGCTGTCATCTTCTTCCTGACGTTGTGTTGCTTGTGTTTCTGCGCTTTCTCCGTTATTACGGTAAGCTATGACACGTTATCCTAGCATAATGAACATTAGATTAATTGTGACATGTCAGTGCATTGCCAGGCAACGGCTCGACAAACACACGGCAATACACACACGCAAGGACAGAACAACGTGGTTATGCAACCCGTTACTAGACAATAGCTCAGTAAACAAACTTCCGCATAGGCGGTGACGTCATACAACAGTGGACAACGAACACGTGACATGTTTTCTGTAGGTCAGGCCAAAATTTATAGGGGATAACTAAGGTCGTTTGCAGACAGTCGTAAGGTGGAGGAGTGAGTAGTAAGCGGCAGAACCAAGCTAGCAAGCCGTAAGCTTGAGGAGTCCAGGAGGGTCTTAGTTTGCGTTCTGAGGTTCCAGGGAAATTGAACAACGAAGGGCAAGAAGACTTCATGGAGATCTGAAGTGCTATTTTCTATGTTGAGATCCGTTGCCAGGAGACGAATAGTGGAAACTTAGAACCCTAGTGCGTGTGCAACGGTGAACTATAAATTTGGTAAATCATCGACAATGTTGTATTAATTGTAATTAGGAGAAATTGTAACCGACGTGTTAATAAATCCAATCACCGCATCTAGAACCCGTTATTTTCGTCATGCGTACCCCCCAACATGTGATACTACTTATAATTTTGTTAGGTGTGGGGTTCCCATAATTTTCGCTACGAAGAGCACTGTATTCTGTGTTGTAATGCCCGATATCTCCGAGTGACACGTTGCCTCTGTCGTCAGCGCCGAAAACCAACCCAGCAAGATGTAGCAGCATAGAAGAATGAAATTTTCTTCAGAACATGTAGGAGGAAGAGACCGCTTGAAAGACTTAAGAATTATTTAGAAAATGGCTTCATGTGTTCCGGTATAATCCATCAAAATTTCAGAAAAAATTCAACGGCCTTCGACCCGGATATGGAGACCAAATATTCTTCGGAATATTCGAAATTTCTACCAATTACAAGCTCAAAGTCACAGTCCAATTATAAAGTAAGCATAATCAAAAAATATGAAATGAAACATAAAAATTAAACCGGAAGGTCACATTTTTCAGTTTGTAATTTTTCACACATCCCGATAAGATTTTTCATTATGTATAAATATATAAATCATCTTAAGAACTGCATTAGTTTAACAATTTTAAGGGCATTTCTAAACATTTAGATTATCTGTCAAGGAAATTCTTATTATTACCGGCAATATCCTTCTATGCAGAGTTCTCGCACATGTTCCGAAATTTTTAGTAACCTGGTGTTGGTTCGTGGAGAATTTGTAGCCTCAGATGTAGGAGAACAATGACCTGCCAGGCAGGCAGGACCGGCTTCAAATGGGGAGATTTATAGCGGTAGACACGCTCTGGATGAACGCTACAATCACGTGTAGAGAGAGGAAGGATTGTTATGAATTCTGAACTCAAAACACCCGCGACAACTTGGATAGATTCTAATTTGGGAACCTTGGTATGTGCTTAATAAATTACAGAGAGGGTCAACTTTGCTTCTACATCTATCGCAACTTTACCTTCTGCTTTGATAAGATTCCTTTTAATAATGAATTAAATACAGTGTCAACCACTTAATCTATTCACCTGATAATTTCGGCCGAGAACTTTTTTTTTGTTTGCATTTCCGCCGTGAATGCTGCATGACGCATCAATCTCCTTTTCCCTCATTGCAATGATATATGTAGAGTACATACATACATGTATCTCCTCCTTATTTAATCTACATATCCTGTGTATTCCTCTTTCTTAGATTGAAATATCCTATTCAAGATCCTGTCCTTAGCCAGCATGAGTGAATATTCTTCCCGTAGAATGTGAACTTCCTTACTTACTTATGGATCTCAGCCCTTCTTGAGGAGAAGCAAAATCTGCAGCTACTCAAGAACTCCCCAACGTTTTATGGAACTCGAAGGTTCATTTCCGTGTTCACAGGAGCCCTCTACTGGTCCCTATCCTGAGCCAGCTCAATCCAATCCATACCATCTCTCCAAGATCCATTTTAATATTGTCCACACACACTTACGCCTTGGTCTTCCCAGCGGCCTCTTTCCTTCTGGCTTTCCCACCATTATCCTATATGCATCCCACTGTTCCCCCATTCGTGCTACATGACCTGCCCACGTCATCCTCCTTGACTTGGTCATTCTAATTGTACTTGGAGAAGAGTACAAGTTATGTGTGTAATGTGAATGCTAAGCTAAAGTAAGCAACACATAAAATTATCAGTTTTGTACATTTCCATCTTCGTGGTTTTAGATATGTGTCAGGAAGGTACGAACTCCAAATTCGTGACAGGTGGCATTCATGGCATTTAATTTGCTGTTACGTCCTTGGAGATCCAGTTTTTATCGGTTACAACCGTTCTTAAACACCTTAATCTTTATTTGTGCTAACATTTACAATTTTGTGCTATTCGCCAGGGCATTTAAGTTTTCACCAAGTGAATTAACATCATCATCAGCAGCAGTAGCTTATATTCTCTGCTTCTTCTCGCAGAGTTCCGGGAATTTTCTGCAAATGACACAAGGTGTACTTTTGTACTTCGGCATTCTAAAAGATCTAGCTATCTACACTTTCTTCGCTAATGAAGTGACAAATCAGGTAATTCATATGTTCTTTATTCCTATTTTCGTGGTAAAATATAAGTTATGGTCTTGAGAAATGTCCGAGATCTTCTATGGCACTGTACAAGGCTGTCTTCTTTATAAACTGCAAAAAAAAAAGTGGCCGATTCCAACTAATAGAAGAAAGAACTGGTATGAACCAATGAAAAGTTAAATTACATAATAGAAATTGCAGCATGTGTAAGTAACTTGAAGTCATATTTCTTTATTATTATTGAATAATTGTGCGGGGGCATTAGGTAGCATAGTTAGTTGAGGCGCTCTTCTACAGTACGGAAGGTTAGATTTCCGACGAGGCCACTGGATTTTTTAATTAACCTAATTCTTCCAGCCGCACTATGGCCCTGTGGTTGACTCAGCCTCTAACAGAAATGAGTACCAGGAATCTTCCTGGGGGTAAGGAGAGGCAGCTGACAAACTCACCGCCATCTGTGAGCCAGTTGTTTAGAAAAATAAGGGAGCCTCGACGCCTCAAAACCTTGTGGGAGTCGTTGTATGAAGAGACAACCACTAGTTGAACTGCACAATCTAGAACTGTAACTCTAACTCAGTAACTCTAACTATGGGCCTCCATAGCCTCTTGCAGGGATAGTTTTACTCTTTACCTTTACCAACAATTCGGTCCGAGGTAAACTGCACTCGTGGCGGTGCTCTCCTGGAAAAGAGGTCCCAACAATTCGGTCCGAGGTAAACTGCACTCGTGGCGGTGCTCTACTCGAAAAGAGGTCCCAACAATTCGGTCCGAGGTGATGAACACACTGGCCTTGACGAAACTGCTCCATTACGGTTTGTGGGTCCTAACTGCCCCAAATTCTTCAAATAGTGCTGTTCACAACACCTCGTGCGCAAAAAGTGGTCTCGTAGAAGGCAACACAACTGAATGACTCCCGCTTCCATAGTGTCCCGAGTTGTCAGTCTGTGGTACTTTCCAGCCTTCCAGAATTCCTGTCACGAAAACTTGGACAGATTTTCGCTATATTTAAAAATCACAAACTCTGTGATTATGCAGGTTAACTATTAACTAAATTTTCAGTTATTTTCCGGACGCCCTGTATTTTGCCTAAGACTCTTTCAGTTCTTCTGACAAATTCCAAGCTTCACAAAGAAAAATCGTGCACAGATGAGGATGGTTGAAAGTTTTAATTTCAGTGACGTAAATAGGAGATGGATGATCATATAGAACTAAGGAAGCTGTGGAGCTCTGCTTTACACTTGCCTCGCACCAAAAAATATCCGGATTTGTTGTTTCGTAGGGAAAACTAGAAATGAAGTCCCGAATTATGGAAGGAGATTTTCGAAAATGTTACTTTTGAGACGAAGAAAGTTAATGGAGAATAATAGGAGTATGAATGTTAGGGATAAATCTGTTAGTTATTGCTGTAAACATATACGAAAGTATAGAACATAGTACGTGAACCAAATTTAGAATTTATTTCAAAGAGAGAGACAACATAAGGACAGAAATGACAACCTTTAAACTACACTAGAATAAGAAATAATAGAAGGTTTAATCTAAGCTTGATAACCCACTGACGAGACTAATCACAAGCTTCTAGCCGCGTCAGTGGGTTATGCACCATATACACTAAGGCTGAAAACTCACTGCCGCGACAAGCCGCGCGCTGTTAGGTTTTGGAACGCGGCACACAGGTGGCAGAGCTCTCGCACGCCTAATATGTACAACTAACGGGCGCGCGCGACAAAGAGCGGCTAGCCGCTCGCGACTAGTAGCGTCAGTGGGTTATCAGACTTTACCTGGCAGTCGCAAGAGAAGACGATATAAAGAACGAGATTAGGGACACAGGTTCAGAGAGCGAAGGTTACTGAACCTAATGAAGATAAGGACAACTTCGACTATGCTAATAACTTCAACATTTCGCTGCTGATCCTTTGCCTGTTGCTCTGACTGAAGTTCTAATGCTTCAGGCGGAGAAAGTGCGAGATGGCGCCTGGGGATGCGACTGGGTCGGAACTCCCATTGCCTTCCAGAAGTGCATCACAACAATAATATCAGCCACCAACAATGAGGTCACTCTCACAGCCGGAAAGTTCGTGCCAGTCAGAGTCCGAACCATGGTCAATGTACGTCTGTAGCTCTGTGTCTATTTAGAGTATGATCTTCTTGATTGTGACACCGTGCAGGTTTGGAGTAGGTTACAACAACCCAGAATACTGAACTGTGTCATTACTCAGAAGATCACAAACTAAATCTTCACCATCTTGACAAATTAAAATCTCCTGTGTTGTGCGAGTATACGGTGAAGTTTAAATTTTTGTATCTTAATAGGCCTGGAGATTTAGTCAAAACAACGTATTTCGCTACATGTTTCTGCTCATGGAAACTAAGTATTAATATTTATGTGATTTAGCCAGAGAATTGTTTTGTTTTTCTACGCTCTTGAGTCAGTTTGTTAAAATGTGTTGTGTTGAAGTTAAAAAGTGTTTTGTATCTAAATTCACTATATTTTAACCAATTTACAAAAACGCAAATAAAGACAAATAGGTTCGCCTCGAAGCCAATATTTAACAAAAGTCAATATTTAATAACACATAAATTCAAATTTAAACATTGACTAGGGTATAGTAGCAGCAGTTACGTGAACATTGAACGCAGAGCTTTCCTCATGTTCACCAATAATGCCTATGTTATATTTATATTTAATGTAGGGTTATATATATATAATCACGAGAAAGAGTGACTATTGGCGAGGTTTTAGATCGGAGATTGGATTTTTGACTACTTACAGGTCATAACTACAAGCAACTGTAACATTATCGCTAATTTACGCACTTTACAAATCACTACAGTACATGCAAAGTTGTTATGTCTGCCAAGTCGTTCCATAGTAACGGTTTTAAATGAGGCCGCGCCGCTCAAGCGGTTAGTCGCCGGCTTCCTATCGCGGTGGCCCAGGTTCGATTCTGGGTCTGGTCAAGTGGGATTTGTGGTGGACAAATTGGCACTGCGGCAGGTTTTCTCCGATTATTTCGGTTTCCCCTGCCAATCTTCATTCCACCAATTCCTCCACAATCACCCTCACCTATCATCTGGGGCTGATACAATAGGCCAGAAGTGGCCGCGGTAAAGGGACTTAGTCCCACCCCACTAGCAATAAGAAAACAAACGGTTTTAAACAGTAGATATTCTTCAACATCTTTGCTAACTTCACAGACAATTTATTTTCTTCACATTCTCCCTTAACAGTTTTGTTTCAACTCACCAACTTTTAAACCTATGTCGGTCATAATATCTCGGCATGGACCGCGTAGAAAACATTGTTCATTTTTGTACTCCAACTTTTCCATGGGAACATGTTTGTTTTCGAAGGCGTTACTCAGTAACGGCTGCGTATATTTACTGGTTAAGAATCTATTGCCCAGTGAAGGGTATACACGCTACAATACATAATCTTGACCGTGAACTTCGCTGTGCTGATGAACTTCAACATCTACTGTATTTATGCTCGGGGAAAACCATGAAAGATGGGAAGGTGTACATTGGACGAAGAAGTCGTTTCATCGAGCCCGAGGCTATGAGACTCAAAGTCTCATCTGACTTATCAAATAGAGAGGGGAGGATGGCAGCGGCACAAAGACCCCTGATCCTGATTATCGTAATCTGCCGAATAAGTCCAGTATCCTGGCCAACAATTCCTGGCTCAGGGACCGGCCCTTAAGGGAAGCGATACAGATGAAGCTCCGCTCTAACGACTTCAACATGAAGGATGATTTCTCCGTGGAAAGACCGCGGAAGCCTTTTATTCGTCCCTGAAGGAAACGACGAAGTTACTTCCAACTCTAGAAAAGTTCTTTCCATCTGAGACGACATTCCTGTAACCAGGCACTCGAAAAAGCAGCTGATTTTACGGGTTTTCTCCCTGTTCGCAAAGCCCTGAAGAGCGCAGTGTTTTTTCAGTTATTATTATTTGACTGCCAGTCGTTCGACGAGAAATATACTTATTTTAGAATTTAAGAGACTCGTCATTTCTCACATTTTTATTTCCCTCCCGTGCCAATATCATTGCTTGGGAAAAACCCTGACCAATTTTCTTTTCCTCTATCCCTCGTGTGAGTCTGAGTTGCCATTTTCTCGAAACCTGCCTGATCTAATCAGCCGACTACCCTCCCCCCTTACACACTTGACTGACTCGAATATGGCGACAAGGGCTTCGGAAGTATCTATCCACTGTCGTATGACGTAATGACACGTGACACAAATGGACTCCATCATGGGCTGGAGGCTGAAAGGCAGTGGCAGTCTGCACGGTGCTCGTCACGATTCTGCAATAAAATTTGTTTTAAAAACCGAGAACAAAGACATTTCTTCTGCAATGTCCTCAGTCTTGAGAGAAAGAGGACAGGCACTCTACATTGCAGCATAATTAGTAAGCAAGAGTGACTAGCACGTGGTCGTTAGGCAAGAAGTCGCAAGCACACTGGTCTCTCAGGGAGAGGCTCCGAAGAATGTTCGCCAAAATTCCCGTATGAAGGAAGAACATCAAAGGATGTATCATCGGTCAAAGTGAATTCGGCCATAGAACGAGCTCATTAAATTACAGATTTCGACTTTTCATTCCTTCCTATCAGAACAGGCAAAGACTCTTCCATGCCCATTCAACAGTAGTAGCCGGTCTTAATCTTCAATCGGTTCCACTGATGTCACATGTGCTGCACGATTTACGCGGTTCTGTTAAATGAAGAAAACACGTAGCAGGATTCACTTGCGTAAAACATATGAGAGTATGTCAAGGATCATCAATAAACACTAATACCAGACGCGAATGACATATTCATAGAACGCTGGGTTGTAATGGATTTGATCAACGCGTTGTCAGGCCGCAGCTCTGTAAACACGGTACATTACGCAACAATACAACCTGTATGTCGTTGGACGCATGTTTATAGCTCGTTGCTAGGCAATAAGCAGCGTGCCGGTAACAATCACGTGACTCGTTTTCTCTGTGGACTTCCTAATGGAACAATAGAATTGTGATTTCTGTGTGGTCCGTGCCGCTGCTATATAACGAGAGCTGTGAGCCCCAAGTTCACAGCGAATTGCAACTAGTGAGTGACAGAGTTCTGAGTTCTCGGTAGGAGACAGACAAGGAAAATTAGTCAACTTGTGAAAATTTAAAATACGATTACAAGACTTTATTCATGTGTAATATTTGGAGTGATTTGAAGCGCTAGTTCCTGTGTTTTAATTGCGTTACCAGAAGAGGATCAGCGTGTGTAAATCAGGGATAGCGCTGTGTTCAAATGTGATTAAGAGAATTTGTAACCAACGTTCTAATAAATCCAATCGTCCGAACTAGAACCCGTCATTTTCGTCCCGCGTATCACCAAACAGAAAAAGATTACCGTATTTACGCATGTATAGGCCGCACATTTTTGCCAAAAATTCAAGAGGAAAACTGGGGTGCGGCTTATATTCGAAATATTCGAAATCACACTTCATTTAAAAAAAAATATTATATTCATAATTAGTAATACAGGATCTTCTACTCCTGAAATAATATTCCAAGAAAATTATTTTTTCTATAATTTCTGTCTGAAAATTGTGCTGCGGCCTATACACGCACGCGGCCTATACATGCGTAAATACCGTACTTTTAACTACTAGAGACCATTGATACTTACCATAAACCTAGGACACCGAACAGAGAAGAAGCCTTAATTTTTTTATTTTCAGATGGTAAACCAGAGCGTGTCCTTCTTCATGTTCCTGCTGGAAGTTAACGACAAAGTCGAGCGTAGTGAAGACAATTAGTGCACAATGACAGAAATGGCACTCGGCACATAACAAGCACCAGCAACAAGCAAAATCACTCTACTCCATTTCGAGTAGCTTAATATCAGACCACTAATTTGCATATTAATTAGCAAAGCTTAAAATGTCTTGTGCAAGCAAATAAATGCGCAGCTATCTCATTAGAAAGTGTTCGCTCAATAACAAGAACCTACAACATCTGTTCACTTTTCCATACGACTGAATTTGTTGCTCTTGACTTTTATGAAACAAGACTCCAACGATGAGGAAGATAAAGTTATTATGTTTAAGAACTTGTGAAAATCTTGACTAGTCGAGCGTCTGTCCATCCACACAGTTTGCCATCAACCCACTTACCCAGAAACCTGTTCTGTTGCTGTAAGATAATACCATTTCGTTCCGCCATTCAACTACGAAGGACCTGAAACAAGTCTTCTGACCCACACGATGAAGGAACTTTTTGGGTCGCTTCAAATCCCCGGCTGCCAATAATTAACATATTCAATCTCCTTGGGTGAATAATTAATTTTAATTCAATGTAATCCATGCATCTTAGTTTACGTAAATTGTGTACTGATGCAACATACAACGCTATTAAACAGCGAAGTCTGAAATTCTATGTTTGGATAGAGGCTATGATATTGTGGAGAAGAACTAGATCACTCGTATATAAAAGAATTGCGATAAATTCTTAACCGTTCCAATTATGTGTCTTAAATATGAATGATAATTTAAAGTGGCCAGCAAGTCGATGTAACTGGAAGTAATGTTCATACGTTTCTCCGCGGAGAAAAGCCATGATATTTCGAAATTTTATTATGGAAATTGAGAGAAAATTCGGAGATCGCATATTTCTTAAACAGTCATATTCTGTTTCTTGCCAGAAATTTATTAAGTAAAATCTCGATAAATACGATAACAAAATAACCTCTACATGTAATGTGGGACAATTTTTGTGTACAATTCTTGGCATCTTTAACAATAGATTTGTATAGATTTCAAGTATTTCACTGAAAATCCTTTAACAATCATAGTCCAATATTTTTAATTCTGAACCCCCTGCATTCTTCAGATATACAAGTAAAATGAAACTGAAGGGTGCAGACAAACTTTGGGTACGATGTCCACATAACAGAACAGAAAAAGAAAGTCAATTTTAACTCGTGTCCGGAAACGTTAACTAACATACGTATGATACATGATACATGATACATGATACAAACTCCGTGTTCAGTGCAAACTATATATTATAGGTCTTTCGTTTTGCTCTCCCCCACACACTACATGTTTCGGCCACAAACGGCCATCATCAGGTCTATTACTCACGTATCTGTCACGAGTAACTTAGTTTAACACTTAAAGTTTAAAAGCACAGGTCTTCCTAATTGTTCCTTTCGTCGCTATTACCAAAATCTACTTCGTTGATATCTTTGTTATTTACACACGTCAATTTTGATTTCTCTGAATTAGCATTTATAAAATCTTCAGTTCTAATTTTAAAATCTTTTCAATTTTCCTCTAAATTTTAAAATTTAAAAATGTCAGGGTTACTCGGCCTATGTCTATAGTGCTGCAGCGGCTACTTCTTGTTTCTAGTACTGTGCCGATGTTATTCTGTGTAGTCTCTCTGTGTGCGTGCCGCTGCTTATCTTTACTACATAGAGAGACTACACAGGATAACACCGGTACAGTACAAGAAACAAGAGGTAGCCGATGCAGCACTATAGACATAGGGCGAGTAACCCTGACATTTTTAAATTTTAAAATTTAGAGGAAAATTTAAAAGATTTTAAAATTAGTACTGAAGATTTTATAAGTGCTAATTCAGAGAAATCAAAATTGACGTGTGTAAATAACAAAGACATCAGCGAAGTAGGTTTTGGTAATAGTGACGAAAGGAACAATTAGGAAGACATGTGCTTTTAAATTTTAAATGTTAAACTAAGTGCAGTGTGACAGATACGTGAGTAATACACCTGATGATGGTCGTTTGTGGCCGAAACATGTAGTGTGTAAAGGAGAGCAAAACGAAAGACCTATAATATATGGTTGCACTGAAGACGGGGCTTGTATCATATATCGTATGGAGTGCAACAGGATGTTTAAATATAATATTGTAATATACGTATATATGAAAGAGTATATTTATAATAAGTGCTCAAAATACCCTTCACGAGATTCAGTAGCATGGACCACGGCATCCGATTAAAGATGTCGCGGCTAGTTGCCGATAGTCTGACCGACATCCACAGTACGATGTGCCCCTTCGTCGTCAACATGAGCTGCATACACAAGGGTGTTTAGTTGTCCCATAGGCAAAAATTCAGAGGATTCAAACTGGCGTGGAGCGTGGAGGTCATGCAGTGGGTCCTTCTGTACCTGTCCATCGGTCATGACACGTGTTACTGAGAACATCTCGCACAGCGCGGCTACAATGTGCCGGAGCACCATCACGTATGTACCGCATTCGTGCTCTGCTGCCAGTGGGACAGCTTCCAGCAGCTCTGGCAGACCGTGTGAGAGGAAATCTGCGTAGCGGTTGCCTGTAAGCCGATGTGGCAAAACGTGAGGGCCTACCAAACAGTAGCAAGTAACCCCTGCCCACGCGTTAATGCTGAACTGTTGCTGGTGTCCAGTCAAGAGACTGTCAGCCAGAATTCTCAAATATAATATTTCCGGATACATGTTGGTATGGATATTTTTCTTGTTTTGGTATGCTGAACCCTTGCCAAACGTTTTCCCACGCCTTGTATGAATTAATTCGGATTCAGTACTTTATGTGTAAAAAGTAAAAAGTAAAGCTATCCTTGTACAAGGCAGTGAAGGCTCATAGGGTTATGAGACGTTGAGGGTCCCTCACTATCTAGACAATTGGCTCAAAGATGGCGGTAAGGTTGTCAGCCTTACGCACCGGCAGGGCTTTACTCCCCAGGAAGATTCCTGGTACACATTTCTGTTAGAGGCTGAGTCGACCTCAGGGCCATAGTGCAGCTGGAAGGATTAGGTCAACTGAAAAAATCCAATGACCTCATCGGGACTTGAACCCGTGACCTTCCAGCTTGTAGCATAGCCCCTCATGCATTTATGTGTGCAGTATTTGTTTTGACATGTTGACTGGAGACACTGTTTCTTCGCCTTGTAATCTTGGCGGTCAAGCTGGAATCGTTAGTAGAAGAAAGTCAGAGGACGCGAATGATTCAGGGGACGCACGTACAGAGCCTTCGTACTCAGTTTCACATGAATGTTCAATAGTTCCAAGTCTGGATTAGTGTTCCGGTAATGAGACTCTACTTGCAGTATGCGAACATCCTGAGTTCATGTCTTTCCATTGCTTATTTCGGTTCGTAACTTAAATTATTTTAAAAAAGAAACCATGTTGATTAACATGTTTTCTCCAGCAGCTTCAAATTAAAACGTTAGATTGGAGAAATATTGGAGAAGTTTTCCGTGTCATCAGTAAAGGTAAAGGTATCCTTGCAACAGGTGGTGGAGGCCCATAGAATTGTGAGACGTTGAGGTTCCCCCACGCGGTAGCGTAGTTGGTTGAGGCACTATGCTATAAGCCGGAAGGTCGCGAGGTCGAATCCCAATTAGGTTAATTTTTTCAATCTAACTAATCCTTCCAGCCGAACTATGGCCCTGGGGTCGACTCAATCTCTGACAGAAATAAGTACCATGAATATTCTTGGGGGTAAAAGGTGGCTGGCGCGTAAGGCTGACAACCTTACCGCCACTTATGAGCCGATTTTCTAGAAAATGTGGGAACCCGTGTCATCAGAGATATTCTTATTGTTGCAGCACTGAAATGTCGGCAACTGAAGCTGCAGCGTATTATATTTTAACAGGTGAATGAACTAATTTTTAATTTGCGTTTCAATAATTATTTATTAAGATTACAAGGACGTACTTACTGTCTAAGTGCGTACTGTAACTTGTGGAACCTATCCTAGCCATATTTCGCACAGGCATGCCTCAAGTTCTCTGCTAATTAATAGCTACACAGCAGCAATCGAAAGCGAAACATCAGAATGGCGTGATCCGGTTTCATCCTACATCGAACAGAGTGTAGTTTACAGAAGATGTTACTTTGGATATTCTTTAATTAAGGAATGGAATAGTTTCCAAAATTATCACGAATAATACGAAGAAACATTTGTAACCAGTCGCTTTTCAGTTTGTGTCAAGCGATGACTGAGAAGCCGAAGCTGGTTCTCGGGACTCTTAGTTGTCCTGTGCGCCTAGTGATTGCAGCACCATATCGATCTTTATTGACGCAAGAGTTTAGCTCGCAGATTTGTCACAAGAATGCTCACGGACGAGGATCACCCTTTCCGCACCGCACTGGAGGTGAGTAGAGACTGGAAGGAAAACCCAGTTGATAGAGTTGGCACGGGACCCCTCATTGAGGCATTTAGGGATATTGTCCCTAAGGAACACTTAACAGGAAAAGCCTCGCTACCATTTTGTTGTAAGACTACACTTAACTCTAGTCATAAGCAGACCGAGTGTCGGGATCGATAGAGGAATGAAGCCAGCTGCATCATTAGATCCGACCTTCAGGACCCTTCGCTAGGAGGAGCTGAAGCAAACCAGGAGCCTCTTCACAGATGGCTCCAAAGCAGCAGGAGGGCCTTCGGTGGTTTTTCATTCTTCGACTACGATAAGGACAAAGACTGGACCTTCGAGGCCACGGCTATCTCCAAGTCTGTCACCTGTATCAACGAAATATAAGGCCGTAACTTTAGGATATTCTTGGACTCCATAAGCGCGAAGATTGCAATGTCATGGTCAAAATACGTTGTACTTTAGAGAAGGATACCCACTCATTTGCCGCATTAAGGAACTGCTTGAGGAGACAAAAGCAGCAGAGAAAGAAGTTAGGATACATTGGATCCCAGCCTATATAGGAATTACCGGGAACGAGCTAGCCAAGCATAGAATCAGGGACGGGAGGGATAGCCATGTCACTATTCCAGCCGAAGACATGGAAAGAATCCAAAAAGGAATCCCAGCTGTGGCACCAGGTTGGTGGGACGTTTCGGGGAAATCAAAACTTTACGTTGTTACTGCACAGCGGTTATTTCAATCTGCCGCCTCTGATGTGGCCACAAAGCCCTGGCGCATAGTCGAGCACGTTTTAATAACGTACAAAATGGGATTTGCATATGAGGAACATCTGAAGAAACCTCAGACCACGTCTTTTGGCAATGTCAAACGTTAACGAAGGAAAGGAAGGAACTTACCAAAGGATTGCTAAAAAGTGGAAAACGCTTCCCCTGAAACTGGACATAACTCTGACAGGCATGGAACCAAGTGATGTTCAAGGCCGTGCCATAGTTCAAGCGGTTAGTATCTGGGTTCCCACCGAGGTGGCCCGGGTTCGATGCCGGGTCTGGTCAAGTTGGATTTGTGGTGGATAAAGTGGCGCTGGAGCAGGTTTTCTCCGAATACTTCGGTTTCCCCTGCCAATCTTCATTCCACCAAATTCTCCATCATCATAATCATCCGGGGCAGGCTACAATAGGCCAATCAGTGGCCGCCGTGCCGAATGAACCCCCACTAAGTGAATTTATAAAAAAAAAGTGATGTTCACATACTTGGAACTTTCATCAATGCAGCTAAGCTAAGAATGTAAATAACTAACACTAACCACCGTCCGCAAGTGGAGAATGCGGACCAAAATACAACCGTACTTCATAGGATAGTCACAAAAGAAGTCAAAACAGGAGTTTTTTTAATTGCTAGTAGAGTGGGACTAAGTTGCTTGTACTGAGGCCACTTCTGGCGTATTGTACCAGCCTCAGATGATAGGTGAGGGAGGTTGTGGAACAATTAGTGCAATGAAGATTGGCAGGGGAAACCGAAGTACTCGGAGAAACCCTGCCCCAGCGCCACATTGTCCACCACAAATCCCACTTGACCAGACCCGGGATCGAACCCTGGCCGCCGTGGTGGAAAGCCAGCGACTAACCACTTGATCTATGGCGCGGCCAAAACAGGAGTTAGTACTTCAATAAAAATAAGAAAAATAACCATTGACATAAACCAAGCTTAACAGAGTTTCACCACATAAAGCTCTTAATAGTCCAGCTCTCTCATTTTCTAATAAAAAAGATACAACATTTATTTTTAAATTTAATATTCCTCTGTAGAGAATAAAGAGTAGGATATTATACTAAATATTCCAGGTACTCACGTAGCGTCTCGTAACTCTCTGATTCCCAATAACAATTATATTTAGTGACTTCCTTACGAAATCCTATAAAATGAAAATAATTCGTATTCATACGTTACAAATATTTCTGTATTAAGAGAAAAGAGCCCTTATTCAATTTTGTCTTCTTTCCCACCTTTACAACTTCCATGTCCTTCCATCTCGTGTGTTATCTATATTCGCGGCTTGTATCTTTATTTTCTGTCTCTTGTTACTTTCGCTTCCTTCTCTTTCTCTACTTCCGTTTGACTTCCTCTTAGTTTTCATTCCTTTTCTCTGTTATTTCTCTATACGTTACTTCTTTGCGTTTCTATTTCACTTTCTTATTCTCTCTCTCTCTCGCTCTCGCTTCTTCTCAATGTGTATCTTGTTCACTCCAAGTGCTGCTCACTCACATAAGACAGCCACGCAGGGGATAATTTGGGTCAATATATTAAGGCAAAACGTGTAGGAAGCAGATCATTGTTTCTCTGATCAGGTTCTGACGTGGGATGTCCCGTGTGAAACATAGGAGGCTTCAACGCAACCGGCAACGTCGTTGGTAAATCACAAGTGCTCTGAAACGCAACTAAACTGTTGGACCTGAGCTTCTCACGGTGATGATTAAGAGCACCATAGTCTTGCGGGTTCTAACGCCGTGTAGTTCCGTGAGAATCCGACGTTTCGGAGGAACAGATCTTCATATTCAGTATCGAATTATGAGCCAAGCAACATGCGGGAAGCTAGGTTCAGCATCCACGCATTAAACAGCAATGTATCATAAGAAAAAGAGAGAGCTGAAGTAAAAAACAGTTTCATTCCAAGTCTCTGTGACTCCTATATTACCGAACGTATACCGATCATCTGCTTTCCGAAGTCGTAGCCGCATGGCTGCTGCAGTGCTTTGTGCTATACTGTCGAGTGTAGAGCAGTTGCTATCCAATGATCGCGAGATAAGCGAATATACTAGAGATGTTTCGAGGAAAGAGCTCGGTAAGCACGTTCCCGCGGAAACGAATAATGCAACATTTTGCTGCGACAATGGAAACGGGGTGTTTCTACGTTGGTCCGTGCCGAGAAGTTATAAACGGGTTAAGATTTGGAGCTTACTTATATAAGCGACTAATCTGCCGTTGTAGCATAAGATACGTAACATAGGCATGATCTGCTTTGCAAAGCTTGGACTGATAGAGAACTTTTATATAGTGCAAAAGGAAGAATTGAAAATAACTTGCTACATGTGCGATACTTACACTTGATGAGATAAACTTGTCTTCTCGGCAGAGAGGAATTTACATGAGAACTATGGCCGCAGTTTCAGTAAAAAAAAAAAACCCTTGATCATATATCTCGAGGGGCTTGGCGCCAAGACGAACCAATGGCGGTATAACCGCCAGTCGTAAAGTAAATTTGGGTCTGACTTTGACATTGACTTCGAGCTTAGTCAGTGCTCAGTTGATAGGCGGGCTGTGAAAGGAAGTCACCACTTTCCTTACTGTTGCGTAACCTCGTTCCACTGTTGCGTAACTTGGCAACCGACCGTTTATCAAGAGTCTGTCTTCGTGGTAACTCGTTCCACATCCCGTTGCCCAACAACGGTTTGACATGTCACACTACATAAGTGCGTGTGTATGCGCTTGCAGGTGGATGTGTTTCTCTTCGTAGAACAGCATCATGTCATGTCATGATCTTTTTCTTAGTGAAAGAAAATAAATTGGCGTTTTTGACAACAGAATGCTGAGGAGAATATTTAACTCTGGAGGAGACTAAACTTATGTGAACAATTTCATAACTAGTAACTCATAAATTTGTACTCCCGGGCATGTCGACGTGGATGTGAGGGGGACGTACATGTGGCACGCATAGAATATATAAGAAATGCTTAAAAAAATTTAATCAGAAGAAAAGTGGAGAACTGTGTTAGAATTAATCTCAAATGAAGAGAAATTTAATTTTTGACTAAATCAGACTGCCAAAATTCGCATAAAATGTCCTGTCCCATGGAACTAGTTCGATTCCTTGGTCAGTTACAACATATTCTGACATGTTGACCCCTACCTCCCCAGCGGTACGTGGCGGTAACGTNTATTTATCTCCATGGAATTATTGAAACAGATATAAATATATATTTGTAGTAGTGCCTAAGTGACTGGTTTGTTATGGTGGATAAAGGAAAGGGCTTGCCATATGCTGGATAAATATTACAGATCGGAGAATTGAGAGAAACATAAAAAGAAGTTCAATGGAGTAATTTCTGGTAAAAGGAAACATACGAATGGCGAGGACTAAAATGGCAGAATAATGTTGTGGGGTATAGAGCCGTTGCTACGAAGTGACTTCTGTAAATATCAGGATTCGCTAGGTAATGGCCATACACAATAATAGAGGAGGTGTCACGATACGTGACGCGTACAGCCGTTGCTATGCAGCCCCTGCTGCATACGCATGCGCAGTGACATCACAAAACAATAGACGTGGATCCGCTCCGAGGCTATATGACTCCACTGTGTTCTGTTCAGCAAGTGAGTGCAGTGCAATTGAGGGTTAAAATATAGTGCTCACCAGCGAGCAACGGAAGATGAAGATCCCGAGGAAACGACTAGTGAAAATATTGCGTAGGAATATCCTTTGTGGAAAGCAGTTTCCTGTAGCAACTGCTGTTGTCTCGTTGTTTGTTCCGCGGTCATTGTCTATCAATGGATCTACACGTCACAATACAAATAGAAAAATGTTATGAATGTCTTAATAAAAGTCTGAATGCATTTCTGAAACCATAAATTTCACGGAGACTTACAAACTCATATTGTAGCTGCATTATTGTCATACCAAATTTGGCAAAAAACTGTTCGTGAACCTTTATTCTGATAAAGCCACTACATTGATATTTAATGGTTAATGAAAAGAGAATTTAAAAAGTATTTTGGCGGCAAAATGTTTGCTGAAACGTTCTCTAACATGTCACACTTACACCGCAATAGAATCTTCTGCTGATTCTCACAAAGGAATGGTTGCGTTGCTCGGTAGGGACAGCAAGCCACTTCATGTTCATGTAGTTCACAAGTGTTTACAATATGTTAACGCCGTAGGAGAATCTCTCTTCATTTCTGTGCTGTCAGTTTTTATGATCTCCAATTATTAAGGAAATTAAACACAGATTAGGTGAAACTAAGGCTGGACTGAGAAGTTAGTTTACTATAATCTTGATTGACTCAATTACAATTCATAAAAACAGACGAATCCAAAATCCAAATATTCTGGAAGGCATGAATTCAGAATTGGCGTCTAGCCTAACCATGAATGAAAGGAAGACACTCACTTAGAAGAAATGAACAAATCGAAGAGAAAGCAGAATTACTTTCAACAAGACTTCCACCGTAAAAGTGTTACTGTTTATGACGACTGTCATGCGTGACATACCACAATTTTACTTTCGCAACTATATTCAAGTTCAAATTCGCACTGCAATAAATTAATTAGTTCTTCAACTTCGCAATCGCTTACTCCCCACTTCCTTTCTTGTAGTTTCAGCACTAGCAGCATGGCGCCATTCCGCTTTACGTAATTCAGAGCAGCGGGCTCTCAGAAGAAGCAGTCAGTAGCAAAGAAGTGCATGGAAGTGCGTGGATCAAGGGATAAACTATAATGTAAATAGGTTTCTGGATATCTTCCGTGCGTTATACTAACTGATACATAAACGGATTTATGCTGTTTCTATCATAAAACGCAGTTTTTATTGTGAACTTATTTCTGCTAAATTTTATTACACTGCATTAACTTTCAGTACAGATTGATTTCTTATAAGTTACAGCATTACTTTTATCAGCGTAATTGATCGCTTTTAGCGCAATTATCAAATCTCAGTACTTAAATTTTCGGTTATCATAATGAAAGAAAAGAAATTGTTTCAGAAGCAACTGCTTGTAGAAAATCGTTTTTGGTTCCATAATTTCATGTTCCGTATTGCAGGGTGTCCCATTTTTAAATCAAGAGAGTCAAGTGTAATGTTCGTTTTATCGTTTATTTGCTTTTATATGAATTTTGTTGCAATACTTATGGATACTTACATGAATATACACAATATGGAACGTGCAATGGAAGGCGTCAGACTGGCCTTCCCCATTGCGAGTGGCTTATGTATTCATCAATTCATGAGGTATGGCACAAATATACCAACACAAAAACACCTAATTCTTGTAATATCGGGGAGATGATACTGTTTACTTTGATGACAGTCATTAAGAAAATTTTCCGAAGTCAATGTAATTGAAAAGTCATGAAGTTTCATACTAATTTTGTGATTTTGTTTGTTTTGCACTTCCTGAGTAAACTCAGTGTCCAATGATTGAAAAGCTTTGCGTGTGTTGGAATTTCAGTATGAAATAATTTTAAAAATGTATACACGAATGTACAATATAAAAGAAATTCGATATTCGGGCGTTATTATGCTCTAAATTCGGATATAAATGAGGTTTCATTCATGTATTCGTTTCTGGATCCTGCATGTACAAGGTGTCCAGATGAAAGATATTAAAAATAAAATAATTATATCTCAGAAAGCTTTTATTATACAAGTTTTTGGGTTACACCACTACAAAGGGAAACTATTAAATTTTTTTATTTCTGAGTATATAACTCTCTCAATAAATTTCAACGTGGGCTCCTTTGTTGGCATGACAAATATCCCGACGATCCAGCATGTTTGGTGTTCCTGTAGCCACAGCATCACATATGCGGGCTTCCAGGTGTTGCAGGTCGTTGATCTTAACCTGTTCTTCACATAACCCCGCAAGAAACATTCAGAGGGGTTAAATCTGGCGACCCAAGAGGCCAGGCAGTTGATACATTCCTGCCGATCTATCTCCCAGCCATCACTCTGTCCAAGTGATTCCTAGCATGGTGGCAGAAATGTGGCGGCGCATGCGCGTAAGTCGGGCATGAAAAAAATAAACTTACAGGAATTTCCTTTCCAATGGCGTAAACCGGATACGTATATGACAATTAGTTTCCGAGATATATAATTTTTTATTTTCGATACCTTTCATCCCTACACCCGATACTTATGAACCTTCAATCCAACACAAACAGCATTGTAACAGAATTATAAAAACCCCCCGCTATATTAACACTTTCATGAAATTACATGCCATTTATGAAGATTTATACAGCACCTCATTATATTTTCAAGGTCAACTTTTACAAACTTATCTTTTCTCATCTGCACAAGAAATTCTTTGTGTCCTATGCATTCCGAAATTACGTTTCCGTTTTCATAGTGACCAACCAGAACGACCGCATCTATCTTTCCTTGCTTAATAAAAGTTTGGGCAAATGAACTTCAACACTCATTTCTAATTTGGTGCTGGGGGTTTGGCAAAGCTTTTACTTGGAATATTATGTGACGCAACAAGGAACAGCTCACATGAAAAGCTTGGATAAACTGCATTGAGGAGTAGCTCGTTAGGTCGCGGTGTGTCGTAAACTTCGTTCAGACGTGAAAATGGAGCCTACGTTGGAACAGAAATTGAATGCGAATTTTGTGATAAGCTACAGAAATCGCCAATTTAAACGTTCGAGATTTTAAAAACAGTTCACAGTGAATCCCCAGGCCAAAGAAGCCACGAGTGTTAAAATCCAATATCAAAACGGCGTTGATCTTCTCTTTCGACATCAGTGGTATCATCCACTTTGATTTTGTGCCCGAAGGGACCACTGTTAATAAGACATTCTGCTTGGAGGTTTTGAAAAGATTTATTGTTGCCTTGGGGCACAAGTGAGAGAGTTGTGGAGAGATCGCTAATTTATTCTTTACCAAGCAACACGCCGGCACATTCTTCGCTTCGAGTGTCGCAGATTTTTGGCAGGAAATGATATCTCTGCCATGGACCATCCGCCTTATTCTCCTGACTTGGCTCCAGCTGGCTTCTGACTGCTTCCAGAACACAAGAGTGTGCTGAAAGCAAAACGTTTCTCGGACCTTGAAGACATTAAATCATATGTGGAAAAAATGACAGATATTCCTGTTCATGATTTTAAAATCTGTTTTCAACAGTGACCGAAGCGCTGGGAACATTGTAAAAAATCAGAGAGAGATTACTTTGAAAAATATTGAAAAATTAGTCTCAAAATTTATTTGTCTGAGCCCGTACTTTCTTATTTTTAATTTCTTAGCCGTCGTATATATTCGGAATCCTCTCCAGAAGTGAAGCACCAGTGGTCTCAGCATATTCAACGTTTGCAATTTGTAAATAATGTTTCTAATTCCGTCTAGTTTTGAGAGAGTCAGGCGTTTTGAGGAACGTGCTAAGTAAGAAACCAGGAGAAGCAGGGGCCCCGCCATAGCTCAGGTGTAGTCGTTGGATTTCCACCCGCTGGCCTGGATTACATCCCAAGTTGTCATGCGGAATTTTTGGTGCACAAAGTGGCGTTGGGACGGATGTTATCCATTTTCCTTGCTTCTAATTCCATTAACTGCTCCACGCACGTTGTTTATTAGAGCCAGTGGTATACACTATAGCTACTACAGCTCCATTAAGCAACCAACTTTAGAACACAAGCAGGCGGCGAGCTTGCGGCCTGCTTCAGCTGAGTTCTTGCGTGGCTTATTCTTCGATCCTGAAGATTGAGGCAAGATGTTCCTCTCTAGAGCATGGCTCTCTCCTCTCTAAACGAGTTACAACCGAGAAGACTGTACTCTTCAGAGTCACTAACGTGAGATATCAAATCCCACAATAAATAGCGGATCGTTTTAAAGTGTGTGGGTAATACTCTATTCTCTTTAGACGTAGCAGGCATCAAGCGAAAGCGAAGTAGATTTGTTCCAGAAAAATAACAGAAAATATAGATCAAAAAAATGTTTCGGTTGATCACAAAGGAGTTAGGAGTTGATTAAATTATTTAATTAAATTGCGTCACAATTATCTTTGGGATAAAATGTAAAAGGTAAAGTTGTTTCTGTGTTTAACTAATTAAGCACTACGCCATGAAGGCGTATGGGGGAATCGATGTATAGATCCAAATTTTCTTGACACGTGGACTAGTTGGAGGTGAGAGGTTAGCTTCACACTCCAGCCGCTTTATCCCAAGGGAAGAAACCAACATACGCATTGAATGGAAAAATGGGTAGGTCTGGACGACGTGGAGAAGATAAAATTCTTGATCTTACCAGGACTCGAACTCCCAACCCCTCAATAATCCAGCCCGTATCCAGTCGCTATACCGACTACGATACCCCGACTTGATTTTCCTCGAGACACATGTGAAAATGGATGGGTTACCATTGCAAAAACAAATTCACAACGTATTTCAGCCAAGACAGGTCATTCTCATGTGATTCGTGAGGAATACACAAACAGTGATGAAATATATACAAACTATAGTTCTTCTATGTAAGCATCTTTGAGAGCATTACTCCCATGCGCATCTCAGGCGCCACGACTAAATAATCAGAAAATATTACCCATTCGTTTTTCCAGGTTACGAAGGGAGGCTGTGGAGCGATTGCTGGGTCTCACCAAGCCATTCACTTGGGAGGGCGCACCAACACGGGATCCACATACCGGACGCTTGACAATGGCAGCATGGATCCGTCGTATTAATACGTCTGCTAAGAAAATTTCTGCTCTTCTCATCTTCATACATTTCACCTATATTTTCTTCCGCAATGTTTCCAGCAAGGGACGTCTCCTGCAGTTCAACACATGGTATCCTTTCGAAACGTTAAGCAGCCCACAATACGAGATTGTGAATGCGACCCAGGTATGCTGTCCCAATTTCCAGTGCTACAGGTGATGTCCGAGCACTAACTTCTAGACATCTCGTCATAGGAGAGTTCCTATTGAAGCTGAGGACAATGTAATCATTAAAATGAACACAGAACAGAGCGTTAAAGTGATTAATAGAGATAAGATATAACATTTTATAAGAAAAAATACAGTTTTCATGTTTCGATATATAAATAAAATTTTGTTTTTAATATGTTGGTAAACTTGACTGAACGAAAATAAAATTATTGAGAGAATTCATTGGCATATTCTTTGATACACTGTTTTCAAAGCAACTACTTACAATCCAAGAATTTCAAGATATATTTCGGAGAGATGTCACAAAATTTTCCTATACACATACTAAACCTGTTCTCAAAGAACTAAAACATTTATACTATCATTGCGCTATACATAGGTAGTGGTTGCCGATGTTGCTTATCATGTAAATAGGAGGACAGGCAGTAGCTGTTAAAGTAATCGTGTATAGGAACACACTAAAAATCTTCTTCGCTGAAAATCACAATGACCCAGCGAATAAGACAATCATTGAGAAAATATCTTTGAAGAAGAGCAAGCTTCAGCCAATTTTCGGGACAGCATAGAAAGAAATTTCCCAGCACATTACTTGAGAATAATGGAAATTATTGGAAGTAATGGAAGGCCGTGACTTAATCTAAATTATTTAAAAGCATCGAGTAATAAGAAAATAACATTCTCTCCTTAAATTTCATTTTTCAACAGGCTACATAACACTATATTTTTGATAAACTGAAGGGCACAAATGGTCACAAGAATCTAATTAACATTGTACCTCTCAGAAGGCTTTAAGAGAATACAGATACACTCCTCTAACCACTGTTTCAGTGCTCGAAACACAAATATCTTTTACGGCAAAATTTGAAGTACAACTTCATACCCTTATATAAATAAAAAACACAAANATGGAACCTAGGCCTTTCGTGGCAGAATGATCAATATTTCACAAACTATTTCTCAACAGCCCATCCGAAATAGGAAAATCCAATTAACACCTAAAATGTATCACAGTTGATAACTATGTCTTTGGCCAACAGTTCATCGGATCCATTATGTGCTTGTGCTCTTTCGTTGCCTTCACAAGCCTGTACGCCACGTTGGTATGTATCGCGTGCAGTCAGCTGGAGAAGCTGCGAGCGAACCTCCTGGATATCAGACAGGAATTCGGCACACCAGCGCAGGACTCGGGCGCTGAGACTGACACAGAGGAGGAAGAACAAGTCCAGATGTCTCAGGAAGTGTTCTGCCGCATGCAGGAGCAGCTGAACGACTGCATACGTCACCACCAGCTGATCTTGGAGTATGGACATTATTTAAATCAAATGAACAGTAGGCGATTGACGTTCGATATATGCCGTATGACTTAAGTATTTTAAATGTTATCTTCCAAATGTTAAATTGTATTTGTATTATCTTGCGGCATATGTTTCGGTAATACCGATCTGGCACATTGTAAAGTGACCCGGCTCCTATATGTATGCAGATTTGCGTCCCTATTACTATTTTCAAATCCTGCAGGAATGCCAACGTTGTGATTAGAAATGTCGAACCTCATATATTCAAGGCACATTGTGACAGCGTCCTGAAGGAAAACTGCAGTAATGAATCTAACACTGTGTCTTATCTTAATGAAGTTGGGTTTGATATGTATATGTAATTCCCGAGTTTTCTTTCTGATGCAGTTACTTCCACGGCATTCTTTTAACACGTCACTGGCCCATATGTTCATTTGCTTAGTAAATTTTTAATCCGCATGTGTCACGTGTGCATCCATTTAGTTGAATTCAGTACAATCCAGACTCCTTTTTAGTCTGTGGAACGTAGAAGTTTATTTAGTGTTACATCGCGTTAAAAATAATTATGTGAATTTTTCCTTAATCCAGGTTTACAGAACCTCTGATGTTGATAAAGACGTCCTTATATTAGTTTCATATATTCCATTAAATGCTTTACATTGGATAGACCCACTTAACGAAGAAGAAATCCACTTTTCCATTTAGATTATTTCGCGCAATCCCCTGGGTCCATTCTTCAACCTCTAAATTAAACAAATTGAAATATTTTTAATCTATTACTTTATAAAAACATGTTTCAGAAGTCAACTACGTGCTCAAGTGATTAAGTAACAGTGATTTAAATGGATCCCCGATTGCAAATGTTGTGTACTGTGTACATTTATATATGTATACTGCGTATATTACGGACAATTCCTGAGTAATTAATCAGCTGAAATATACTAAATCATGAGTGATGTTTTGAACAATACTCATTCTCAACTGCCTCGACATTTTCATAAAATTTGAAAAACAAATTAATATCAGGAAACTTGTTTTTAAAATTCATATTACAAAATAAAATATACGTAATTTCCAACGGCTTTCATTGCAGTTTATGTATATTACTTGAAGCTTGAAGCAAAGAGCAAAATATAAGACATAATAAAATGAGCAAAGTTCGTATTTCAGCAGTATCTATCTGTCTGTCGCTCCCTATCTATCTCGTATATATCTGTCTGTGTATGTCTCTACAGCCCTTGTGGACCTTGGCCGCCTTTCAGTTTTTTAATCTATACACAGCCGGCAGGACTCCTTGGACGGGGCATCAGCCCGTCGCAACGCCGCTACCTACATATAGAATAATACAAACACGGAATAAATGCACACAAACATTCATGCCTTGAGTGGGATTCGAACCAACGATCCCAGCGTTCGAGTAAGCGAAG
>NW_019725847.1:161810-197499 GCF_002891405.2 Cryptotermes secundus
AGCATCAGCCATATAAATCATTCTATTTTACTTCACAAAGAACGCCTGAAATTGATCTTTCAATTTTCATTATTTGATCTTTGATTTCCCCCTCCGTGTTAAAGAGGGGAAGAACAAAAGAATTACCTCATAAAAGAGCTCGGCTCATTTAAATTAAATGGGTCTGAAGAAATAATTCAAATAATAAGCGAAGTCGGGGTTATTGTATTCTTTTTACCTTGTCCAAGTTTTAATACAATTTAGCACGTAGATCTGTTACTAGGCAACGACAACAAAATAAATGGTTATACAAGAGCGTCGCTGAGTAAGGGCTGCGCAAACAAGCATTGCTCCGCAGCAACAATGACACAGCAACAGAGAAACGGTATTCTCTGTGCCGTCCGCGTCGAGATGTCTCTTTGGGACAAGTTTGGAGCTAAAGGGAAATGAAGAGTAGGTTAGTGAGATAGTGAGTTAATCAGAGAACTACTGTTCAGTCGTTGTGGTCTATTACTGTGAGAAGCTGGCAGCCGAGGCAGGGGATGGTTCGGGAAGCCAAAGGAAGGGGAAAGTTCGCCGTTGGAAGCCGCTACCAAAAAACGGCTAGTGGAGTCTGTAACAGACCGAGAACACTAGACTTTTTGTGACATTAATTTGTGAAATATAGTCGCGAGTTATGTGTTAAAGAGTTTAATAAATCCGATTACGAATCGAAACCTTGTCTATAGTTTCTCTTTCATGTGACAGTACCAAAGAGCACACAAAAATTACAAATTATTTGTCAATTCCACGTATTCAAGTCTTCGTGTTACAGCTTAGCCTCTTGAAGAATCTTGTTTTATTTCCAGATTCATGAGGGGTCTGGAAGAGACGCTGAACCCCATGTTGCTAGCTCACTTCCTCCTGATAGTGGGTGGCATGTGTTTCGCAGCATTCTCTGCAGTAACGGTATGTTGTTTCTTTCTTACGTCATTTAGCGACTGTGTCAACTGCAGACATTTCTCCCACTTTAATATACACAAGAGAGTGGTCTCCTTCAATAAGCCGGCTTTGTTAATTCAGTTTCATCTTCGTGACACGTGGCGGTGTCAGTTATTTCTAGCAGAAGAATGAATTAAGACAAAAACCAGACCTTTCAAACCATTATGTGTCTACATAACTTCATATAATAAAAAATGATATGCAGAATTTATGAGAGGCTGGATAATGCAGTCGGTATACCTACTGGCTAGGAGGTGGACGGTGAGGGGCCAGAGTTCGATTGCCAATAGGAGCACTCTTCTTCTCCTCTTCAAGTCGTCCAGACCGGCTCTGGATCCCAGCAGCCTCCTATCCAACGAGTAAAGGGGGTTCTTTCCCCAAGAGTAAAGCGGGCGGGGCGTGAAGCCAACTAATGCCTCGGTCAAGAATACGTGCATCTATACATTCACTCCCCATACGCCTTCATGATGTAGTGCTTAATTAGCTAAGTACACGGAAATCTTTAATTTTATTTTATTCAGGGCCTCGAAGGCTGAGGATTTCAGGATTTTTTAACGTTGCCTCATTGGCCGGTACATTGGCAATGTCTTCCCCCACCTCTTTTTTCGCTGAGTGCTGTATATTCCTTCCTTTCTTTCCCCTCCCTATTGGTTATCCTCACTGGGTAGAAGAGGCTAAATACTCCTTTCATTTCCGAGCTTCGAACTTTGCGGTATATTTCTGCGAGCTCTGGTAAGGTAAGGCTATCCGTGTACCAAGCCCACAGGTTTTGAGACGTAGAGATTCCCACATAGACAATTGGCTCACAGATGGCGGTGAGGTTGTCAGCCCCAGTCCCCGGCCAGCCTTTGACCCCCGGAAAGACCGTTACATTTATTATAAATGTAAAGTTACTCTTGTGCTTAATTATGAACCAGGCAATGATGACGTATGTGGGAGTGAAGGTACAGCTCCACTACTTTTAACCTCACCACTAGATGCAGGTGACTAGTCAGCTTCACTTCCCTACTGTTTCCCTGTAACACTATTGCGTAGAATACTTGGTGGACCACAGGACCGGCCTGAGCATTTACTTCGTACACATTTATACTTCAATGTGTTCGTGTTTTCTTATTTGTTTCTATTCACTGGAAACGTGACACTTGATTGCACTGGTAATTTCACGTCAAGCAAGCGTACTTGGAAGTCCAGGCACTGTGTATGCCGCCGATTTCTCTATTACACTCTGCTTCTATTGCGTTGAGTCTTAAATATAATGAATTACACCAATAAATACATATTCTGCAGCCACTGCTGTATGGGCGATAAGATATGTACGAATTCTTTGGGGCAATAAGACATTGTGACACGTAGACCTTGCGGCCGACCCCCGTTCCAGAGATGTCCTACTTCGGACGACGCACAGCTGCCAGTAGCGTTGCTAAGATTTGCCACGGACTAGGATGAGAGATGAGGTCATATCCCAGGGAAACTGGTACGCAGTGACCGGAAGGGAAACACATTTCATGAGTGATCAAACACCGCATCACCAGAACACCACTCCGTGTATTATTCGCATTCAGACAAGAAGTACAGTCATCGTTGGAGTGTTATTCTAATCTTCCTTTAAGCACCATCACTCTGATTACTTATTCCGCCATTAATATTGCCCTCGATCTTCCTGTTCCCTTCTATCATTGACTCCCTCACTTTACATCTCGACTCTCCCTCTTCACGTACTACTCACTGTAAGACATCTCCTAACTGTAACTCTCTGGAGCCTCTTCTATTCCTGGTTCTCTAACTTTACATCTCGACTACCTATAACAGACTGTTTCTTCTTCTTTTCCGACTTCTACACTTCTCTTCTACCATATAGATAGCACCCGGTTACAACCCCTAAGTGGCCATCACTTGGAAAGGGTTACGGCCGGATTCTCAAAATGGGCGCCAGTCCAGCATTTAGCTTGTCGGGGAGAGATGTTTATCTTCAAACCTTCATTTCAGCTTTTATCGTTACAAGACGAACATTATGTAAGGGACTAAACGCAATTAGGGTGACATTCCTCTTAGGAGACTCATAATAAAAGTAAGGACTGATTTCCCAAACTACTTTCCTAGCTAGACGGAAGATAATATTTAAAGTCTACAGATGACGCTAGTGACAGTGGTGGAGCCATGGCTCAAGTGCAGCGTATGATCCTGTCTACACGACCACCATTGTCACCACAAGCCCAAGGAGAATTCTCAGGGATTACAATCATGTGGTCGCGGGATGGCACCTTGTCGCAGGCGCGTATCTAATTCACGTAGAATTGATATGTGGAATTTTCAAAGAAGCTGTTAAATAATATTAAGTGAGGGAAGTGCGGTTACAACCCATTGCCAAGTAAGAGTTATTTAAACAGGCGACAATATAATAGCCGTTGCTAGGGAACAGCTCTTTGAATATGTTTCTCTTCCCGGCAACGAGAAAATACGCTGTAATGGAAGAGATGTTTTGTGTGCGGTCCTTGGCGGGGCTGTATAACAAGGACTAGTAGAATAAGTTGAAAACTGTAGTTGAGAGAAATGACGTAGTTGAGGCCGGGAACGGTTCGGGAACCTAGAGGAAAAGGACTGTCCGCCTTTGGAAGCCGCTAATAAGTTACAGCTGGTGAAGACATAGAAGACTTCATGTGTGCTGCAGTACAGTGATTTGTATAATGCGTAGGTAAGTGAAACTGCTATTGTCGCCTGTAATTACAAGTTATAAGTGTTCAGTAAACCCAATTATGTATCCGACTTCCCTGTCTAGTGACTAAATACGTGACAGTATGTTAAATTTATTGGTTTTTATGTCGTAAAAATGTACACCCTTTGAAGAAAGTCGTCTTCTGGGTTTAGGCGCCGTGTATTCTTCGTTTTGGCCGACGTTTCGGAGGAACGTATCGCCTCCATCATTCAGAGCAGGTGAATGGCTTGGAATGCAGAGAGCAGTAGCAGAAGACGACTTTCTTCATAGTCATCGCCGTGAAAACCTCAAAACTTACATGCACACCCTTTGTTCTCAGAGTTCAGGACACGTCCTGCAGATGGCACAAGTCCTGATTGTGTATATTGCTTTCGTCTGTCAGCTGTATACGTATTGCTGGTTCGGTACACAACTCACCCAGCAGGTAAGCATAAAATGTTAGTCCCCATTCTAACCATGGGACAGAAGTCACTCAGCACCTCCCTCTGTACCCTGATCCATTCCCCATTAATTCGGTTCTCTTATATCCAGCATTTTTCTTACCACTTTGTTTTAGAATGCCTCAAGATGGTTGCCTCGTGAGAACGTGAGATATGGTTTACAGTCATAAGAAAGTGTTGTTAAAAAACACGTTTATATTATATCTGTTTAGCTCCAGTCATACAGCGTCGAATAATGGGAGGGCCCTGTGCGAAAGAAGAATTCTGAATGCTGAATTAAAGCGATCTCTTATACAAGTATTTTAATATACTACCCTAGCACTCGCTTCGAGAAGGAATGAAGAAAACGAAGAAATATTGCCAGTCTCTACCGAGAATCGAGCCTTGTACCTTCCGGATACGAAGTCGGACTGCTAATAATTTCAGTATTTTCTAGAACATCAGAACTGCTGAAAATGTCGCATGTTTCAGGCCGAGTTTGTGAGCGATGCAGCCTGGGGCTGCGACTGGATTGGAACCCCGATCTCTTTTCAACGCTGCCTGATCTTCATCATTGGCACTGCCAGAAGGGAATTTACCCTTACAGCTGGGAAATATATGTCTGTGTCCTGCGAAACAATGCTTAAAGTAAGCTTTATTTCCAGCAAATTTAGACCTAGTCAATGACTTCATGACCGTTTACGCTTTCACATTTTAATGTATGACCTTTTTAGATATTTTCATATCGTCCGTTTGTTAACATGCAGTTTTCAAAATATTGTAATTTAAGAATAAGTTCAATGGGAATTTCAGACTGTAATTATTTTAATATCTTGGTCTAATGGTTTATGCTAACCGTCTTACAGTGTATACACTTTTTCACTTTGTGCTTCACTTCCACACTATATGTTTCAGCACTAATGTGCCATCCTCAGGTGTCTTTATGCACGTTAAACTATTGTACTGCATGCCATGATGTCTTCATTCTAAAATGACTAAAATCTGTATTCGTCATATAGGACGATGAATTCTAAATAATAAAACTTTAAGGATTCTTCCTACATCGCACTCAAACACGCGAATTACGCCAATCCTCTTTTATGTGAGCATTCTTCCTACATACATTCGTGTATCGTGTTCTGTGTTGTGTTTTGCTCCTGTTCCTGCATGCGTTGTACTGCTTTTACCGGTTCTCGCGGTCTCTTCGCTTGCGGATTTCTTATATTTTTCCTTCTACCCTGAAGATGGAGGCGATACGTTCCTCNCACAAACTGCAGGTTTATCTGTCGTCACAATTTTGTATACACGAGTTTAACATTGTAGAAAGGGTTCCTAGAATATTTATCAATTTATGTTAAAAAAAACTGTAAGAGTTTAAACATCAAGAAGAAAAATACATTTTATTTATATTGTATTTCTTTATTATTTTATTCAGTTTCAGTCTCGCAATATATGTATAATTCTATGATAACTATACAGTTTCTTCAATTGTGACATGTTTTGACCACTAATGTTTTACCATAATCTGGTAGTACTTACACTATCGCTCTCAACACCCTCTGCTGTTCCCCAGCATTGAACAACGTTTACAATTGGGAGAAGGCCATTTTGTTGTTTATTATGTAGTTTCTCACTTATAGACTTACGTAAACACTCTAAATTATATAAACTTTTATCGTAGTGCTCCGAAGGTTATGTGTTTACGCAAAGTAGATGTCTTTTAATTTTGAATTAAAATTTTTTGTAGCAAAATTGTTTTTAATTAAGCGTCTTCATTTAAGTTAAATAGAAAATTGCATAGCGACCAGGATGCTGGGACTCGGCTAGCTTCGGCTCCGCTCGGCTCACTTCGGCTGGCGGGGTGGAGGGGCGTCGTCCATAGCTCAACATGTCACAATATTTTGCATCGGTCTTAAAACCATCTATAGCTAACTTGGTTTAAATTAAGTTAAATAGATAAGTTAGTCTGAACTAATTACTGTTATAATAATTTTCATTTATTATTATTCTTGTTATTATTGCACTTTATTAGTTTATATTTACTTCATTTGGTCCTGTAACCCTGGGTCTTAAGTAATATTCGTTTTTCTTGATGAGCGCAGTAGAACCAGGTTCTCCTGCTGTATACATGACTCGTATTACATAAGCTTAATTTTGGTGTTTGTCTTTCTGTGTGGTGGTTTCTTATATGACCGAGAGTTTCGGTAAAATTATTCATCTTCACAATAGGAAAGTCCTAGATTCGATTCTAGACCCAACGGCCGAATAGAGGTTTCTGTGGTGCTTCTTTGCCCTGACGTCACACGATGAAGTGAGATGGAGTTCGCTCTCTACAGAACCTTCAAGACATTTACACGATTTTCAAGGTTTGTATCATACACCACATTCTTAAGTAACAAGAAAACTATTGCAGTTGAAATATTAACATGATTCGAAAGAAGAGCACAGCACATTAGAAACATACAGCATTTGTCATGGGTGTCTTTTCCTCATCCTCCTTATTCGAACTAAGAATATGGGTATTTAAGTATGTAGAATTTTCTAGGTTGGTAAGTGTGTAGTGTGGCTAATAGAAGGTTCAAAGTAAAAAAGACAAAAGGTAAAGCTATCCCTGTAAGAGGCCGTGGAGGCCCATAGGGTTGTGAGACGTCGAGGCTCCCACATCTTCTAGACAATCGGTTCACGATGGCGGTAAATTTGTCAGCCTTACCCTCCGGCCGTCCTCTACCCCCAGGAATATTGCCGGTACTCATTTTTGTCAGAGACTGAGTCGACCCCAGGGCCATAATGTGGCAGGAAGGATTAAGTAAATTGAAAAAAATCCAATAACCTTATCGGGAATTGAACTCACGAACCTCCGACTTGTAGCATAGTGCCTCAACCAACTACCCTACCGTGATCTGATTAAAATATTGCCTCCGCCTCTAGGGTCGAAGAATAAGTCAAGAAATAAATTACCAAAAGCAGACAGCAGGCTTAATTAATATAATTCTCCGAAAACGTGGGCTTTCTACAAACTACACAGCTTCACAACACAAGACCGTAGCGTTCACAGGAAACGACGTGAGAACCTATTCTAGGAGGCCTACTGACATGGTTCATGCAATAGGGTTGTAACATGACGCCTGAAAGCCGGAATAGTGGAAGCAGATGAGACGTCCAACTCTAGACAACGGCTCGGTAAACGCGTTCCCGCGCAAATGAATGCGTAGGCAACAGTATACCAACGAAGTTTCGCAACCTGTTTCTAAGCAATGGATCTGTAAACACTCGTCTGCAACAATAGGGTTATTGTTGAGATCGGCTTTTCCTGTTCGGTCCGCGCAAAGTGGTTATGAGGGGGAGAATTCGGACAATCCAGTTAGTTGAGCGCCGCTGATTGTAGTTTAGATCTGCAAGAGAAACTGAGATATTCACATGGGGGATAATCGCCGGGCAGTAACGACGTGAGCACAGAACTGGAAGAATCAACGTTGTTAAGATCCATTACTAGGAAATGACTAGTGAGTGCAAACTGAGATCTAGTATTAGCAACGCTGATTTGTAAAGTGTGGAAATAACTATAGATTTATAGCTATTTGTAGTTACGATCTGTAAGTGTTCAAATAAATCGAATTATCCAAACCCGTCTAACAGTCACACACATATAGATCACAGTATGCAGTAACGTTTATGAGGCAGCGGGATCCAAGTTAAGTATCAATGCTCTGTTTAACACTTAGTTATGCAGACATGCAAACAATGGACAAAGTGAAACCTTAATACATTCATTTAAAATAATTTTATATTTAAATATATGTAGCGAGAGATACAAGTTTGTGAATCGAATGGTAACGGACACTCCTCGCACAACTTCGTAATTGCAAATTTGATTTGTTGCTGCTGTCTCCACGTAAATGAACTCCGTCAAATATTTTGGAAATTCATTATTTAAACTTAAAAATTCATAAAATATTTTTAGCACAACATAAATATTGGCCGCCTCTGAGGTCTAGTGGCCAGAGTTCCTGGCTATAGACCCAGAAATTCCGATAGCTGAATGAGTCATTAGCGCTGATAAACTCGAGGCCTCACGAGGTCTGATTTTGTCACTGCAGTAAGTCGCATTAATAGTCAATCTGCGTTGGAGGTGTCGATAGGCGGCTGACACTTACACTGAAATAAAGTTCACTATTGAACAGCGTATGTTTATTGTCGAAACTTTTGCAATGAAATGTAAGTTTTGAGGTTTTCACGGCGATGACTATGAAGAAAGNTTGCAATGAAAGCTTACAGAAAATGTATCCGTAAGTTTCTTCGTAAATATCCTGACGCGCCAGTTCCCACAAAGTCGTCTGTATCCAAGCTTGTGAAAAAGTGGCGCGCCACAGGTTCAGTGTGACATAAAGAAGCAATCGAAGAAGATTGTGCTGACTGAAGTAAAGGTTCGGGACATTGGGGCACGACTACAGACCAGTCCTCGAAAATCGTTAAGACACTTAGAACAGGAAACCGGTGTTTCGCTAGGATCTGCTTTCACAGCCACAAAATTAATCAAATTTTACCCGTATAAAATAACAGTTGTGCATGAGCTGAAACAGACAGATTATGTAGCAAGAATTCGTTTTTGCAACCGGCTGTTAAAAATGTGCACAATGGAATCATGGATCCACAGCTTCTGTTCATGACTGATGAAGCCNACCCGTATAAAATAACAGTTGTGCATGAGCTGAAACAGACAGATTATGTAGCAAGAATTCGTTTTTGCAACCGGCTGTTAAAAATGTGCACAATGGAATCATGGATCCACAGCTTCTGTTCATGACTGATGAAGCCTGGTTTCATGTTAGTGGTCATGTCAGTGCACAAAATATAAGAATATGGAGCGGTGAAAATCCTCACGCTATGCAGTGCCATTACAGGGTGAAAATATTGGGGTGTGGTGTGCTGTAAGTCAGCGGCAAATCACGAAACAGCGAACTCTGGCAGCTACGTTAATGATACAGTTAATCCGTCCTTTAGTCAGCTGACTGCTGAAGAAAGACAATACAGGTATATTCAGCACATACGGCTAAAGCAGCCATGGTCGCAATACGGGAAGTGTTTGCAGAGAGAATAATCAACAGTTCTCCAGGTCTCAGTTTTTGCGATTTTTATCTTTGGGGAAACGTGATCGGAGAAGTCTACAAAAATAATCCTCCCAGCACTGAAGCTCTGCAGAATGAAATAACACGCCACTTTTTCATAAGCTTGGGTACACACGTCTTCGTGGGAACTGGTGACTCAGGATATTTACGACAAAACTTTTACTTTTACAAGACTTTTACTTGCAAAAGTTTCGGCAATAAACACCCGCTGTTCAATAGTGATCTTCATTTCAGTATAAATGTCGACCGCCTAACGACATCCCTAACAAAGTCTGGCTATTAATGCGATTTACTGCAGTGAACTCAAACCCTTTGGCGACGAGCGTATATCAGCGCCAATAACTCATTCTGGTATGGGCTGTCACAGCAGCAATATGTGAGAAATGTTATGTCCGCTGTGCGCTGTTCCCAGGTTTCCTCGATGGTTGAATGTCCTGTATCAGGTTTATGCCTTTTATCGTCTATCTACTTTTCAGTCAATCTAATGGATTTTAGTAACCAATGTACAGATTTATACTTAGTATCGTATTATTCGTCTAATATTCGACAGATCTTCCTAAAACAGGGACAATCTCGTCGAGAGTGACTTCTGGTCAGAGATAGCGACATAAGATAGAAGAGAATTGTGGATATACCCAAAGTTCCTTTCACTCTCATGAGACCCTTGCGGGAGCGAATATCGAATTGACTTCACAAGGAAATCGATATGCAGACTGACAGTCTAATATCTAATACAAAGTATACAGAAATGGTATGAATGCTCTTCAATCGCACAGATTTATACCCTGAAGGAACCTAAATAACAGATAGGATTCAAGTCCAGACAGAAGTTTTACGATTAATTAATTGGGAGGAGAAATGATATAAAATATTCTGAATTTAATGAAAACCCATAATACAAGTGTCAGTGTGCATATCTGTTGACTAAAACTTCAATTAGACAAGATAATAATGTAGTCGGCCATTAACGATCTAATCATATTGCCAACCACGCTCTGATAACGAACAGACACAGTTCAGTCATTTTCTCGTGACCGTTGGTCTGAGCGAGAAGGGGGGAGGAATATCAGCAGGGGGGAAAGCAAGACAATAAACTTGGACGCCTGTGACTGAGAGAAGTAACATAAAAGGTAAAAGTAAAATCATGCCAGTAATTTATTAATTAAATATCAAACCATGAAGAAGCATGGGGGAGAGGAGATACAGCTACACCAGTCTTGACCTCGGCACTAGATGGCAGTGAGGGGCCAGGTTCACAACCCGGCCGCTTTACTCCCTGAGAAAGAGCTCCACCTGCCCATTGACTAGGAGGCTGGGTGGCTTCTAGAGTCAGTATGGACTCTGTGGACTGGTCAAGAAGAAGAAGAAGAAGAAGAAGGAGGAGTTCTGCGAGAGCTAATTTCACACTTTTCTTTCAGTGCATACTGAGTATGTGATACGACACGGACCGCAGAAGGGGGGGGGAGTAGAGACAGAGATAGCGAGGCTACCTAATAATTCTCCTTTAATTCTTTTTTTTTTCAAAATAAAAATCGTAGGCTGAAAATTTCTTGCCTCTGTCGGGAATCGAACTGAGGCCGTCCAGCCCGTATAAGGGCGTTCTCGAAGTAGATGTACTGCTGAGGAAAAGTGTCAAGGCACCTATTGATGCCATGAGTAGGACCGGAAGTTTATTTTCTATTTGCACAAATAGATGTTTTGCTGGACACAGCGTCTGCTGTTTGGTTGTGAACAAGAGGCACTGCCTGTTATACTCGCTAGTGCCTACACGATAGGCCCCGCACCCTTGTCATGGCAGTTTACATGGCGACCAGTGCACTCGTACAGACCTACACGCTTCTCCGGAACAAGGACTGTGGCCGCAAACTTAAAACTTCCCAGCGCAGTAAATACTCCCAGAATTCATTAAAATATATGAACTGAGCCTACTTCTTTTTGCCTCTTTTGCTGTATGGGTGTGAAATTTGGTTTTTCACGTGAAGGGAGGGAAATCTATAATAAAGGGGGTTCTGAGGATAATATTTGGGAAAATTTGCACGCTGAGCGGCTTCGACACCTAAGAAATGAATATAACACAACACAGCCCAACATAATCAGCTGAATTGCAACAGAGACTTTTCTTTTTCCTTGGCACTATAGCCCCAGTGGGCCTAGGCCTACCTCCAGGAACTTCTCCGTTCACTTCGGNAGAGACTTACGACTCGGATATTTTAAAGTCTTATATATATATAATATATATATACACGTATATACACGAGTACGTATATGAATTGCAAAGTTCCCTTTAATATGGTACCCCCCACAAGGTAGCGTAGTTTGTTGAGGCACTATTCTAAAAGTCGGAAGGTTCCGGGTTCAATCCACGATGAGGCCACAGGATTTTTCAATTGACATAAACTTTCCAGCCGCACTATGGCCCTGGAATCGATTCGGCCTCTAACAGAAATGAGTACCAGAAATCTTCCTGTGGATAAAGGGCGGCCGGCGCGTAAGGCTAATAACCTCACTGCCATCTGTGAGTCGAATATCTAGAAAATGTGGGAGCCTCAACGTCTCACAACCTATGAGCCTCTATGGCCTGTTACAGGGATAGCTTTACACCCCCTCCCCCAGATTATATTGTGTGCCCGAAACGTGTCTGAGTTTAAAAACATATAATCAGCATATAGAAATATACTGTGTATAGTTAGATGGTAATTTGTAGGTATCTTGTTCTAATAGACGGTACATCGGGAAAATCAACTCCAACAGCGTGGAATTAGAGCTGCGACAAATGAGGTTATATTATAACATTTGAGATTCCCTAGGCGGTATACATGAATATTTCTGTATCCTTGGACATGACGTCATGTAATCTGGTCGTCTATCCTGAAGATGGAGGCAGTAGATACCTTGAAAAAGATGGTGCCTTCCTATCATACTACTTTATATTAAATGTAAGACAGCAATATTAAAAAAGTCTCATGCCTTACGGACTAGCTTATATGTTACGTTTTATGAAGTCAACAACTTTTCAAAAAGTTTATTGAATATTACAAAGTTCTTCAATGATTTGTAATTAATAAGAGCGCTTCCCTTGTGATTAGATCGGAGTAACTGGCAATTTTCTTTCTGTATTCTGGTTCAATTATGGGGAAGAATTTACCATCCTAGCTATTCAAATTACCTACGAAAAATTGGAATTTAAAAGTTTAAAAAAGTTGAACCTATCATCCGTATCCCAGATGTTGCGTAGCCTGCTGTGACGTAACGAAAAGACACAATCCCAAAATTTCATGAAGAAGCTAGTAAGGAGGTTGGTCTAGAAGTAAACACAAAGAAATCTGAGCATATATTGCTGGCTCCTCAACAATGCAGGGTAAAATCATGACATAAAGATAGAAACAGATATTTTGAAAATGTGGCTCAGTTCAGATATTTGGGTGCGACGATGACATATCAAAACCTGATTCAAGAGAAAATTATAAGAAGGTTGAACTCGGGTAATGCTTGCTACCATTCAGTGCAGAACCAATTGTTTTCTCGTCTGCTGTCCAAAAATATAAAAATTAGAATATACAAAATTATAATTTTGCCTGTGGTTGAGTGTGGGTGTGAAACTAGGTCTCTGACATTAAGGGAGGAACATAGACTGAGGGTGTTTGAGAACAGGGTGCTGAGGAGAATATTTGGACCGAAGAGAGATGAAGTGACGGGAGGTTGGGGAAAACTGCATAATGAGGAAATTCATAACTTGTATCCTTCTCCAAGTATAATTCCAAGATGAATATATTTACTAGATAAATATAATGATCAAGTCAAGAAATATGAGATGGGCAAGCATGTAGCACAAGTTGGGGAGAAGCGGAATGCATCTAGGATATTGTTTAGAAAGCCAGAAGGAAAGAGACCACTGGGAAGAACAGGGCGCAGGTGGGTGGACAATATTAAAACGCATCTTAGATAGGATTGAATGGCACGAATTGAATTCATCTGGCTCAGGATATGGACCAGCGAAGGGCTCTTGTGAACATAAAAATGAACCTTCGGGTCCCATAAAATACTGGGAAGTTCTTGAGTAGCTGCACAACTGGAGGCTGCTCAAGAATGGCTCAGCTCCATGAAGATAGTTAGTTGGTACTTACCTACTTACTTATGGAGCTGAGCACTTCTTGAGAAGCCGCCAAATCTGCAGCTACTCAAGAATTTCCCAGCACTTTATGGAACCCGAAGGTTCATTATCGTGTTCACAAGAGCCCTCTACTGGTCCCTATCCCGAGCCAGCTCAGTCCAATCCATCCCATTCCATCCTATCTCTCTAAGATCCACTTTAATATTGTCCACCCACCTATGCCTTGGTCTTCCCTGTGGTCTCTTTCCTTCTGGCTTTCCCACCAATATTCTATATGCATTCCTCTTCTTCCCCATTCGTTCTACATGCCCTGCCTACCTCATCGTCCTTGACTTGATCATTCTAATTATACTTGGAGAAATGTACAAGTTATGAAGCTCCTCATTATGCAGTTTTCTCCAACCTCCGGTCACTTCATCTCCCTTCGGTCAAAATATTCTCCTCAACACTCTGTTCTCAACCACCCTCAGTCTATGTTCCTCCTTTAATGTCGGAAACCAAGCTTCAGACCCATACGGAACCAGAGGCAAAATTATAGTTTCGTATATAGATAGTGAGATAGTACTCACCAAAATGTATAAACTTTCCTGAACAGCAAGTCTTCCCGCTGACAATCGAAAGGGCGAAATCCTTAGTGTTAAACAGAAGCGCTCTGTCCACTAACAGAAAGGGTCGTTAATTATGATTCACTGTACAGTTTCCCAGTACACCTTCCTTCGCACCCAGCTTCATAAGCAGCTAACCAAATTTCCACTTACAATTTTGACTTTGTTTTGCGTAAGGGGTGTAAAATTTTCATTCTGTTTCCGACAAACGTCATTATGTAATTTGGGTTTGCAACTAAGTAACCACATGGAGCACAGACCTTGTTAGAAGCTAATAGTTTCTCACCTTGCCATATTCCCAGAATTTTATATAACTACAAATTTACTGCCGTGTTCTGGTCTACCCCATGGATTACATGAACAGACTCGACACACCTAATCCTGTTCCTCCAAGTTCTGTTTTAATATTATTCTCACATCTACGACTAGGTCTTCTTACTGGTCTCTTTCCTTCAGATTTTTCTACCAAACCTGTGTGCACTCCTTTTTTCTCTGAAATTATTAATATGCTTTAAACATCCCATCTTCCTCGATTAGGTCACCTTGATAACATATGGCGAGGCTACAAACTATGAAGCTCTTCAATATGTGATTATCTCCAATCTCTTATTATTTGCTACTCCTTAAAGACAAATAACTTCCTCAGCACCCTGTCCTCAACACACACTCAGATCATGAATTTCCCTCAGTGTGAGACACCGTGTTTTACACCCATATAAAACAACAAGCAAAAATTACAACTTTCTTGTATTTCAATTTTAGCGTTTTTACACAACAGACGAACAGCTGTGAGGATCCGAAGTGAAAAGACTCAAATATGCAAACCCCTTCCTTTTAATCGTGTCTAAATTTTGGGAATTGAGGTTCTCAGAGCGGTGGATATGAAGAGCTCTCTCTTCTAGGATATAATGCAGTGTGTAGTTCGTCGAAAGTCAACAGACGTTTCGGAGAAACATGTCTCATATATCTTCAGGCTTAAAGATTAAGTCAGCAATAAACCGATATGGAATGGCAGGAAGCAGAGGACTCTTCTCGTACTTGGCTGACTTAATCCTGAAGATTAAGGCGACATATTCCTCCGAAACTTCGGTAGACTTCCACCGGACTATGTGGCGTTATATCATAGAAGAGAGAATTCCTCTTTTCTAAATTTTGTTCATAGCTCAGTTGAAACTGCCCGTCAGTTTCCTGTACGATGCAACAGAATCATTGTGAACTATGAATTGTGGGGAGAAGTATCCACCGTGACCTATTTAAAGGCACTGTTCTGGAATCTGCTTAGAGGGGCTGAAGAAAGCCACGAGAAATATCAGTCAAGATAGCCATTTTTTTCCAGGGAGTCGAACGGGAACTGTGTCAATGAGTTATCGATTTCCAGTTCGGTGGTTCGTAGTTGTCCGATTTATCTGTCGTTATTCACGCAGTATTTACTCATTTACTTCTTTGTGGTTTATTTGAGGACACTGTCAATATTGGGTCTTTCATTCATTCACTCGTCAATGGGCTCTACAGACTTTTGCTGGGCCTAGCCTCTTCTTCAGTTTCGTAATCTGTTTTGCGCAGACGGTAGGACTTCCTGGACGGGGGATCAGCCCGTCGCAAGGCCACCACCTACACACAGGACAACACAAATACAAAGTAAACGCACACACAGATATCCTTGTTTTGATTGGGTTATAGTGTCGAATTCTATGATGACTAGTGCATGGTGAATGAGAAAGGATGTGGAAGGAAACGGTCATAAACAAATTTGAGTTAATATCTCGTCGTTTGCTTTTAAGGGCTCAGGACTTATTGATTTTATATGCTACTGACATATAGTACATATTGTATGGCATCAAATTCTAGGATAATTAGCAAAAAAAGCAGTTGGAAGGATGCGAAATGAATCGGTGGTGTCCTGTTTCAAGGCTAATACGCCTTTCACAAGGAGGTAAAAACGAAAAGGTAATTTGTCCCTGGACTTAATTAATTAGTCCCTTCTTGGAGATATATGGGAGAGTGGAGGCACAGCTCCACCACTCTTCACTTAGACCAAGAATTTTCTTCGAGAAACAGGGCTAAAAATTATGAAAAGGATATACGATATCAAAAGAACTTCTTTTATTTAAATTTTAAAGGAGAGTTGCCTCCAATTAACCCGTAATTGGGCCTAATAACAGAGCCCTCTATCATTCAGATCGATTCCCGACCTAGTCTTGCAGCTCAGTAACTTTTAACGTCACGGAATTTAAGAATAACTTCTCAAGGAGACAGTCACATTGCAATCAATACATGCCAATTAACCTACATTTGGAGAAATTAAAACAGAATTCTGAGAATGACTTCCCTTTAACGTATCTCGTCTTGCGAAAAATGAAAGACTTAGTGTCAATATGGTGTTCAACTGGCCATACAAATATGAATTTCGAAGAATAAAAATTTTCGTAAAATTTGGTATTTTGGGTCTACGCTAATAGTCATCAAACAAATTTAGGCGTAAATCTTTTTTATACCCCTCCAGTACAATCCCCACTTCATATTGCCTTCAAATTAAATATCGTTTTTGTAAAAAATAAAATTGTCGTACAAGACACGAATATACATACAGTTCTTTCGGGATTTTGAAAAACCCTGAAATTTTAAAACTAAGGATTTCTCTGAGCAGCAAATTTTTCTTCATTTATTTAATTACGTTAAATATACCTTCTTAGTGCCATTTTCTTTTGTCTTCATCTTCGTCATTCCTTCATTTTCCAATTATTTTTCATACGTTCCCACACGATGCGACAAAATACAGCACATTGCAGAATCTTATTGCACTGCGTTGTTCTGACTTTGGGTTTTGCTTCCATGCCGTCTAAGTGCAACGTCGGTTACCATTCATACATCATTTTTCATTACTGTCATTGCATGTTTCGGCCTAAATGGTCATCATCAGGTCTACAGGTTGTTGTGATGAAGGAATCTGCTGCTCACTGAAATGCTGTTCTGCTTTCATTACGTAACTCCCTTTGTGAGGTCGAAACATGTGGCATCAGTAAAGAAATACGACGAGCGAATAGTATCTGACGTTGCACATAAACGGCATAAAAGCAGAACTCAGGGTTAGACAACTCCTTATGTAAATTTTTCTTATCTGTTCGTTCGTCAGCCTCTAATCCGCAGCAGCAAAGTTTTGCCTCAAGGAATTTCGATGAAACTTGGTAGGAAATTTGTATTAGTTGAATTGATGTCGCTTTCTGTTATGGAGGAACTCGGTTCGAGTCTGAGACTAAGCACTGATTATCCTGATTGAAATTTCCCACGATTTTCCTCCGTCCATCCAAACAAACTGAAGCAGACCTTCCTGAAATAGTCCATATAACTTCCAAGTTCAAATACATCACTGAAAATCAACTTGTCAGTCAATAACGTCCATCCACTTTGCGAACCACGATACATCATAAGATTTGATAGGCAACTTTGTGAAAGAAAAGTCTTGTGTAAGTATGTCTGAATTTGTCAGTAGAGTATTAATACAGGAAGTACGTCAAAAAGATAATCTAGTAGCTATGACGGAACAGCCTACGTCACCAAATTGAAATGACGTCACTGTACTAGATGGATTAAACTACACAATCAGTAAAGGTAAAAAAGGTAAAGTTGCTGCTGTGCTTAACTAATTAACTAATTAAGCACTACGCCATGGGCGAGTGAATATATATATATATATACATATATTTTCTTGAACTTGGCACTAGTTTGAGGCGAGAGGTCTGCTTCACGCCCCGGCTGCTTTACCACAGAGGGAAGAGTCTCCGGTACCCATTTGAAAAGGGGCTGAGTGGACCCCGGAAATGGTATGGACTACGTGGAGTAGAGAAAATTCTTGACTCCAATGAGACTCGAACTCCAGTCCCTCTGTCGCCCGAACCCTTAGCCAGTCCCCATAGGAACTGAGCTGCCACAGTCCATACAGTTGATAAACCGTCATTATTTAGAAAGGGGTCTACATGCTATATTATTTTCCTTCTGTGTCAGATATTATGCCAAGCAAGAAATTAACATAAGCAGGCGGTAAGAGTTCTCTTTTTACCCTAAATATGGAGACGATATGTTCTAATGAAAAGTCGGTTTCTCTCCGAAATACACGGCGTTACAACCCAGGACACCATACTCTTCGCATAATAGTTTATCAGTGAGAATATATTCTCGAAATGAAACAGAAATTTCACTGATTCAGTACAACCTATTTTAAGAAAACACCAGAAGAAGAAGTTTGCTTTCAATAGTTTTTTAACATAAAACGGAAATATTTCTAATCATGCAAACCCGTAACAACAATGCACAGTACTTATGGACTTATAATGAGACTTGTAGCAGTCTTGCGTAAGTCAAAGTCAAAGTCACATTGCGACTGACGGTCAGTCAGTTAGTAGGTCTTGGTGTCGAGCCCCATCTGGGGCTCATCACCAAATATCTGTTATTATCGTTTGGTAGTTACGGTCTTGTTTCTGTGGGGCGCCTTCTCTGACGAGAGGACGGGTCTGTATTTTGTATATGCTGCTGGCCCTTGCCAGGGCAGTCTTTCTCGAGTCCGAGTCCCTTGGGACACGTAAATATGAGGCTTCAGAATTTTTATTCCAAAAAAGCCAGTTCTCCATGACTGGAGATAATCTTAGCAAAGTGAGGCATGAAACTATTAAACATTTAAGGGAAACATCGGAAGTAAATAACCAGTGAGCTTGAACCAAACATTAAGAATAAGAATTTTAGAGAGGCAGGAAGGATTTAAGAAGGGCTATCCAACCAGACGTAGGCCCTGCTATAATCCATAACGTCAGTCTCTTGTTTCCCAGAGGGGAGGCGCGAGTTCATTCCCAAATTATTTCACGTGGGATTTATAGGGGACAAATTGGCACTGCAGTAGGTATTCTCGGGATACTTCCGTTTCTACTGCGAACTCCCATTCCACCAATGTACACTTTCTCTTATCTGTCTGTCAGGCTGATAGAGAGGTCATGCTTGTAGCATAAGAACCAATGGATTCAGTCGGACCCCACTGCACATAAATAGACGTACTGAAAATTACGAAGAGTTATGTCTTCTGGAATATAATGACTTGTAGTCTGTTAAAAGTGAACCGACGTTTCGGAGGAATATGTCGCAATCATTTTCAGAGTCGAAGAATAAGTTTGTTATATATTTAATGATGGTTTTTGCTCGGTTTATTATTCGACACTGAAGATGGGTGCGTCATATTTCTCCGAAAGGTCATTTAACTTTCGGCGGACTAAACGGCGTTATGTCCCAGAATATATAAACCATCTTAATCACCTCTAAAAAAAACTCAAATATTAAGTACTAGAAATACTTAATGAGTGAGAACACAAATGTTTTCAGATTCCCAAATTATTTTGAATACATTGAAGAATTCGGAGCCGGGATAGCGCCATTTGTGTAGCCACTGTCCAGGGATTGGACGACCGAAGGTTCGGAGTTCTAGTATCGGTAGGGTCAACAATTGTTTATTCTTCACCTCATTCAGACCGACCCTGGGGCCCACCCAACTTCCTACCTAATAGGCGTGAAGCTGACCACTCACCTCTAGGTAGTGCCTAGGTAAAAAATGTGGATATACGCATCAACTCCTCCATACACCTTCATGGCCTAGTGCTAATTAGTTAATTAAGCACATGGACAACTTTTTTCTTTTTCCTTTCCTTGGCACTACAGCCCCAGTGGGCCTAGGCCTACCTCCATGAACTTCTCCGTTCACTTTCGGTTTTTCTAGATCTTAGAAATTCGGTAGGACTCCTTGGGTGGGTGATCAGCTCGTCGCAAGGCCTCTGCCTGTACACAAACAAAGAAAAACGCATACAAACATACGTGCCCTGAGTAGAATTCGAACCCACGATCCCGGCTTCCGAGCGAGCGAAGACAGTGCACGCCTTAGACAGCTCGGCTACCGTGACCGGCCCCATGGACAACTTTACATTGATTAATTACTCCTGCCGGGCATTGAATGTATATAGGGTTAATGACGTTAGGCAAAACGAATTGCAAACGTAATTTGTAGGTTGAGACTGCTATTGAAGAACAAAAAAAGGGTAAGTCGCCAAGTACTGGTCAAATTCCGGCAGAACTTACAGAAGCAAGAGATGAGAAATTACGTTCTCAGCTCCATATATGGATTACTGCTATTTTGGCAGTGAAGAATTAGCTCCATACTGGGAACAGTCTATTACTGAACCTATTAAGAGACGCGTCATGACACTGAGGGTGGTGATTATTGAGTCAAATCACTGTAATCAAAAAATATCACTAAGGAATGAAACTGAACAGGACACATTAGTTTAAGTCTATGCTGGAAAGCGAATAGTACTGACTGACAGAGAACATGATGCTCACAGGGTCATTAACACGTTAGAGAATTGGAGAAACAGAGCGTGGAAAAGAAATTAATAATGAGGAAATGTAAGGGGTAAAGCTATGCCTGTAATTTATTTTTAATGCTAGTGGGGTGGGACTAAGTCCCTTGTACTGCGGCCACTTCTGGCCTATTGTATCAGCCCCAGATGATAGGTGAGGGTGATTGTGGATCAATTGGTTCAATGAAGATTGACAGGGGAAACCGAAGTACTCGGAGAAAACCTGCCCCAGCGCCACATTGTCCACCACAAATCCCACTTGACCAGACCCGGGATCGAACCCGGGCCGCCGCTGTGGGAAACCAGCGACTAACCGCTTGAGCTATGGCGCGGCCTAAGCTATCCCTGTAACAGACCGTAGAGGCCCATAGGATTATGAGACGTCGAGGCTCCAACATTTTCTAGATAATCGGCATAAAAGATGGAGGTAAGGTTATCAGCTGTACGCGCCGGCCATCCTTCACCTCCAGGATGATTCCTAGTATTCATTTCTGTTAGAGGCTGGAAGGATTAGATCAATTGAAAAATCCGATCACCTAATGGGGAATCAAACCCGCGACCTTCCAGATTGTAGCATAGTAACTCAACCAACTATGCTACCACTTACCTCCGTTAATAACGGGGAGTTTCATTATTTTCACTTCTCCTCAGATAAAATTAGTATGATCAAATCAAGGAAGATGGGATTGGTAGAGCATGTAGTGTGTATGCGATAAAAGACAAGTTCATAAAGAGATCTGGTAAGAAAATGTGAAAGATAGAAACCATTTGAAAGGCCTGGTAGTAGGGAGGATAATTTCAAAGTTGACCTTAAAGAAATGGAATTGGGAGGTGTGGAAATGATTGACTGTGCCCAGAACAAGGGCTAGTGGCGCTGGATTGTGAACATGGTAACGAGTGTTTGGGTCTCAAAAACCGGGAGGGGAATTTGTTTCATGATAGTTAGAGCAAGAGGGATGAAACAAGAGGGGGGTGTCGAAAATTGCATGCGATGAGCTTCATAATTTGTTCTCTTCGACAAATAATTGGAGTGATAAAGTCGAGGAAGATGAGATAGACAGGAACAATAGCATGGGAGAAGAACATGTAAAAGGTATTCATGGGCAAGCTGGAAGGAAAAAGACCACTAGTTAGACCAAGACGTGGACGGATGGACAATAATGAAATCGACCAAAAGGAAATAGGATGAGAAGGTGTGGACTGTAATTATGTGGCTCGGCATTTGGATCAGTGGCGAGCTCTTGTGAACACTGTTTTGAACTTCCGGACTGCATAAAATGACGAAAAATTCTTGAGTAGCTGAGCGACCGGTGATTATTCAAGGACTCAGTAAAGTAGGTGTAGGTACGTCGACAGGTAGGCACATTATGTAAATGTCAGACTAGTTACTGGCTATCCTGAATATTGTAACTCGTACACCCATTTCTAGGCAACGGGTCGGTAAACAGATTCCGGCATAAGCAAACCCGCGGAAGAATAGGACGTCTATTGCTAGGTAACGGACCAGTAAACACGCATTCTTGACAACAAAAGACGGTGTTTACCGTGGAGTCAGTGCCGGGGAGTTATAAGCGGGCACAGTCAGGAAACGGGATGGAGTAGAGAACAGTAGGGAAATTAGAATTGAGTCGAGTCTTCGGAATTTGAAGCTGCAGGAAACGGCAAGCAAGAAATTAGGCGGTACAAACAAGACTTCACTCGTCATTTTAAGTTACAGTGAGATTGTAATAAATCCGTTGACAGGATACGGCTCGGGAAGACTGAGAACCCTAGTGTGTGTGTGACGGTGAACTGTAAAGTATATATATCAGCAATAACGCTGTATTTTCTGCAGCCCCGAACGCCGTAAATGTATAGTGTGTCACTATATCCAACCATCCACCCATCCAATCATCTAATCCAGAACCCGTCCCATAAGTCGGCTCAGCGAGTGACGATATGTTTCGTCGGTCGAGCCACGCGAATTCTGGGATAGTCCCTAGCAAGAAACCGCTCTCAATCACATCTAAATCCTTACCTATTAAGGATTTTTAATTATAAATTCTGATTAACTGCAAAATTATTACTATGACTGAAACCACGCTGTCGAACTAAGACTCAAACAGTCGATTAATAGGCCGTGTAAGAGAGATAGGAGATACCGTACGTGAAGTGGCGACGTTCCTTCTTTTTATTTAAAAGGACACGGCTTGGACTCTCGGCCGAATGAATAAGCGAATGGCCCAGACAAATAGTGGGCTGGTATGTACAAATTAGAAAGGGAGGAAATGGATGAATGGGCGATTAGGCGAGCGTAGGAAAGGGGTAATGTAAAATTCGAAACTGGCATCTTGCTTTTATTTTGTGCTGAAGAGGCTTATTAAAGTAAAGTAAAGCTATCCCTGTAACAGGCCGTGAAGGCCCATAGGGTTGTGAGACGTTAAGGGTCCCACATTACTTTGACAATCGGCTCAAAGATGGCGGTAAGGTTGTCAGCCTTACGCGCCAGCCGCGCGTTACCCCTCAGGAAAATTATTTATTTAATTCCTGGTACTCATTTCTGTTAGAGGCTGAGTCAACCCCAGGGCCATAGTGCAGCCGGAAGGATTAGTTAAATTGAAAAAAATCCAATGACTTATTAAATTGAAAATTAGCAACTAAAGCTGATAACATTTTTATTTCTTTAATTGTTTATTTATTGTTTCGACCAGCAGGAGCAAAAGAAATCCTAATTCTTAGTGGATTGAACCAGTTGGGAAGGAAGTGTGTGTCCTGGTGTTATACGTCAAGCAACCATCCAATGATCCAGCTGCTGGAAGAATTATCAAGTCTAGCCAAGAACCCAGGCAGAGGAGAAAATGAACAGCCAATGATCAGCGATTATTACAAAGAAGTAACCACGCTCTGTCATTTAATCCCATTAGAGAACTTTTCCCCAGCCTTCGACTACACATACGGAAGCCTCTTCTACGAGGCTAGGATATCTTACGATGACTGAAAACAAATAAAAGAAGTACTAAATCACCACGAGGAATTCAAAAAGATTTTCCAAGAAAGAATGAGAGCCAGCAGATATTTCGTAATGGACGGCTTAAAAATTAAGGACAGACCATTCGTAGGACTCGCATCGATAGATATAAGAGATGGCAGTTGCAGAAAATTCAGGATATCTAAGACAGAATCCACATTCAAGAAGGAAACACTAGAAATCAACGAAAATCTAGACTCAGAGTAAAACTGCATGACTTCCTTCGATTCGGCAAGCGTCTTAAAAGGAATCAGTAACTCCTCTACAAGCAACACATGGCACATTACTCGGATGCTTAAAGATAAACTACAGAGTCAGGATAGCGCAGTCGGTATAGCGACTGGCTATGGGGTTCGGAGTTCGAGTCCCTGTATGGTCAAGAATTTTAACTTCTCCAATCGTCCAGACCGGCTCTGGGGTCCACCCAACCTCCTATAAAATGGGTTCCGGGGGTCTTTCCCGGTGGTAAAGCGGCGTGAAGCCGACCAATCACCTCCAACTAGTGTCTAGGTCAAGAAAATGGGGACCTATACATCCACTCCCCATACACCTTCATGGAGTAGTGTTTAAGTAGTTAAGCATAGGGAGAGCTTTACCTTTTTAATTGTTTATTTAACGTCGCTGTTAGTATCGAGAGTATATAAAGTCGATCATAGGATAATTAATGATAACGGAGCAGTTGGTGGAATGAGAATTGGCAGGGGAAAGCAAAATACTCGGAGATAACCCGCCCAGTGCCACTTTGCCCACAATAAATCCCACATTACCTTACATGGTATCGAACCCGGGCCGCTTCCGTAGGAAGGAGATAAGAAATGTTTAGATTGCGTAATTTTATTTAATCAATATTCTACAAAGCGAAGTTGTCAAGGTTCATCCACCATGAATAAAAGAGTAACAGTTCCAGGATCAGTGAACACAGAGCACAATTACAGTTCACCTACAGAGTTGCTGCCACAATTCCTAGATAATTTTAATATTAGCCCAAATTACACTGCCTGGAAACTTTTTGTCGCAAGGCATGGCTTTTCCTAATAATTTCAGGGCAATTTATTTGTACCGGCTCTGTAATTTGTGGTACAGTAACGGATATTTTGTTTCGCTGTGTCATACAAATTATTCGAAAATATAATGAGTAAAAAAAGAAGGCTGCACTTACGTAAGGACATAAGAAACAGAGAAATAAAATTTGGGGTGCCGTGAAATTGCAGTAACTCGACCAAAACGGAGGGCTAAAATACGGAAAGAAACAGCAGAAATGTGTAATTTAGTAGATGATCTTCGTATATGTAATTCTGTATACATACATACATACATACACATATACTTGGACTGTCTCTGTGGTCTAGTGGTCAAGAGTTCCTGGCTACAGAGCCAGAGGTCCCGGGTTCGAGTTTAGGCTCTACCAGATTTTCTGATAAGTAGGGGTTCTGAAAAGGGGTCCACTTAGCCTTTTGAGGACAACTGAGGAGCTATTTCAAGGAAATAGCGGCTCCGGTCTAGAAAACCGAAATTTACGGCCGTGGTTATTCGTTGTGCTGAACACGTTACACCCTCTATCCGCTAAATTTGGTGACAAGCGACAGTCACTCTGTCGGTATAGTTCACTTGCGGACTAAAGCCACGTAGTATACATAGACTTGTAGCAGATACATATCCACTGCTCAGGTACCTATGACGGTGTCATCTTTAGTTCATTCCAAGTTTTTGTATTAATTTTAATTTTTCACACTTTTCGTCTCTTGATGTACTTAGTAAAAACAGTAAAGTTTTCCCTGGGCTTATTTAATTAAACAACATGCCATGAAGACGTATGAGGGAGTGGAAGTAGAGCTCCATCTTTTTTGACATCGGCACTATTCTGGAGTAGAATGCTCCGTTTTCCTCAGGAAGAATTCGAGGCTATCACCGCTGCCATCAGAAAGAATTATCTTCTGGGATATACGCAGTGTAGTTCTTTGAATGTCGACCAAAATTCCAAAGGACAAGTCGCCTCCCTCTTCAACGACTGCTACCTGCTACATGTTACTTTCTTTCTTGTCTTATTCTGCTACACTGAAGATGGAGACTACATGTTTCTCCGAAATCTTTATTGATTTTTCAAGGCCTACATTGTGTTATATCCCAGTAGCTGAAACTCTGCAACTTTTCTCATATTTCATAAAATACTTTTTTTTTCCGTAAACACAATTCTTTAAGATATATAAAAATGAATGTTTATATTGATGTCATACATCTTAGAGGCGTGATAAATTTAGACCCTTATTGGGTTAACATCAGGTGTCGGTTAGTATTAGGTGTCTGAACTTGTAGCCAGTATGGGTCCATAATATGGGTTGTCTATATGCTACACAGTATCACACTCGACACACACTCAGGGTTACGCGCGACTTAAAAAGCAATTTGGCTGACCGGATGAATAATTGTGCATAATGAAGCAACACACAAAGATTTAAAATCAAATGTTTCCTAACCGTCACAACACAACACCTCTCAGTATTGCCATTCACATTCACTGTACATAAAGAAACTCCGTGGTTTTAGTCCGCAAGCGAACTACATTGACCGAGCGACCGCCGCTTGTCGGCGAAGTTAGTGCCAAATTTAGCGGATAGAGGGTACCGTGTGGTCAGCTCAACGGATCCCTACGGCCGTTAATCTCAGTTTTCTAGACCGGAACCGCTATTTCCTTGACATAGCTCCTCAATTATCCTCACGAGGCTGAGTGGACCCCGTTCCAGATCCACTACTTCTCAGAAAATCTTGTAGCGTCGGTAATCGAACCACGACCTCTTGATCTGTAGCCAGGAACTCTGTGCATACTGAGTTTATTGATCTTGATCACTACTTGTTTTGGCTAATTAAAGAGCCATCATCAGGCAATACAAACTAATAGCAATATCTTAAGCTATAGGATTGCGTTCTATATATATATATATATGATCATTACAATTACTAATATATTTGCTTATGTACGTAGTCAATACCTCTAACGTTGTAATACAATCATTACTATTTCTTTAAACTTATTAAAATCTAAGAAAAAATCTTTACTAGGTGTTTATAAATATTCGTAAAAATGGTATAAATTATAACCATGACTTAACAAAGTTTTAAACTATGATTATAATATACACTTAAATGATTTATACCGTCGTATTTAGTTGTTTCATTTTCTCATTAATGACAATCGTTGCAATCATGACGTTGTATCAAGTAGTATCTCATGAATATAAAGATTTTCTCATACTTCGTTAAGTATGTGCACTGACTCCAATGGCGCTGAGTCTTCTTTGAGAAGCTGATGATTGGCAGGGTACAGATTACTGTTGAGGGGCCAAATACTGAAAATAAAATTCTTATCGATTTCAGTTCATACTATTTTTATTTTTATTTTCACGCTTTTTCATCTCTTCACGAACTTAGCGCAATACAGTAAAGTTGTCCTTGCTCTTATGTAATTAAGCATCGCATCGTGAAGGAGTATGAGGGAGTGGAGGTATAGCTCCGTCTTTCTTGACATAGCCACTATCCTGGAGTAGACTGCACTAATCACTTTAGCCCAGGGAAAGACCTCCCGGTGCCCATCTGACAAGGGGCCGAGAGCCTATCTGGAATTTTTTGAGAAGAGAAAAATCTCATGTTCCTACACAGAATCGAGCCCTGACCGTTGTTGTGACGTTTAAAAATCAATGTCGAAATAAATTTTCAACCATCCACCTCCCGTCCGATTAGGAAGCGGTGGAACTTAGCATCCCGTTCGTCTATCTATATTTATGCTTGGATATAAACCTTGTTAGCGCCTCAGGGTTGGAAAAATTTTACTCATATTTGGTATTTAAAAGCTTATTCATCCTACATCAGTTCCCGTTTAGTGTGAATATTCCAGCTACAAAAATAGGTGCTTTCAAACAGGGCCTGCGCACAAAAATGGTAGTTTTCTAAAAAAAACTTATATAAAGATTTTGGTTAAATTTTGATATTTCATGCAAACCCATGTCTCTAAAATAATTGCATAGGTACCATCGTCAGAAAAATAACGACATTCCCCAATGAAATGGACATCCAACACGTGCGTGTGATGGCTTCTATAATCGCAGACCAATGATGATCTACAGAGCAACAGTGGATTTCTTTTCCAAGGCAAAGTTGTTAACGTCAGCCGTACATGAGAAAGTATGTGCAATATATTTGCACTGATTTATTTTATTTTTTGAAATATTTAAAATTAAATAAAATGTTAATTAATGTTAAAGGAAACAATGAAGAGCCAGATTTTTTATTTTCCTTGTTTTAATTGCATTAAGCTAACTGTAAATATCAGCTTTGTAACGGTGATTGAGAGCTCTGACATCACGAATTTCAAGTTTTGCATATCAACGAACTGAGCATTAACGTGTTGCATAAAAGTCTTGTTGTACTTTGTCGCGAATGAGCGAATAGTCTCAATTTCAGTGTATTGTGTCTGTTCTATAAGTACAGATAATATCCCGCAACACACGAGCACACAACAATAGGACATTCATTGCTAGGTAACGGACCAGTTAACACGCCTCCTTAACAAGACAGGTTCTGTTTTCCATAGGGTCAGTGCAGAGGGGTTATAAAGGGACAAATAAAGTCGCTTGTGAAGAAGGCCCGTGTGGAGGCGGGTTCGAATACCTTCACCATGACCCCGCGAGTCGTAGGAAGCGACGAAAAGGGAAGTCTCAAATCTAAGACAGTAAAACATGGTTGCGAGTCCGAAGGGACTTGGACCCAAGAAAGACTGCGCTGGCAAGGGCTAGCAGCATGTATAAAAGACAGACCCGTCCTCTCATCAGAGAGGGAGCCCAACGAAAACAATACCGTAACTGTCAAACAGTAATAAATATCTGGTCAGGAGCCGCTCGACGCCAGGACTTACTGACTGACTGACCGTCAGTTGCAATGTGACTTTGACTTTGACTTTGCTTGTGAAGTAGCAGAAGCAAAGCAGTAAAATTGTAAGTAAAGGGCAGAGCTTCTAGGCGCTAGCCTGACGGGATATGAGATTGGAATTGAATGGAGTCGAGTCTTCGGAATCGGCAGTCGCAGAACTAGGCTTTGCAAAGAAGACTTCAGGTATAATTTGAAGTTACAGTGAAACCGTGAAAATTCCGTTCCAAGGAGACGAAGGCCCGAAGGCATGGGCCGTCAAGGTGGAAGAAGAAGACGACCTAGTACTGCTCTCGTCCTGTAGGTTCGCACAAGTGCCGTATTGATATTATTGAATAAAGGTAATTGAATAGCATCTCTACGAGTTGCATCCAGTGTAGATATACCTACAAGGGTTTCAAGGAAATCTGTTTGTATCTGTGACATTGATCTGCGGATATGGGACAGGAAACAAAATTAAGGCCAAGGAGACAGCAAACAGTGACATCACAGAATTGGCCTATAAATCCACATTAATTGTGCGAATTTGTTTGAAACTTAGAAAATGTTTTCCATTTTCTCTTGCAGAATGTAGGATTTAGTTGTGCGAAACTTTCTGGTTGGGATAGGTTTTCTTTCAAGCCAGTAGATAATGAAATGAAAATGGCGCCCTGCTGTTCTCATCACTCTGCAAGAATTGTTTATGGATCAATACAGAAGTCGTGGTTTCTTTTCCGATCTTCTAAACTTCAGCCTAACCTGCTGATTGGTTGTCTATATAGGTCAGACGATGTTTCGGCTGAGTCAATAATAAGTTCCTAGACCGTAATGACAACTTCGTATAAGGTAACAAGAATATTACTTAATACCAAATATTGCCAGTCAAAATCATCTGTGAGTGTGAGTCATCATAAAGTAGCGACGTAGATTGGCACGTCATCATTAGAATGTTACAGATCCTACTTTCAGCATTAAATGGGAACCAAAATCGCCATACCGACAACACTGTTTTACACGAAGGTCTTTCATTTTTCTGTGTGATTGCCTATGCAAAGTATGACGTAACCTCAAAGATGATTTAGACAAAGTATAAACAGAAACTTATGTATTACGTCACCCGTCGTGACGAGCATCATAGAGATAGACTGACTGACTGACTGGTATAGAACAGGCAGACTAGGCAATTAACTGACTGACGGATACATGAGAGGCTCCCGTCCCTCTGTGGAAAGGAAGCTGGGTGTACTCCACGCTTGGTCTGGAAGTCGTGTCGAAGGAAGAACTTCGGTCAGACGACGAATCCAACTTCAGATCTCCAGTTACGTTATTCGTTATCCTGGCTCATAATTATATCCAAATCAAGAAAATGTTAGGTTTAAATTACATTTCGTAGAAAATACGTGTAGCTTTATTCATTCAATTTTCATTCATCGGTGGTTCTACAGCCACTTGTTTGGTCCTGGCCTCTTCTTCTGTTTTGTAATCTTTTTTGTCCAGACGGTAGGAGTCCTTGGACGAGTGACCAGCCCATCGCAAGGCCGCTACCTAAACACAGAACAACATAAACACAGAATAAAGGCAAACAGACATCCATGGCGTAAGTGGGATTCGAACCCGTGATTCCAGTGTTTGAGAGAACGAAGACAGTTCATGCCTTATACCGCGCGGCCACTGTGATCGTCCGTCTTCATTTATAAGTACATAATATTTTGGAACAATATATACGTTTTTTTTTAATTTACGTCATTAATTAGTGGCCAGAATAGCTCAGCCGTTATAACGGCGGGTCACAAGGTGAACAAACCTGCTACTCTTTCCCCGGGGGTAAAGCGAAAGAGGCGTGAAGCTGACCACTAACCTCCATCTAGTGCCGAGGTCAAGAATGGAGGATCTACATCTCCACTCCCTTATACATCTTCATGGTATGGTAATTAATTACGCACAGGGAGAACTTAACCTCTTTACTTCATTAAACATAATTTACCTGAACAGGCTGGTCTAAGGGTAAAGCTCCCAACTTGTATTCGGGAAGTGTTTGGTTCAAAACTCGGCTAGGACACCGGAAATCCTGATTTATTTCGTGGTTTTCCCTCAGATATTCCAAGGAAACTAGAAGGATAATATACAACTGAAATCATGACCGCTTCCTTCCAAGTACCTTGCAATTCATCATTCACTAATAATCATATTATCCAACCGTATACAGCCGGATGCTTGCAGTATCATCATTTTCTCCTTTCGCTCACACTGTGGAGCGCAGGGCTGATTTCTCAGTTTCATGATCATTTTTACAGACTGTCGGACACTTTGGACGGATGACCAGCTCGTCGCAAGGCCTGTGCCTAAACACAGGACAACACAAACACAAAATAAATGCATAAACACATCAAATATCCATGCTCTGTGTGGGATTCGAACCCACGACCCCGGCTTCCGAGCGAGCGAAAATAGTACATGCCTTAGACTGTTCAGCTACCGTGACCGGCAGTGTATAAGAATAACAAACTAAAGAAGCAGAGTGTGTTCGCTATTGGATGCTAAAAGCTTGAGTCGGAGCGAAATGTCTCTCATAATTCATTCATTCATTCTGAGTAACGGGTAGCAGTGAACATAATTTAGATTCGCAATCAATTGCTCAATTTAACTTTCTGTCAGAGTTCAAAGAGACAAGTTAATTAACTAATTATCTTACCAATGGGGTACAATTTCTACAAGATTATTAGAATTGACCTTCATTTAATCACGCGTATCAGCGGACAGGCTCATAATATTTCATAACTTTGGATCAAGTAGTTTGATGGGGAAAGCTGTATCCAATTTGACTTCTTATAATCAACTGCTTTAGTGCCTTCGATTTCCTCATAAGATGCAAACAAGTGGGATCGAGAAAAATCGCTCAAATTTTGAAAAACTTTTTGGATTTTACGTGCTGTGGTTTCGTCTTATTGGTGTTCCTATAACATTTCATAAACCATCGCGTATTTATTCATTGTATTCAGCATTGCTCACACTGAACACTTATTCAGTTTTCTTCACTGTTCTAGCTGATCTGTTCCAGCATTCAGTGAACCTGGAGCACATCATGGAGAACTTCCGGGTAGTGTTTCCAGTCCTGAGCGCAATGTGGGTCCAGATGTCTATGAGGTAATATGACGACTTAATGAGTCCATGAAATGTTGGTAGTTATTCCGTTGGTCAGAAAATATCTCGAAGAATAAATCTTATGGGTTGTGACGTCGTGTATTTCGGAAAGAGCTCAATGTTTCGGAAACTCTTTCTTCATTATCGAAAAGTAAAATCATGAGACAGGCGGCAAGCAGAACCTGGACTAATCATCGACTCTGAAGTTAAAGGCGGTAAGTTCCTCCGAAACATCACGTTTTTCTGAGCTACAGGATGTTACTACCCATAAGAACATTCTCTTTATTGTCACGGCTGTGAGAACCTCAAACTCGCACCCCAAAACCCTCAAAATTTCCCATTTTTTATGGAATTCAAAACTTCATTTTTGGGTCATAAAAGAAACTGTCTATGAACTCTGCCCCCTTTCACTTGAAGACAGTCCACAATCTTACATGCTATTTCTCTAAGATCTACTTCAATATTTTCCTCTGAATTATGTCTAGGCCTCCCTTTCCAGTTTCTGGACTAAAATTGTCTCATATTTGTCACCTCTGTCGTGAATACTGCTTGTTCCCTCCATCCTACTTCCATTTCATTCATCAGCAACAGAATCGGAAAACTCATTCAAGAACAATATAGGATAGGCCTACATATCTAGCCATCTGTAGCTCATTTACTCAAGAAATTCCAGACATTTTATGGAACCCGAAAGTTAATTATGGTGTTCACAAGAGCCCTCCACTGGTCCCTATCCTATGGTACATTAATCCAGTCCATAACACCCGATCTTGTTTCTCTAATATCCATTTTAATATTATCCTCCTTCCTACGTCTAGGTCTTCCTAATTGTCTCTTTCCTTCTGGCTTTTCCACAAAAATCCTATGTACATTCCTTTCCTCACTATGCATGCCACATGTTCTGCCAAAGGCACCCTCCTTGACTTGAGTCTTATTGTACTTCTTTTGGCTTATTTTGGACTTCACCCATCGTCTGGTATGTAAAAGACAAAAGACCACGACGTTTCGGAGACTGGATCTGTCTCCGTCTTCAGGTGGCTAGGGAAGGATAAACCTACTCATTTGGGCCCGTTAGAAAGAGCTAGTCTCAATCACTGGACCTAACGGGCCCAACTGAGTAGGTTTATCCTTCCCTATCCACCTGAAGACGGAGACAGATCCAGTCTCCGAAACGTCGTGGTCTTTTGTCTTTTACATACCAGACGATGGGTGAAGTCCAAAATAAGCCAATAGAAGTACAGTATATACCATTGTCAGAATCCTTTCAAGTCTACTTGAGTCTTATTATTATATTTGGTTGGTTTCCATTATTTTCAAGATACTAGGACGTCAGGTCTTTCTTACACTGCACAGAAACACTAGTTTCATTCCCCTATACACACGCCTTCAATTTCGTCAGGTAAGTGTTTGTATGTTGACAAGAAACAGAGTTTAACGTTATGTTTCATTCTTACTACATTTCTTTTAGGAATATTTTTAAATCAAAAATGAGTCCCCGAAAACAAAAAACCCGAACAGTTTGGCCTGGACGTAACGTTTCAGACTTGTACTCAGTATATGCTCCGTTCGAATCTCGGCTAGGGTAGCGGCTATCCTGATTGAAATTTTAGTGGGTTTCTTCAGTTTCTCTAGGCAAATTCTGGGATAGTTCCTGCATTAGTCAACGGCCGCTTACTTCCAAATCCTAATTCATTAGTAACGCATGATTCAACACTACAGAGCAATGTGGTGTATTGACCTGTCGCCGGGCAGAGACCTCGAAACAAAAATCGAGAATAGCCGCTTCTATGCAATAGGCGAAAAAACACATGGCCGTTTCTGTACAACGGCTAGGTAAACATATTCCCGCCGAAACGTACATGCAATTAACAATAGAAGAACGGTGTTTTCGACGTGGTTCGTTCAAAGTAGTTTTAAAGAAGAGAACTAGAGCAATCCAGTTAGTTGATGGATGACAGTTAAGTTGAGCTCTGCAAAGAAGGCTACGAAGAGATGGCGCTATAGTTGAGTTGACAGCTGACAAGAGTTCTGCAGGGGCGTCTGTAACAAGAGAACCTGAGTGCGGAAAACTGTTAAAACCCGTTGCCAGGGAACGGCTAGTTAAGACAAAGCAGGCTGGAAAAGGCTTAGCGCGTGCTGTGGTGATTTGTAAAGCACAGAGATTAGCAATAGCGCTATAATTACTTGTACTTTCGAGTGTTGTTTATAAGTGGACAATAAAACCATTCATCAATCCAAACCCCGTCTATAGACACACACACAGAAATCGTGACTAATATAATATCGTTAAATGAGCTATGATAAAAGATACTGACAATGTGCACAATCCTGTGATATTACGACGCCACGCAATTAAATATCTTACTAAGTATGTACATCCAGCAGTAAATGCTTCTGATTTGCATTAGCGAGAGACACAATTGTAATATCTGGCTGGGCACTGGCTGTCATGTCCGAGTTTTCTTTGGTTTTCCTTAATACCTCCATAAAATTTCAGGGAGAATATCTCAGAATAGGTTGCGACCACACCCTTTTGCGTTTATAACTCACTCTCATCCACTATTTCGATGCCTTATAATTTGAGTTAATGAAAACCCCCCGTTAAGTAAACTATAGATGAAGAAACATCCACCTGCATTTTCATGGATTAAACAGACACAGTATTCCATGAAGTTAAAACTAAAGTAAATTTATATATATTCTGCGTATAATTAATCTCCCACTTTCCTTTGATACTTCACCGACCTCATAGAAACTCCTCCAAAAATCTGCATTGCCGTAGGAACATATTTACCGAGCTATTGCCTTGCAACGATAGGAGAATACACAGACAGACCAACAGACACTCATTTGGTATGACGCGAACCGTATAGAAAACGACGCCTCAAACAATTATCCGTTTCGTACATTTTTTTGCATCGGCAACTTGTATACGAAGCCGCTGCCTGGCAACGATATGGGATATATACATTGAAACACACAGACTAATGAGAGGAATTTATGAGGTACGCCATTGAGATAGGCTCAGGTGCCATGATATATATACGAAATTTCATAAAGATTGATTCAGGCATTCAAAAGCTGGTAAGGGGGGATACATAGACAGACAAGATGGAGATCTCTTAAGTTTACGTTTATTTTTTTTTCTTCAAAATAAGGAAAGTAGAATTACAGGAATAACGGTGCTTAGAGTCAAGAATGGATTTTACTATATCCATATTCAGTAAGAAGGTATGTTTCTTGCACTGTTTAAGATGCTCATCCAATCCAGAAGCAGCTGCACAAGGTGTCCCTACTTCATATCCCAGCACAGTTTGTATGCACTTATGCCTCTAACGTGACGCACTCAGTTTCCAGAGGAAGGCGGCTAAGCGCCTGATGCTCCTCGCTGCAGCTTTCAAGTGGGAAGTCTCGCAGAACAAAACAATTGCTGACGACAACTTCAAAATGACGAATCTTCTCCCAGCCATCAAATCAGCAAGCCTGAGAATCCTGACAATCTTCTTCAGTTGCCACACCTGCTACATCAGCCTGCGTCTAGCGCTGGGCGAAAACAGGCCCCTCAGTATCAACGCTTATTACGGCTTCAACACAACCAGCAGCCCTCTGTACGAACTGATCAACCTTTCTCAGGTACATATTTCTCATTACTTACGCCGTTGTCGGCATAGCTATTGGCTACGGGCTGAACGGCCGAGTGGCCGGAGTTCGAGTCCCGATGGGGTCAAAAATTCTATATTCTCCTCGTCGTTCAGACCGGCTCTGGGACCCACACAGCCTCCTATACAATGGGTACCGGGGGTAAATCGGCGGGGGCGTGAAGCTGACTATTCACGTCTAACTATTGCCTAGGACAAGAAAATATTAATCTATACATCCATTCCCCTACACGCCTTTATGGCGTAGAGTTTAATTAGTTAAGCAAAGGAACAATTTTACTTTTATAAAGCGTTATTGAACATAACAAGCACATGGGAGGTTCTCACGGTCGTAACTATGAAGATTGCTGTGTTCTGGAATATGACATCGCGTAGTGTGTAGATAGGTGCAGCGTTTCGGAGATGCCTGATATCTCATTCTTCAGGAAAGTAGAGTGAAAATTGATGCAGGAGAATCTTAAAAAACTTTGGTGTTTCTGTTCGGAACTATATGATTCCTTATCTCAGAACACAGAAATTTTAATGACAAACACCATCATCATCATCATCATCAGTAATCTGTCAGACGACAGGTCCACAGTCTCTTCCAAAACAATTCCTCCACTTAATGCGATCTAGAGCTTTCTCCTTCAAATGACAGTATCCTCTTCTGTCCCCAAG